>NC_057722.1:7021126-7095336 GCF_004010195.1 Chiloscyllium plagiosum | reverse complement strand
TGGAGCGGGGTCAACCCGGGGCCCAGAGTGGAGCAGGGTCTGCCAGGGACTCAGAGTGGAGAGGGGTCAACCAGGGGCCCAGAGGAGAGCGGGGTCAGCCAGGGACCCAGAGTGGAGTGGGGTCAACCAGGGACTCAGAGCAGAGCAGGGTCAGCCAGGGACCCAGAGTGGAGCGGGGTCAACCAGGGGCCCAGAGTGGAGCGGGGTCAGCCAGGGACCCAGAGTGGAGTGGGGTCAACCAGGGACTCAGAGCAGAGCAGGGTCAGCCAGGGACCCAGAGTGGAGCGGGGTCAACCAGGGGCCCAGAGTGGAGCGGGGTCAGCCAGGGACTCAGAGTGGAGCGGGGTCAGCCAGGGACCCAGAATGGAGCGGGGTCAACCCGGGGCCCAGAGTGGAGCAGGGTCTGCCAGGGACTCAGAGTGGAGAGGGGTCAACCAGGGGCCCAGAGGGGAGCGGGGTCAGCCAGGGACCCAGAGTGGGGCAGGGTCAACCAGGGGCCCAGAGTGGAGCGGGGTCAGCCAGGGACCCAGAGTGGAGCGGGGTCAACCAGGGACACAGAGGGGAGAGGGGTCAACCAGGGACTCAGAGTGGAGCGGGGTCAGCCAGGGTCCCAGAGTGGAGCAGGGTCAGCCAGGGACCCAGAGTGGAGCGGGGTCAACCAGGGGCCCAGAGTGGAGCGGGGTCAGCCAGGGACTCAGAGTGGAGCGGGGTCAACCAGGGGCCCAGAGTGGAGCGGGGTCAACCAGGAACCCAGAGTGGAGCGGCGTCAGCCAGGGGCCCAGAGTGGAGCGGGGTCAACCAGGGGCCCAGAGTGGAGCGGGGTCAGCCAGGGTCCCAGAGTGGAGCAGGGTCAGACAGGGACCCAGAGTGGAGCAGGGTCAACCCGGGGCCCAGAGTGGAGCGGGGTCAGCCAGGGGCCCAGAGTGGAGCGGGGTCAGCCAGGGGCCCAGAGTGGAGCTGGGTCTGCCATGGGCCCAGAGTGGAGCTGGGTCAGCGAGGGGCCCAGAGTGGAGCAGGGTCTGCCAGGGGCCCAGAGCGGAGCTGGGTCTGCCAGGGGCCCAGAGTGGAGCGGGGTCACCCAGGGGCCCAGAGCGGAGCTGGGTCCGCCAGGGGCCCAGAGTGGAGCGGGGTCTGCCAGGGGCACAGAGCAGAGCTGGGTCTGCCAGGGGCCCAGAGTGGAGCTGGGTCTGCCAGGGGCCCAGAGTGGAGCGGGGTCTGCCAGGGACCCAGAGCAGAGCAGGGTCAGCCAAGGGCCCAGAGTCGAGCGGGGTCAGCCAGGGACCCAGAGAGGAACGGGGTCAGCTAGGGGCCCAGAGTGGAGCAGGATCATCCAGGGACCCAGTGTGGAGCGCGGTCAGCCAGGGGCCCAGAGTGGAGCGGGGTCAGCCAGTGACCCAGTGTGGAGCGGGGTCAGCCAGGGACCCAGAGCAGAGCAGGGTCAACCAGGGGCCCATGGTCGAGCGGGGTCATCCAGGGACTCAGAGTGGAGCGGGGTCAACCAGGGACTCAGAGCAGAGCAGGGTCAGCCAGGGACCCAGAGTGGAGCGGGGTCTGCCAGGGGCCCAGAGTGGAGCGGGGTCAGCCAGGGGCCCAGAGTGGAGCGGGGTCTGCCAGGGACCCAGAGTGGAGCAGGGTCAGCCAGACACCCAGAGTGGAGCAGGGTCAGCCAGCGACTCAGAGTGGAGCAGCGTCAACCAGGGGCCCAGAGTCGAGCGGGGTCAACCAGGGGCCCAGAGTCGAGCGGGGTCAACCAGGGACTCAGAGTGGAGCGGGGTCAGCCAGGGACCCAGAGTAGAGCGGGGTCAACCAGGGACTCAGAGTGTAGCGGGGTCAACCAGGGGCCCAGAGTCGAGCGGGGTCAACCAGGGACTCAGAGTCGAGCAGGGTCAGCCAGGGACCCACAGTGGAGCGGGGTCAGCCAGGGACCCAGAGTGGAGCAGGGTCAGCCAGACACCCAGAGTGGAGCAGGGTCAGCCAGCGACTCAGAGTGGAGCGGGGTCAGCCAGGGACCCAGAGTGGAGCAGGGTCAGCTAGGGACCCAGAGTGGAGCAGGGTCAGCCAGACACCCAGAGTGGAGCAGGGTCAGCCAGCGACTCAGAGTGGAGCGGGGTCAGCCAGACACCCAGAGTGGAGCAGGGTCAGCCAGCGACTCAGAGTGGAGCGGGGTCAGCCAGCAACCCAGAGTGGAGCAGAGTCAGCCAGGGACCCAGAGGGGAGCGGGGTCAGCCAGGGACCCAGAGTGGAACGGGGTCAGCCAGGGACCCAGAGGGGAGGGGGGTCAGCCAGGGACTCAGAGTGGAGCAGGGTCAGCCAGGGACTCAGAGTGGAGCAGGGCCAACCCGGGGCCCAGAGTGGAGCGGGGTCAACCAGGGACCCATAGTGGAGCGGGGTCAGCCAGGGACCCAGAGTGGAGCGGGGTCAGTCAGGGCCCAGAACACAGTGGAGACATTGTCCAGCAGACACAGCACGAAGCTGGCTCCTCATTGGGAACCAGTCGAACCCGGTCAAGCCACTTAAATGCCCTTATAGAAAGATTATAACGTCTATCTTTTTAGCTTTGTTTCTTAAGTGTCCTAACTTATGCTATGTACATCTGCAACACTGTGTAACATTTTAATTTATTTTTTGTTTCTTTTCTACTTAGACTGCACATCTTTAGACTGTGGGAGGAAACTGGAGCACCCAGAGGAAACCCACACAGACACAGGGAGAATATGCAACTACCTCGGTAGTTTTTACCTAAGATGGAACTGTATGATGGGGACATTGTACACTTTACACTTTACTGTTGTTATTTTGATATTAAACTTCAATTCTAATTCGAATTCTCCTGAGTTATTAAACTGAACCCTTGAATCCTCATTGATTATCCACACACTCCCATAGGCATTCCATGCTCTCATAGGATCTTAAACATATTCCTGTCACCTTAAGCCATTCCCAAGCACTGGGCGCAGTCACCCACCCACCATATTCCCTTCCCCAATTACTTTATATAGCTGCCTTCCCTTAGCACCTGTAAAGTAACTCCAGCATGACAACACCTTGAGATGCAGCAGCTAATGGGGGTAGGGGAAGGCTTGGTTTCCACACTGATCCACAATTCTGCTGCCCGTAAGGATTCCTGGCCTGGGCTGGAATGCTTCAACCCAGAATGCGTTTGGAACAAAAGCTCACGAGGAGAACTTCTCCATGTGTGTAAGCCTATGAAATGCAAAGTAGAACAGCTCCAAGCTAATGGAAAAAATGAGGAAAATTGAGAGCAGGAAAGACAGTAAGTGCAAAAGAAATGGAGTATGAAAAGAAACATATACCAAAATCAATGCACTAATTTTTACATGAGGAAAAATGCCAGTGTTGGGAAACAAAAATCAGTGATATTGTCAATAAAAATAAAGAGCTAGCAGATGTGTTGCATTTTTCTTTAGTATTTATAGTAAAGTAAGATGTCAACTTGTCTTATTGATTCAAGGATAGGGCTTGCCAAAATTAACAATAACAACATATTGGGCGACACGGGGGCACAGTAGTTAGCACTGCTGCCTCACAGCGCCAGAGACCCGGGTTCAAATCCCGCCTTGGTCAACTGTCTGTGTGGAGTTTGCATATTCTCCCCGTGTCTGTGTGGGTTTCCTCCAGATGCTCCAGTTTCCTCCCGCAGTCTAAAGATGTGCAGGTTAGGCGAATTGGCCATGCTAAATTGCCCGTAGTGTTAGGTGAAGGGATAAATGTAGGGGTATGGGTGGGTTGCGCTTCAGCGGGTTGGTGTGGACTTGTTGGGCCGAAGGGCCTGTTTCCACACTGTAAGTAATCTAATCTAATCATATAGCAATGAGGAAATAAATGGAACTAGGAATGATAACCACCCAGGATCAAATGGTTCCCAGCTAAGGAGTCAAAGGAAGTTGATAAAAGATATTTCATATTCGCTGACCACAATCTTCCAAAATTCTCTTCATTCAGAAAGAATTCCTTGAAGTTCAAAGACTGTATCTGTCATTCTGCTATTTAAAAATAAAACAAAAGAGGATGAAAAGGGAATTCTGTTTGCCTCTCATTTGTTATCAAGAAATTATTGGCATTTATCATAAAGGATATTGTGAGTGAACACCTTGACAATGTGTCACATATAAACAGGATGGTTAAAAAAGCAGTTGGCACACTTGCCTTTGTTGCTCAGTCCTTTGAGTGTAAGAGTTGGGAAGTCACATTGTGGTTGTACAGGACATTGGTGAGGCCTGTTTTGGAGTACTGTGTCCAGTTCTAGTCACCCTGTTATAGGAAGGATGTTATGAAGCTGGAGAGGGTTCCGAACAGATTTACCAGGATGTTGCCGAGTACGGAAGGTTTGTGTTATAAAGAAAGACTGGGATTTTGTTCACTGGGGCAGATGAAGTTGAGAGGCAACCTGATTGAAGTTTATAAAATAAAGAGAGGTATAGAGTTGATGATAGTTGTCTTTTCTGTAGGATGGGGGGGGTTACAAGACTTGGAGGCTCATTTTTAAGGTGAGAGGAGAGAGATTGACAAAAGACATTAGAGCCAGATTTTTTACACAGGGGCGTGGTTCTTGTGTGGAATGAACTCCCAGAGAAAGTAGTATATATGAGTACAATTGCAATGTTTAAAAGATATTTGGGTACACACATGAATAGGAAAAGTTTGGAAGGATATGGGCCAGGAGCTTGCAAGTGGGACTAATTTAGTTTGGGATTATGTTCAGCATTGACTGGTTGGATCAAAAGCTCTGTTTCTGTGCTGTATAACTCAATGATTCTATGAGCCGATCAGAGAGAGTCCGCAAGGCTTTGTAAAGGATGGGTCACAACTGAAAAAGCTGAATGAATTTCCTTGAAGAGGTGACTGACGTTGTGGACAGGAAATTTTCAAAGGTTATTTGATAAAGTCCTTAATAAGTAAGGGTGGCACTGGGGTTAGCAGTGCAGGGGCTCAGGTTTGGTTCCAGCCTTGGGTCACTGCCTGTGTGGGGTTTGCACATTCTCCCCATATCTGCATGGATTTCCTGCTAGAGCTCCGGTTTCCCCCCACAGCCGAAAGGTGTGCAGACCAGGTGGTTTGGCCATGCTAAATTGCCTGGTAGCATCTGGGGACATGCAGGTTAGGTAGGTTAGCCATGGTTGTGAGGGTTGGATGGCTAGAATACTATTCAGTGGGCTGGTGCAGGTCTGATGGGCCAAATGGCCTCTACCTGCGCTGTTGGGATTCTAAGTGACTGTTGCTAAAACTGAATTTAATGGCATTGAAGACATGTGCTGGTTAAGAAATTGGCAGAGTTACAAGAAACAAACATTTGTATTGGGGCCTTAACTTTAATTGAATTTATTAATCACTTAGGTGATGAGATCAGTAGATCAGTATATTGTTAGGGCTGTGCTTAGAAGGGTGACAGTGTAAAGAGACATTTATAGCACATGAATGGACAAAACTGTGGCAATAGATTTCAATATCAGCAAATGTGAAGCCATCCATTTTGGAACTGACTAGCAAAGAACAGAGAACTTTCTAAATGGTGAAAAACTAGGAACAGTGAAAGTCCAAAGAGATTGTGGCTCCAGGTACTTGGATCATTAAAATGTCATGAACAGGTACAGAAAGTAATCAAAAGGCTAATGCAGTGCTAGCCTTTATACGTAAAGGAAGTGAATACAAGGGGATAGAAGTCATTCATCAGCTACACAAAGAAATGGTTAGACCATGCTCTGAGTACACTGAGAATTTCAAGGCACCGTACATAATGAAAGATATATTGACCTTGGAGGAAGGCCAGTGCAGAGTTATAAGAATGATAGCTGGATCTTTAATCAGACTGATTCCACAACAGCAGACACATTTGAAGGCTATCAAAAGGTTATTAAATAAAAAATAGCATTAAAGCATTTAGAGGTATAAAATTGAGAATTTGCTATGTAAAAATGTGCAGCTTACAAAACATTTATAGGAAGACAGAGTGAGCATAGACAAGGAAAGATGAAAGAGAGAGATTAAATCCCTGAAAGAGATTTCACAAATGGGATTGTATTCCTTAAAATTTAGCTGGTTTGATTTGATAAAAGTTTTCTAGATGTTAAAGATAGTTAGAAATAAAAATTCTACTTGGTAAATAGTAGGCTAAAAGAAGGAGGCATTGTAAAAGGAAATAGAGCCAAATCTTTCAGAAGTGAAATGAGGAAACAGTCTTCTGCATGAAGACTGTAATAATTTTCAGACTACACAATGTGTTTGCATAGGATGGCCTGTGGAACTGTCAATTTGTATAGCTCTATTAACTCCCTGTCGCTCTGTTAACACCTTGTAGTTTTTTGGGAGTTTAAAACTTAAAATTAACTAACAACAAGATCAAATGTTAGTTCATAGCAGAAAGTTACTCGGAAATAAAGTTAATAAAATGTAGATAAAAAAATTAAAAATAAGCATGTATCCAATATGACTATAAAGGTGAAATTAAGTTCAGTCAATTATTGTTGCAGGCCTGTTACTTGTTTAAAGATTCTCTTTATGAAATAAATGTATTGTTCACTTGAAGTCAAAATTCAGCAGCTGTGTTGATTTCTGTCATTCAAAATACACTGCAGACATTCACCAAGACATATTAGAAAGCACCTTCCATCTAAAAGGACAAGCGCAGCAGATACATGGGAACACCACCCCTGCAAGTTCCCCTCTGAGCCACTCACCATTCTGACTTGGAAATATATCGCCATCCCTTCACTGTCATTGGGTTAAAATATGGCAGCTCCCTCCCTAACAGTATTGTGAGTCTACCTGCAGCAAATCGACTGCAGTGTTATAGAGTCAAAGAATCATAAAGATGTACAGCACGGATGCAAACCAGTGGTATAACGCATCCATGCTGACTAATATCCCAAATTAATATAGTCCCATTTGCCAGCATTTGGCCCATATCTCTCTAAACCTTTCCTATTCATGTACCATTCAGATGCCTTTTAAATGTTGAAATTGTACCAGCCTCCACCACTTCCTCTGCATGAAAAAGTTATCCCTTAGGTCCCTTTAAAATCTTTCCCCTGTCACCTTAATCCTAAGCCTTCTCGTTTTGGACTCCACTGCAGTTCAGTACCACCTTCTCAAGGGCAATTAAAGATGGGCAAAAAAATCGTAGTCTAGCCATTGATGCTCACATCCTATGAATTAATTTTATAAAAAAAGCTCAGTAGTTCTTCAACATTTCTTAACTAGGTTAGTTTGATCATAGAGCGGGATAAAGGGTTGGCACAACATTGAGGTCCGAAGAGCCTGTATTGTGCAGGACTGTTCTATGTTCTCTATTCTGCAAGTAAGTTGTATAGAATTGGATTGAAAGTGAATGCAGACTCCTTATTTCACTTCTGCAGCAATGCAGACATGGCCCATGGTAGCCTGCATCAGCCCTTTAACTAGTTTGCTTTTTTCCCCTCTTCTGGTTGAGAACCCTCTCTCTGATGCTGACTCTCAGAGCTCTTCATGGTGTCCCATAGCCTACCTTGTACAGATCTAAATTAAGGTAGCTATTATGTAAACTGTTTATGAATAACTGTTCCACAAAGACAATTATGCTCGACCTCCCTGTAGCATCATACAGAACGGAAACAGACCCTTCGGTCCAACCAGTCCATGCCTAACATAATCCCAAACTAAATTAATCCCACCCCTTCCAGTGTCCTGTTTGTTTCAGAAGTTCTGAATTCATTCATATGTGTCCATGGTTTGTCCAAGGGTTAAGTGAATTCTAATTAGCTTCATTTATCATTGGCAATGTGATAATATATTCACCTGTCTGTCTCTCTGACTGAAGTAAAGCAACGAGTGCAGTCATGTGACCCCTGGGAGCCATCTGTTAAATCGCTGTGCCCATTTTAAAAAACTCAGATTAGCCTTGTGTGCAAAATATGTAGTAACACAGTCACAGCAACATCTACATGCAGAAAGTAATAGAAAGTTTCTTCTCACAGGCCAACACTGGGTTACAATCAATCAGCTGCATTGAATGGACTGCATCATTCCAATGCCTGACACAAGACTCCAAAAGAAGCTCTCTACTTTGAGCTTTGTCACAGCAATCGATTGCCAGTAGAGCACAGGAAACATTTCAAAGATGTCTTCAAGCCTCACTGAGAAAATGCAAAACATCCGCCAACTCAAAGTAAATGTGTGATTGGTTATTGGCAATTGTGTGATTTGCTTCCAGGCAATTGAACAGCTTTGGGCTTGTGAATAAGATAGTAAGAAGTCATCATATCTCCAACAGATCAGGAGGTCTCCCTGTTCTCTGCAGTAAAAGCTACTTTAAACTTGAAGACAACCAGAAAAGCTGTGACTTTTAATGAACAAGTCAGAGACTTTTATAGTTGTAAACGAGTCACCCTGTGCTTCCTACAAACAAGTGAGGGTATCTGGAGAAGGGAGATTGAGAAGCAGCATTCTGATCAACATCAAGAGTTATCTCAGCATATCCTGTGAATAGGAACCACTAAACATTTTTTCCTGATTTATCTCTATCTGTAACACTATGGTTTTTCATCTTGTCTGTATGTAAGGGGAAGTCAGAAGAGGGTTAGAGTTTTAGGTAGTAGAATTATATTTTAATAGTTCATATGGTTTGCCAGAATCTATTCCTTTGTAATAATTTTTTGTTAAGTACCGAAACCTTTCGGTCAACCTGGCTATATAAGAGTCAGGTAAACTGGGAATTTCTGTATACTTTTTAAAATCTTTAACTTTTATGATGACTCCAGTAATAGCTGGGCTTAATTTCCAGCGCACTTCCTCAGAAACGTATAACACACGTCGATGTGTTTGAGTCTTAATTACCTCAGAAATGACCTGTGAATTGGCTGTACCAAGCTGCCGTGATACGGTCACTCTGGGAGTACCTTCACCATAACGACCAAAAGAGTTCAAGAAGGATGGCTCACCACCACCATTTCTAGTCAATAGGTGTTGGCCAATTAAGGATGGCCTTGCCAGCTACATTCTCATTAAACAAAGACCCATGAACTTGGCCCAACATGAAACACTAAGGGGAGTAAAATTATTGGAACACCATCGATTCCAATTTTTCTCTGCTTTTTGGCCTTGTACTACCATTTTGTTCTTGACCAAAGGAGATATGGTACTGCTCACAAGATGGTATATTATAGGTTACATATAGAGAAGAATAAAGCCAATGCAGAATCACAGAATCTGTACAATGTGGAAGCAGGCCATTTGGCCCATCAAGTTCCCCACCAACCCTCCAAAGAGCATCCCATCCAAGCCACCATATTCCGGTATCCATGCATTTCCCATGGCTAATCCATCTATCCTTCACATCCCTCTCACCATGAGCAATTTAGTTTGGCCAATCCACCTGACCGGTGCATCTTTGAATTGTGGGAGGAAGCCAGAGCACCCAGAGGAAACCCACGCAGACACAGGGAGAACATGCAAACTCTACACAGACAGTCATGTGAGGATGGAATCAAACCCAAGTCCCTGGTGCTGTGAGGCAGCAGTGCTGAACACTGAGCAACTGTGCCCATGGAATAGAGTGTACTGCAGTTGGTCTGTGGAAGAAAGCAAGAAAGAGACCTGCTTTTGCAAGTTTTTATGCGCTCTTAAACAATTTGACTTTGCTGCTACAATTAACTTATGCAGCAAGCTTATTGATGAACACCATATAAACTCCATAAATGCTGTGGGCCATGCCAACATCATTAAATGTCTCAGGTACAAGCAACTATCATTTTAAAATGAAAACCAGCACAAAATAAGTTTTAACATTAGCCATCACTCACCTAGGGTAAAACCATCCAGTAAAATATCCTCTCAATACAGCAGGTAACAATTTTCCAGCTTATATTGGTTGCACCGGTGAAATCGATTAGGTCTTCTTCATGTTCCCTCTCTGTACTTCTAGAAATCTCTCATTGAGAATTTCTTTTTGCTGAACTTTAATTCTCCAGATAGGTAGTTACCATTCATTCTGAAGGGAATACAGACACTGGCTAAACAGGTTATCAGATGTATACATGAAGGGGAAAGGATGAGAACAGTAGGGCCAGATCAAGCATGGTTAGCAGCATTAACCATTTGTTCAGACTCTCTGGTCTATGCTGTTAATACTCTGCAACCATTTTTATACAACAATTAAGTGTATGGCTATTAGAAGCTCATGCCTGACCAAATACATTTTACGCATCGCAGCTTAAAATGGAAAACAGTCGTCTCTTCACTTTAAACAGTCTAGCCATATACAGAATAGCTTTTCATTCTTGACTTGTGATTACTTAATGGATTTGAACAATGAATTGACTTTCCTTCGTTGTAGAGTCACCTCACAGCCAGATGGGGTTGAATTTAATTTACAAGTCAATCCTGATTAAAATATTGGCCCTGAATTCAAATTAAAATGTATAAGATGAGTGTCTGTGCTTGATGCTATTGTGAAGAGAGGTTATATGTGTGACAGGCAGACAGAATTACAAATATTCTGAGCCTACACCATTTATTTAGCCCAAACTCCATCAATTAAATGAGAACAGGCAGTTTTTTTTGCCTTCAAATAATTGCTTGTAAAGCATCAGGAATTAGTAATCCTCTTGAGGCTTTGAAACAGAACTTTGAAGTGTAACATTTTGGAATTGAACACCTACTCAGATACAAGGGAGTTGAGAATCTGTGACATCAGCATGAACTTTGGATGAGAGGTGTGAGTGAATAAGACACGATACACAAACAGCTTTTGGTACTGAGGTCACATCAACAGTCATCTGGAGGTATTCCATAGACACAAGGTAAGCCAACAGGTGTTAGCTGTGCTCAGTAGAGAGGAATCTCACCTCACCGTCAAATGGGGTTCAATTTAAAACAAAGCTATTTTTGTTTTCAATTATCTTATGACATGTGGGCATCACTGGCAAGGCCAGCATTTATCATCCATTCCTAACCATCTCTGAGAAAGAGGTGATGAACATTGGACTGTTCAGTCCATATGGTATGGGGACACCCACAGAGTATGTTAGGAAGGGACTTGCAGGATTTTGACCCAACAACGGTGATGGAATGTGATAATAATCTAAGTCCGAATGGTGAGTGGCTGAGGAGAGAACTTGTAGATGTGGTATTCCCATTCATCTGCCTACCCCTGCTCCTCGAGGCAGTAGAGGTCATGTCGTTTGATAGGAGCTGTTGAAGGAATCTTATGAATTTATGAACGAATGATTTTGTTGTCACATGTAGTTTACAGTGAGGAATACAATAAAATATATTGAAAAACTTTCATATGTCACCACAATATGGTGCCATTTTGATAGTTTAAAAATGAAAAAGTATAGCTGGAAGAGAAGCCCATTTACACTCAAGTGCTGACCTGTTCAGAACCAAACCAGCATCACCGCCATCTATGACCAATCCAACTAATGTTAAATTCGCCAATCCCCAGGCGCCAGCTTTCACTGCTGTGCCGATTCGCCTCCACCACTGCCTGCGCTGGACTCACCATCAATGGAATCTCTTGCCATGACCCACCTCATCGATGTTACCATGCTACCCTCCCACCATCATTGGTGCTGGATCCAACAAATGGCAAAGTTGCCAATCCGCAGGCACCATCTTTCACCCCTGGGCCTAGCTCACCAACGTCACCTCAGGGCTCGCTCTCCCCTCTCTGGGCTCACTCTCCTCTGTGCCAGGCTTGCGCCTTCTTGGCGAGTTGCTGCAATACATTTTGCTCACAGTAGAGAGACTGTACACACAACTGCCATTGTGTGTTAGTGATGGGTGGAGTGAACATTGAAGGTGATGGATGGAGTGTCAATCAAGCAGACTGCTTTGTCCTGGATGCTAACGAGTGTCTTTAGTGTTGTTGGAGCTGCACACATCCAGGCATTTACTCCATCACACTTTGTAGATGGTGTGCAGGCGTCAGAAGTCAGAAAGTGGGTTACTCCCTTCAGGATTCCTGGCCTGCTCTTGTAACCAGAGTATCTCTGTGGCAGGTCCATTTCAATCAAAGGTAACGCCAAGTATGTTGATACTGTAGAGTTTTAGTGATGATAATGTCATTAAAGGTCAAGGGAATATGGTTGCAGTCTCTTATTGGAGATTACCTGGTACTTGTGTGGCATGAATGTTATTTGCTACTTATCAGCTTAAACCTGGATATAGTCAAAATCTTGCTGCATATCAATATGGACTGCTTCAGTATCTGACGAGTCATGAATGATGCTTGACGTTGTGCAATCATCAATGATAACCCCCACTTCTGACTTTAAGGCAAAGGGAAGGTCATTGATGAAGCAGCTGAAGATGGTTGGGCCTAAGACACTACCCTGAAGAACTTCTGCAGAGATGTCCTGGAGTTGAGATGACTGACCTCCAACAATCACAACCATCTTTCTTTCTGTTAGGCACAATCAGAATCAAATGAGTTCTCCCCTGATTCCCATTGACATCCCTCAACAATTAAAATTGCCAACTAGTTGGCACCATACATTATCGATCAACGTAGCTGCCATCTACCAATTTTGTTTAACCTGTGTCATTCTAAAATCACAGGTATTTAATATCTGCTCTCTACCCCCATCTACTCTTGTAATCATCTCCTGAATAAAATCCAATAAAGTACTCCTGCATGATCCCCCAATAATAAAGCATTTCTGACTCACCCGTGTGTCTCAAGGTACTCTTTTACATTTATTGAATTAATCAACTCAATGGCTTCCAAAGAAAATGGGTAAAGAGTTACAGATCTATAATTTGATGGGTTTATTCTTCAACAGTTCGTTGAAGATGGGAGTCACTTTTATTATTTTAAGTTGTACCAAATGCCTTGGAAAGTGGAAGGTTCTGACCAGAAGAATAATCCATATAATCTGTCTATCAACCTACTGTCAATCATCAGTGATAGGAAGTGTACCAACAGGGCTATCAAGTGACATTTATTCAACAATAAACTGCTTATGAATATTCTACCAAGTCCATTTAAATGGTTGCCCTTGACATCAAGATAGCATTTGATTGAGGAATCCAAGAAAAAACTGGTCACTGAGGATTGGAAGGAAAGTCTCCAGTGGCTGGAGTTATACTTATCACTGAGAAGATTGGTTATGATTATTGGAGGCCAATCATCTCAGCCCCATACAACACAATGGGAGTTCCTCAAAGTACCATCCCCCGCCCAACTATCTTTGGTTGCTTCGTCAATGACCCTCTCTCCACCAAAAAGTCAAAAATGGAGCACCATTCAAAATACCTCAGACAGTGCACATGTCCAGTAAGATGTGGACAACATTCAGGCTCAGGACTGATCTTAGCAAGAAACATTAGCACCAGGAAATGATCATTTCCAAAAGAGAGTCTAACCACCTCACTTTGACATTCAATACCCTTACCATTGTTGAAACCCCACCATCAATATTCTAGAGGATCACTACTGACCAGAAACTAAACTGCACCCAGTGAATCTAATGGTTACGAGACCAGATCAGCAATTGAGAATTCAGCAGTAGGTCCTGGCTTCTTAAAGTTATCCAGTGTCTACAAGTTTAAAGTGAGGAATACTTCCCACTTACCTGAATCAGTGTAGGAGATTACTCAGTAACCTTAGTACCATTCAGGGCAAATGATTCTGCTTGATTGACAGCCCAAGCACCACCCAAAACAATCACTTCTTCCACTTTCTAAACCATTCACTCCCTCCACCTCCCAAAATATTCACTCTCTCCACTACCAGCTTACGGTGACATCATTGCATCTTATTTACAAGGTGCACTGAATGTCTCACCAAACTGTCATTAACTGCACCACTCAAACAGTGCACTGGGAACACCATCACCTCATTTTGTCTTCATGCACCATCCTCACTTGGAAATATATCTCTTCATCCTAGAACTCTTTATCTAATGGCACAGTGTGGGTGCAATTTCATCACTGAAACTGTAGTGGTTCAAGAGGAAGATTCATCACCACCTTCTCTAGGGAAGCTAGGGATGACAATGTTGTCCATTTCCCAACAATTTGAAAAATTAATTCCATTAGAATTGGCCAGTGATTTCATAAATGGAGAAATACCCACAAGCCAATTCCTCAAGAACCAAGGATGAAAGTTGTCAGACTCGGAAATTTCACCTGCTTTGGCATTCAACAAATCCCTCTCCGTCTCCTTTTGTATATTTTTGAAATAATATGAGGTGCCTCACATTATTGAATAAAATATGCACAATATAGAATAATATTTTTAAAAATATTGAAGCCAACGTAATAGACTGTTGATTGGATGTGACTTGAGAGTACATTGGCATTGAAGTTTGTAAAAGAACGTTCTGTGGGCATAAAATAATTCTTATCTCAAAGTGTTTCTACTTTCTCAGCTATTGTAGTATACCTCTAAGCATAAGTACAGGAAACTCAAGGACATTTTACAAATATTTTTTAATCACCAAGCCAAGTAAACAACATTGTCCCCCTCTAGTCCCTCTCTACTATGATTGTACGCTGTCAACTCTCTCTAGTTTCTCTGCTGTTTATTCTCTTGTTATCTCCACATTTTTCTCATCTCACCCATGAGGCCTGTATCATCCTCTCTCAACCACATTCCCAATGTGCTCTTCAGCAATAAAACTCTCTTACTGGCTCCTAGGCTAGCCAGCACTCAAACATGATTCCATTCAAAAATTCCAGCAGAGATCCAAACACCCCTGTTAGCTATGACCTTCTCTGCAACCTCCTTTGAGTACATTACAAGCTTCAGAGCTTCAAACACATCTCTCCCTACTTTGATACTTTCAATTAGGGTCGTTTCAACTTTCATGTCTTGATCAACTCTGTGATCAATTATCCATGTCTTTCAAATGTAGCTATTCAGTTACTTCCAATTGCTGGATCCCCATCCCTCACTCTCTGTAAACTTCTACTGTGTACACCAATTCTACACCAATTCTAATGCTCCCCTCACTAAATCTCAAGGTACTTTAAATGTTTCGATCAGTGGATGCACCATTTGGTTTAAATCTCCCTGGTCTTGTGCGTAATTCTCACACCATTGCTCACATTTAATTCATTATTTTCATGCTTAAACTATTCAATGGCCTTCTTCCTCTTTATCGCTGGATCTTCACCCAGCTGACAAACCATTTCCCTGAAACACAGCCACTCCTCTCACTCTGACCTATTGGGTATCCTTTTCCTCAGTGGTCCTGCCTTCTCCCAGAGTATATTCTGCAATCCTTTCACCTTGGCTACTTTTCTCTTTTACTTGAAGAACCTCCCAAACTCTTTTGTTTTATAGATAACATTGAAATAATTGGAAACTAAGAGTTTTGACTCCTGGAAGCCATGACTTATGAGTGCCTTGTTAAAGCCACTGAAAATCAAAACCAAGGTATAGTAAGAGTCATGTTACAATCTGATTGATTATCAAGGTTACCAGTAGAACTTTCATGCACTAACCACCTCATGCATTTCTGTAGCACTTTTAATATGGAAACAACTGTCCTCTGGTTCATCAAAAATCTCAATCCAGTGGACAGCACATAATGGTTCAAATTTGACTTTATCCCTAAGGAATACTTGACACCCACTGTAGATTCTAGGAGAAAGTGAGGACAGCAGATGCTGGAGATCAGAGCTGAAAATGTGTTGCTGGAAAAGCACAGCAGGTAAGGAAGCATCCAAGGAGCAGGGGAATCAACATTTCGGGCATGAGCCCTTCTTCAGGAATCCTGAAGAAGGGCTCATGCCCGAAACGTCGCTTCCCCTGCTCCTTGGATGCTGCCTGACCTGCTGCGCTTTTCCAGCAACACATTTTCAACCCACTGTAGATTCCACAAGGTTGACTGACCACAAGACTTAATTTATCCTTGGTATTCAAAGAACAGAAAGCTGAAAGTCATTGGAGAAAAGAGGGTGAAAGTGATCCTGAACACTTGGTGCTGTGTTATCTGTACATCAACATTACTCCATTTCTGTGCAAGACTTTTGTAAGTCATTGCTGAAGTACTGCGTACTGCTCTCACCCTCTGTAAAACTTTGAGGAATGATCAGAGAAGGGTCTTTTACTCCATTCCCAGCTTAAAGGCCCTCAGTTATGCAATAAACATAAAGAACTAGAGCTTCCTTCCCACAGGAATGCAGATTGAAGAGATTTGATGGAGGCTTTTAAAATCATGAAAAGAAGCAGTCTGTGTGGGGTATAATGGTGGCATAGTGGTTAGGACTGCTACCTCACAGCATCAGGGAAAAGGGGTGGTTCAATTCCAGCCTTGTGTGGAGCTTTGCATGTTTTCCCTGTGTCTGCTTGGATTTCTTCTGAGTGATCCAGTTTGTTCCACAGTCCATAAATGTGCAGGTTTGGTGCTAAACTGAACATAGTATCTAGGGATGTGCAGCTGGGTGGATTAGCCATGGGCAAATGCAAGGATAGGATAGGATGGTAATGGTGGATCTGGGTGGGATACTCTTCCGAGGGTCAGTGTGGACTCGATTGACCAAATGGCCTGTTTCCTCACTGTAAGGATTCTATGTGGATAGACTATTGGATTGAGACAGTTTAAGGAGAAGCAGGATAAATATCATAACAAAGCACAATCTTGGAACTACAATGTCTGTTAAGATTTATTCCTTTTCAGAATTGTTGCCCTCTGGAATAAGTGGTTGGCATGTGCAGTAAATGCGCTTATATTAAAAAGGGATTTGAACATGCGACCTGTGAATGGTCAACATACAGGAGTCTTTGCGTCTCTTAATGACAAGTGCAACTTGTTGTACTGTGATAGACTCAGAGGAATGTTGCAGAGTTTAGATTAGCTGGTGGTTTTTCAGTGTTTTTCCATCACTCAGGGACTGCATTATTGTCAGATTGTCGGGAGATGGGATGGTGAGGGGCCAGGGATGGTAGTATGAAAATGTTGCACTGTGGTCATATCAAACAGACTCAATCAAGCAGCTGATCTTTCCCTGACCATTGTTCATGAATTGGTGTGCGTGTGTGCATATATCTTTATCCATCAGACACACATATACAGAGAAAAAGATAGCCAGAGAAAAAGAGGGAATGAGTTAGATACTGTACTGCATATGAATACACAGTTATTTATTGCTTTGATGTGATTAAAAATATTTTACAGTCAAACCCAGAGCAGAAATAATGGCCTGGAAGATAAATATTATGGCTTTTCAAAAAAAAAAATTGAATACTTTAAAACTGAGAAATGGAAGAGCTCCAACGTGTTCAAATCTGTTAATGACTTTTCTGAAAGCACGACAGTACAGAATAAATGGCCCATTTAGCAGGGTGCAGGGAAGACAAAGACACAATGTATTAATCGAACAGTGAAGGTAAATGTGCTTTTCTGATGCAGGAGCCTCCCCCAGCAGGAGTGAATACGAGTAAACTGCATATGCACAGTTCCACTCAATATTCCATTTACATGTGCTATATCAGGAGCTGCAATCGTCTGAACTTGAGGGGCGCCAAGCCACGGGAACAATCAGAAAACACCCCAGAGTTGACCAAATGATCTTCATGCTATCAGCTCTAATATTGAAGTGTGCCAGAACAGCCTGGGTGCGACTATCATCTTTGAATCAGCCTATCCTATCCCTAAGGTGATTAACCTTGGCAAAAACAAGATTCACTAAAAAGTAATGGACTTTGATTAGCAGTTCCCAAGATAACACTGAAGGGAAATTCATGATTAGAATTCTTTTGTAAATGTCAGTCTACCTCTCCTCACTTTAAGCCAACAGGGTCCAAATAATGACAACATCAATTTCAATCAATGAGCTTCATCAATCCAGTCCTCAAAGCCCAGACTGTAAGTGTATTTGTACGTACATTTCTTATTTACGAGGTTGGAAAAGGCTGATTTTAGCACCATTGCCTTGTTGATGGGAAAACGCTGAGCCAAGACACAAAGTTCCATCTCTAGCCCAATTTGAGGTAGTATTGAAAATTAATGAAACATGCATTTAAAATTCACGGTCTGAAGTGGTCAAGCAAAGAGTTCTGAGCTGCATTTATATCTTCTATTAGTGGAAATCTCCCTGACAGTCCACTTCCCACAGGATAAATGTTCCACTTTGTGCAATGCCTTTTGATGGCTTACCATTAGGTTACTCTGTTTCCATTTACTTTCTGCAGATAAAAGAACCTTAAATATACAGCTGGGACCAAATCTTATTCCTTATACTTTAAGAATTCATAACCTAAACTAAGGACTGTAAAATACTCACCTGCTCTTGCTTGCCAAAGCTGCTTCCCATCTCGTGCTGTCTCCTGGTGCCACTTGTGCTTTTTCTGTGATGGCACTCCTGAATATTTTCAGATCTCAACCCTCCCATTAGGCTTTTCAACTCCTGGTTTCCTTGGAATTGTAGATAGAGAAACAAAAGAGAGCAGAGCACCTCCCTCCCCTCTCACAAAACTCGCAGTTTACCACTCTGCACCAGAGCACTCCATCATAGAGCCCTAGACCTCTTACTTATATGACTGGAATTCAGAACTGTCTCTTAACAGGCAGCTACAAAAACATTGAAGTTAAGCCTGTTAGTTAATTGGCTAATCTTACCTGAGGTCCAGCAGAGGCCTTGGTTTGTTTGATGAGTTGTGCATACCCCCAAGCCGTTAAGATACATTTACGTTAAAGAGAAACTTTAGTAAATTCTAGATTGCAGGCAAGCAGTTAGAGGTTTGAGACAAGATTAACTCCTAAAATGTAAAATTGGTACCTCCCCTCCCCATGACCATTCCATTCTGGGTCCATTCTATTCTGCATCATGTTCTGATATGGTGATTATAGAATCCCTACAGTGTGGAGACAGGCCATTTGATCCATCAAGTCTGCACCAATCCTTCAAAGAGTATCCCATCCAAACCCAGCTCCCTACCCTATCCCTGTAACCCAGCATTTCCTATGATTAATCCACCTAACCTGCACATCCCTAGACATTATGGGCAATTTAGCATGGCCAATCCACTTAACCTGCACATCTTTGGACTGTGGGAGGAAAATGGAGCACCCAGAGGAAACCCATTCTGACATGAGGAGAACATACAAACCCCACACAGGCTGGAATCAAACCCAGGTCCCTGGTACTGTGAGACAGCTGTACCAATCACTGAGCCAACATGCTGCCTTAGTGGAACTATGAGTTACAGTGTTGTCCCTATGACAGATGACATCCTCTAATCCTTCTAGGGTACTCACCAAGTTCACAGAAAAGCCTCTGCTGTTGCTGCTGTAATATTGAAGGATAGTTGACTGAAGCTGTATCTCACAAACAGTGTGATGTCCTTATTGTGGACTGAACTAGGCTTTCATCCACAGACATTGGGTAACTCACTGCTTCATTTAATTACATATGATCGAAGCAGGATCACAGTGATCCATTAGTTTCAATACTAGAGCCACACCTGAATATTAAATCTTAGGTTATATTACAGGTAAGCTTACATCCTGACACAATTTCTTACTCAGTTTTTATAAAAGTGAATGTGGAACTTGCACTAAGCTGAACACACATATTTACTTGGTCTCAATGTGATGTGGTAAAATGCTTTCAGCTTCTGAAGACTTCAAAGTAACTTCAAAGATTCTTTCTGGAATTCTTTCTTTTTGTCTTGGCTTTCCAATTCTTCTACTTTATAGGTGAATTGCAGATCAGAACAAGGCTTTGGTCTTCATAGTGAACACTGTTGGTTTTGGATGACATACAGGGTTGCTTTGATTTATTTTTCTTGGAACTTGAAGTGTACCTCAACATTGAGTTGAATCCCTCCTGAACCTTGAAATCGTATGGTGGCTGATTTGTTTTGGGAAATCTTGTTTTGTGTCTGAAAGAAACAAAACTTCCTCTCCTGTGTCTAACTTGAAGTTTGTTCTTGACCATACCCGCAGCACACTAATAATTTATAATAAATCCTGTAATTTCTCCCAGAAGTGGTACATCATTGTTTGTAGCATCTTCAATTTCTTACACACTACTTGGTTTAATGGACTTTCCTTTTGGTGTTTGTAGTGTGTATAAGGCACAGGTATAGTTTTAAACTGTTCGGTCCTCTTACAGGACTTCCATTTTTAATGGAACAGTCATCAGACTGATGCTGTCTTTCCCCATCACAGTGAGGACAGCAGCTATTGCACTCTCCTGCTGCTTTCCCAGCCTCTGTGTAAGTGCATTTCCATTTTAAAACCTCACAAACTGCACTGTCTCAGTCATTTTTCTCCAAACAGCTTCCTTGCCTGCTCAACTAAATTTACCTTCTCACCTCCAGCTGCCTTGTTAACTGCATAGCCTTTGATTGTGTTAAATCCTCCCTCAACAGCATCTAATAAAGTCTCCTGTAAGACACCTATAACAATTCCAAATGAATTTGTCTTTCAGGTTCCTGCTTCACAATTCTCAGCTAAAGAATATAAATCATTAATGAATGAATCTACACTTTCGCCCAGTCATTGAGCATCTATTGAACTTTACCCTTTCTATAATTATGTTTCTTCCAAGGCTGAAATATGTATTGAATGCTTTTATAATAGCTTTGTACATCACCAATTCTTCACCTTGTCTTTACCTCACATTCTTTGCTTCTTGCTGGGGTTTTTTCCAGTCACTGGAACTTTACTCTTCTTGGGATTTCCACTCACTTCTTCAGTTGTCTTCATTGCTGCCTTTTTCACTGCCAACATCTTTGACCGTCGTTATTGTGGGCCTCTTGTTCTTGGTTCGGATTGATAGAGACTGCAGGAGGCAAGACAGGTGGTAAACTGGACACTTCATTGAACATTATCTTCAAACTATGTTCGGGATAAGGCTTTGTGCGAAGTTTCACAGAGAACTATCTCTCAGTAGGTTGTTGTCACAGCGTAATACAGTTGTGCAGCACGGAAACAACTCGCCCATGTCCGGCAGATACCATGAACTAAGCTAGTCCAACTTGTCAGCATTTGGCCCATATCCCTCTAAACCCTTCCTATTCATGTGCCCATCCAGATGCCTTTTAAATAATGCAATTGCACCAGCAACCATCACATCCTCTGGTTGCTCATTCCACACTCTGCATGAAAAAGTTGCCCCTTAGGTCCCGTTTATACCTTTCCTCTCTCACCTTGAACCTCCACTCTTAGTTTTGGACTCCCCTACCCTGATTCAAATCTATCATTGCAATCATCTATTCTCTTCTTACCCTTGTGTTTCTCCACTTTCCTAATAAACGCATTCATAGAGTTCTTGGCTATTTACCCTGTCCATGCCCCTCATGATTTTATAAACCGCTATAAAATTATTAATGATGTTACATATCTATTTACATGGTCAACATTAACCCTTTATAGTATATTATTCTCTCCCTTATTATCTCCCTCTCTCTCTTGCACACACACAGTTCTCCTGATATGGAATTCATCTCTGCACCTTTAAATCAAAGAGTCAAGAGTCAACATTGGCTTTATTTGTCATTTCTACCATATACAATTGATACAATAAAAATGAGACAGCGTTCCTCCAGGACCAAGGTGCTGCATGGACAGCACAAACTATATGATCATACTCAGGGAGGCATAAAGTACATAAGAAGTGCAAAACATGCAAGATAACACATTAATTCCTGACATTAGGTACAGTAATGCACAATTTACAGTGTAATATAATAATGATAATTAATAGACATTGTTCTAACAGTAATTCGAAGTCATGCAAAGAGTTTCAGATGGAATAGAGTCTGATCATATAGTGTTGCGGAGCCTGATGGCCCGGGGGAAGAAACTGTTGCACAGTCTGGCCGTGAGAGACCGAATGCTCCGGTATCTTCTGCCAGATGGCAGGAGGGAGAAGAGTCTGAGTGAGGGGTGTGTGGGGTCATCCACATGCTCTTAGTCTTTCAGATGCAGTGTGTGGAGTAAACATCTGTAATGGAGGGAAGAGAGACCTTGATGATCCTCTCAGCTGTCCTCACTATCCATTGTTGGGTCTTACAATCCAAAACGGTGCAATTCCCAAACCAGGCAGTGATGCAGCAGCTCAGGGTACTCTCAATGAATCCTTTGTAGAATGTGGTGAGGATGGAGGTGAGGTGGGAGGTGGGCTTTCCTCAACCTACGCAGAAAGTAGAGACGCTACTAGGATTTCTTGGCTATAGAGCCGGTGTTGTGGGGCCAGGTGAGATTCTCCGCCAGGTGAACAAAGAGATGCAGATTCAAATAGACCGAGCAGGTGCCATTAAGATAGAGTAATTGAATGGTGCAACACTTCACTTTTAGCAGGCTCCTATTCTCCAAGTGCAATTGCAGTTCCACAAGTTAGTAACTCTTTAGGTTGGTTCAATCTTTCTTTCCGAAGGCTTTGTTTGAGATAATATCACATTGATATCCTGGCACAGAAACAGGCCTGTGGCCCAATTTGCAATCCAAGCCAGTACTTACATCCCACTCCAGCCTCCTTCTATCTTTTCTGATTCAAACCCATCATTGCAACCATCTTTTCTCTTCTCCCTCAATTGCTTCTCCAGTTTCCCATTAAATGCATTCATAGAGTCATAGAGTCCTACAACACAGAGACAGGTCCTTTGGTCCAAACTGATCCATGCCAACCAAGTGTCCCTCCACGCTAACCCCATTTCCTTGCACTGGGCCCATATCCTTCCAACCACTGCTCCTTGGATGCTGCCTGAACTGCTGTGCTCTTCGAGCACCACTAATCCAGAATCTGGTTTCCAGCATCTGCAGTCATTGTGTTTACCATATCCTTCCAAACCTTTCCTAAAAATGTAGTTGTCCAAATGCCTTTTAAATGCTGAAAATTTACCCTCCTCAACCACTTCCGCTGGCAGCTCATTCATATGCATACCCCTCTCTGTGTAAAAATGTTGCCCCTCAGATTCCCTTTTATTCTTTCCCCTCTAATGTTAAACTGATGGCTTCTAGTCCTCGATTTCCCAAAGACTGAGTGCATTCACCCTATCCATGCCTCTCATGATCTTATACCCCTCTATAAGGTCCCCCTCAGTCTCCTACATTCTAAAGAAAAACATCCAAGCTTATCCAACCTCGCCCAAAACTCAGATCATTGAGTCCTAGCAACACCTTTGTTAGTGATGTTAAGTGGATTAGTATGCTTTGGTGAAATAAATGAACAAATTCTAACCAATATGGAAGTAGGTTCAGTGTTTTGGAGGAACAAAAGGTTTTGGGCATACTGTCCCAAGAGCCATTCCAGACCACAGGGCTGCTCTCTCATTGGACAGAGACAACGGGTAGTGGTTTAACCCGACGATTACCACACCTCAGGTAAGAGGAGAAATTGAGAAGGAGAGTCCTTCATAGTAACCTCAGCCAGTGCAGGAATTGAGCCTTTGTTGCTGGTGTTACTCTACATTACCAATCAGCCATTTAGCCAACTGAGCAAAGCCAGCTCACAGATTGATAAAGGCCTGTAGGAAAGTAATGGAATGTTAGATTTTAGCATTAGGTATAGAACACACAACACTAAACCTAAAATAAACTTTAATTAAACACATCTAAAATGTCGTGTAGCACTGTGCTCCACAGAAGAGGAAAGATGGAGGTTTTTACGAGAGTGTTGGACAAGGATTCATTTAAGACATGGGATAAAAGCAAATTCCTGCGGGATGCTGGAATCTGAAACCAATAGAGAAAATGCTGGAAAATCTCAGCAGGTCTGGCAGCATCTGTAAGTTGTCAGTTAGACACATCTGTCGAGCTTTGACAAAGGGTCAGTTAGACTCGAAACATCAGCCCTTTTCTCTCCTTACAGATGCTGCCAGACCTGCTGAGATTTTCTAGCATTTTCTCTTTTGGTTTCATTTAAGACATTGTCGTGGATGAAGAAAAACAAAATCAAAGAGAGTCCTGACAATTGAGGTGGCTTCCGTTAGAAAAATGCTGATTGCAGGGAAATGTGTTAGAAATATTTAAAATTCTGCAAAGATGGAACATGGTTGATAGAAATAGACTGTTTCCAGTAGTTGAGGATCAAGAACGAGGAGCATAGATACATTAATAAATGTCAAGGATTTCGAACAGAGCCAGTGCTGGCTGTTGGAGGAATGTTCTCATTTCTGTGCATCTTCTATCTGGATTGAGGATCTCTTAGAGTTGTCACTTTGTAAGTAGTTTGGATCAATAGCTGATTTTTGGGTAAGAAATTCTTAACCTGTTGTGACCTAGGCATCAAATATATCAATCAAAGAAAATACCTCTCAGAATATTTATGAAAGATGAAGGTCATAAGACCCAACAAGCTGAGTGGTTTTTGCATTGATTATCCACACCTACCCACCTTGCAATGATTCTATAATCTGGTGCCTTCTGCAGATAACATTTCCCATGAAATGCTGACTGCACACAGATTTTGTATGGCAGCTGGGAACGATTGGCCACTGTGTCTACCTGAACGTCTCATCAATCCTTTACCCCACCGCAGGAAAGTCTGGTGGATGCTATCTGGTGTACTCCAAGTAGTGGTTGGATAGCTGTTTTCCAAACAGGCACCGTAATGGACAAATTAATAAATTTCGTACCCAGTGGAAATTCAGATGATTGCCCCTTACGCATAGATACATAGGAATAGGAGCCGACCATTCACCCCCCCCCTCCCCCCCACTTGGATCCATTCAATTATTCAGCATGGTCATGAGTTGATCTGCATCTTAACTCTCCCTTTACCCGCAGTACTTCCATATCCCTTTTATACCCCCACCTAATGTGATCTATCAAACCCCATCTTATTCATTTTGTTTGGATTCCCTAGTAATTAATTTATAATCCCATTTCCCTTTGGATGGTAAAACTCCTAATCGCTCAGTCCATGTTCACCACTATGAACCTTACATCGTATACTGGGCTAGAATCAGTCAGTTACTTAACTGCCAGCCTGGGTCAAATGTAGCATACTCACCTCTGAGTCACAATCCAGTCCCACTGCAAAAGTCCGTGCACATAATCCAAGCAAATACCCCAAGGCAGTCTGAGGGCGGTGCAGCATCAGATAAAAAGAAACTCAGTGAAAACTGTATCTTACTCACTCAGTTGGATGTAAGGAGACCATTGGCGCTCTCCCTGGTGTCTTGATCAATATTTACACTGCAATCAATAACAGTAAAACTGCTTGTTTGTTCATTATCACGTACAGGTAGTTCTTGGATAACTCGCATTTGCTTAGTACATCGCTGAGGAATTAAGGAACAGTATTATCTCTGTTCACAATAGCGCAATTGCAGCTGGAATCGGTTCACATGCTTCATTCTGCACATGCACCAATGTCCACACCATTCTGCGCATACCCGAAGTCAGCTGCCAACAGAGCAGCTTCCTGTGAGAGGTACTGTTCAGAAAGCAGCTTTCTGAGAGAGGTATATTGAGCAGCTTCCTGTGAAAGGTACACTACTCCTAGATTATCCCTTCTTTTGAAAATATGGAGGGGCATAGTGACAAGAATGTTAGCAAGAAGCACCCTGGCGATAAAATTGCAGGTGGTGAACGCAAACATTGGGCTTTTACACTGGAAGAGAAGCTAGATATTATAAAGCGTTTTGAGCATATGGAGAGAATATGTGATATAGCTCGCTTAATGGGAATGAGGGAGTCTACCTTATGCACCATGATGACCCTCTGTCCTGAATTAACAATATTTTTTAAACATACTGCGTCAAATTTACTTTTGTTGATAAATATGATTTATACCTTCATTCAGGCTGTGCTATACTTTGCGTTAGACTTTTGGGTGATTTTTGAGCGATCGTGAGTGGTATTTTTGCTGTTGTGGCCCTAACACCACTTATCCCGTCGACCCCATTATTTATATTAAACGATTTTCTATTAAATGAGGTTTCACTGGAACCCAACTATGGACGTTATAGGAGAACTACTTGTAGCTGTTTGCTGTGTGCAGATTGGCTGTTGCGCCTCCTCCAACAATAATGAACCCCATTTCAAAAGTGTTTTATTGGCTGTAAAGTACATTGGGACATCTTGAGGTCACAAAAGGTGCTACATAAATGCAAGTCTTCCTTGCTTTCAAGTGATGTTGAAAGATCATATGGCAGTACGATTTGAATAAAAAGACAAGGTATCAAGGAGGCAAGTTCCCAAGGTCATTGATGAAGACAGATTTGACTGGTCATGTTAACTTTTACAGGACCTTGCTGAATGCTAGTTGGTTGCTGTCCATAACAACTTTAGAGTACTTTGAATGATTTGCCACAAATATTAGCAATTAATTAATCCAACTAATTGTGCTCCCCACTATTGTGTGATTTCAGACAAGACAACAATCAAGAGAAAATAGTTAAAAACTAAAATAAGGAGGACAATAGGATATAGTCAGGCACACAATATGTAGCACTTTAGCAGCTCCTAATAAGCAAATTCAGTCCTTGTCGGGCTGCTTTTTGGGTGTATTCCTGAAGGTTCTACTATATGACCTCTGGCTTCATACTACCCTGACCCCACACTTCACCATCCTGCTGCTCCCACTCCAAATGGGAATTGAATAAACATCTGACTTCCCAAATGGATGATTCTCAAATTTTATTCAAACAGCCTTGGTTGCCATCGCCAGACAAAATGAAAGAAAGCACAATCATTTTATTTTTGACAAACCCTGGGATTTCATTCTGTTCGCCCATCCCACAGATTCATTCAATACCTTCAAATCCTGGCGACCCCTCATTCCCAGAGAGTTGGAATCCTGAGTTCTGGTCCGCACATGCCAGGTCACTTTTTTTAGATTAGATTCCCTACAGTGTGGAAACAGGCCCTTCGGCCCAACAAGTCCACACCGACCCTCCAAAGAGTAATCCACCCACCCAGACTAATGCACCTAGCAACTATGGACAATTTAGCATAGCCAATTCACCTGATCTGCACATCTTTGTGACTGTGGGAGGAAACACGGGGAGAACGTGCAAACTCCACACAGACAGTCGCCCAAGGCTGGAATCGAACCTGGGACCCTGGCGCTGTGAGGCAGCAGTGCTAACCACTGAGCCACCATGCCGCCATCTCAGCTATTTGTAAGAATAATAGGGGATTTTTAACTTTCCAAACATAGACTGGGGCTGCCATAGTGTTAAAGGTTTAGATGGAGAGGAATTTGTTAAGCGCACACAAGACAATTTTCTGATTCAGTATGTGGAATCAGGCCGGTTTAAGCTTTTATCATCCATGCCTGCTTCTGTGAAATGTATACTTTAAAGCAAAGGTAAAACTGCAACAGAGCTAGCCCTTCACCTCACAACACCTTTTGAAAATACGGGAGGTAGTGAGGGGGTTGGTAGCGAGGTACCACAATTATTCCAATATCCGAAAATGGGAGTGGGGGTGTGGGAGTTTAGAGAGCTCACAGAATGAATATTGAGATCGGCAAAAAACACAAAACTATACACCAACTCAAAGTTCAAATGCGAGCTGAGCTTGTCTTCTATTCGAAGTCACCCAGAGGCATTTTAGATAATCCATCCGACAGACGCAAGCAAAAATGATATATTTGACCTCATTGTGAGTGTATTTTGAGAATTTTTTTTTTATAATGACTGCCATGGTAATATTTCACGGAACCTCATGTATAATAAGTGGAAACTCACAGGCCTTTATGATAAATTGCCAGGGTAACACAGGGACACCTAGTTTGCATTTCAATATGAGCAAGTGCCAGATCCTTATTTCATTACCGGCCGACACATCAGTGGATGGATTTTAATTTGCTCGTGGAAGCTTGTATCCGTGGAGACCTGCTATGGCCAGTGTACGTTGCAAAATTCAGTGTCAGACTGCTGAGACTTCTGGGCTGTCTGTACCAAGCAAGTATACTGCTGAATAAACAAAAAGTAGCAAGCTGTTGTAATTGTACGAGAGAGTCCACTCTATATGAGTGAAATCAAATTACTGAAGAACACATTTATTGCATACAGTAATAACTCTCAGTTCTAGATCCACTTTAGGGTTGGGAATAAGCTAAACATTTCTACTTTATGACCAATTTGTTTCCCTCCTTCTTGGAAGGGGCTAGAAACAGATCCATAGTAACCAGCTCAGGCCCTTCCAGATGTGATTTGTGATTTTATCTATGTTATCTCTCATAATTGGGGTCTTGTTGAGTCATATATCTTGAAATTTATTCACAACACTGACCATTTACAGGGTGGCAATATCCAGGTGCACATACATGGTCTGGGTTCCAAACTTATGGATGAAACTTACGTATATCACTCACATGTGACTATGTAAGATATGGCCTGTCGAGATAGCATGCAAAACAATACTATTCACAGTGTCTTGGTACCTGTGACAATAATAAATTAAATCAAGTCAAATCAGTCACAGACTCCATGATAGAGAGACGGTGATTGATCAGGATCTTTGTCAGGATCTTTGTCATCATTGTCAGCAATATCAGAGATTTTTTTTTTGTTTCTCTTAACACTGCAGGGCCAAAGCGAGAAAATCGTTGACTGTCTGTCATTCACGGTCAGTTAACTGCTGACTCTTGAGATAAAGATTGACTTATGGCAGTAAATCAGTCAGAAGTACTGCAAGTGGTTTTGCCAGACCATCTCACAGATTGCGAGTAATGTTGCTTGTGTTTTTATATGTGTTAATCTGTATAATGAATTCCATCGTTTTGCAAGTTTTGTTGAGTCTGATATCTTGAAGTTTATTTAGCCTGGATATTGTCTTGCTGCATTTGGAATTGGACTATTTGAATAATTGAGGAGTTGCGAATGGTACCGAACACTGGGCAATCATCAGACAACACTTCTGACCTTATGATGGAGGGAAGGTCATTGATGAAGTAGCTGAAGAAGGTTGGGCCCAGGACACTACCCTGAGGGGACTCCTGCAGAGATGTCCTGGAGCTGAGATGACTGACCTCCAACAACCACAACAGTCTTCCTCTGTGTCTGCTATGACTCCAACCTGGATGAATTGTATGCCTTTCTTTATGATATGGTCTTGGGATGTGGGCATTACTGGAAAGAGCAGTATTCATTACCCATCACTAATTGAGAAATATAGTACAGAACAGAAGAGACCCTTCAGCCTACTGACAAAACCTACTCTCAACCAACAGTAGTCCCACTTTGCAGCACTTGACCCATAGCCTTGAATATTATGATATTTTAAGTGCTCAGCCAAAGACTTTTTAAAGCTTGTGTGGTTTCTCACCTCAACTACCCTCCCAGAAGGTGCATTCCATCCGCCAACCTCTGGGTGAAAATGAGTTTTCACCAATGCCCCCTGAACCTCCTGCTTTTCACTTTAAAATTGTACCTCTTTGTTATTAACCCTTAACTCAGTGGAATAGCTGCTTCCTATCCATCCTGCATGTGCCCCTCATAATCTTATATATGTCAATCAGGTCCCCTGCACTCTTCTCTGCTCTAGGAAAAAAAACAACCCAGAACTTATCCAGCCTCTCTTCATAGCTAATCTGCTCCAACCCTGACAGTGTCTGCTTTGCATCCTCCTCCAGTGCAATCATATCCTCCTCATAGTGTGGTGGCCGGAATTGTACTATAGCTGCAAGCTTAATCAAAGTTTTGTATTGCTCCAGCATGATCTCACTGCTCTTATAAGCTATACCTCAGGTGATAAAGGGGAGTGTATCTTCTTAACTACCCTAAGAACCTATCTATGCCTTCATGGATCTGTGGACAAGCATTCCAAGATCCATCTGTTCCTCTGAACTTCATTGTGTCCTGCCATTCATTGTTGTGTTGCTTCTTCCGAAATGCATCACCTCATACTTATCAGGGTTAAAGTCCATCTGCCACTGATCTGCCCAACTGACAGTACTGTCTATATCCTCCTGTAAACTAAACCTTCACCCTGCCTGTCAATCATCCAGCCAATCTTTGTGTCATCTTCAAACCTAGTTATCACCCTGCCCACATTTTCTTCAATATAATTTTTATATATATATATATATATATATATATATCACAAACAATAAGGGACTCAGCACTGATATCTACGGTATAGCACTGGACACTACCTCTAGTCACACAAACGGCCTTTTACAACCACCCTCTGTCTCCACCATCATGCAACTCAGCCAGCATTGTCTATCTCATACACTGCAGGCAAGGATGCCATGAGGCATGGTACATTGACGAGATCAAGCAGACCCTACGACAACGGATGAATGGACACCACACAACCATCACCAGGCAAGGGTGTTGCCTCACAAGTCAGGGAACATTTTAATAGTCAGAGACATTCAGCCTCAGATCTTCAGGTGACCATTCTCCAAGGTAGACTTCAGGACAAGCAACAAAGCAAAGTGGCTGAGCGGAGGCTGATAGCTAAGTTCGGTCCCCATGGGGATAGTCTCAACTGGGGCCTACAGTCACACTTTATGTCGCACTACAGGTGACCCCACTGCAATACACACACACACACACTCATGCAGACCCTCTCTCATACACAAGCTCTCTCTCATAATCCCACACATACACCTCACACACTAACACCCACGCATGCACCCTCTCACAGGCTTATACTCATTACACTCACATACACACTTTACCAAGCCTGCTCACATGCAAACACACACTCTCTCACGTACACTCACACTCACATGCACTCTCTCTCTCTCTCTCTCTCTCTCTCTCTCTCTCTCCTGCACGCATATACACATATAAGTCTATGGGGTGAATTTGTATTGGCAGAATTATATTTGCAGATATATTTTAGTTTGCTCACAAAATGCAGAACCTGCAAGCAGTCAATGCAGACAGTGAATCCATACAATATTTTGTAAATTCCATTTTGGAAATAGAACCAGTCTGACTCAAGACTGGTCTGACTCACACTCTTAAGGCATTGTCTGAGCTGAGATGTTACCTTTTATTATAAAACTTTGTTATCTTGAGAATGTAACTTAAAAGAAGTTCTGGGATTTACATATTAAAGAACTGAAACCAGCAAATCAATTCCAATCAAGGTTAGTTCAATGTATCATTGTATCACTGTGATGTCTTGCTATAAATTCTGTTTAGGGTGTAGGTTTGCTCACTGAGCTGTAGGTTTGATATCCAGACGTTTCATTACCTGGCGAGGTAACATCATCAGTGGCGACCTCCAAATGAAGCGAAGCTGTTGTCTCCTGCTTTCTATTTATATGTTTGTCCTGGATGGGATTCCTGGGGTTTGTGGTGATGTCATTTCCTGTTCGTTTTCTGAGGGGTTGATAGATGGTATCTAGATCTATGTGTTTGGTTATGGCGTTGTGGTTGGAGTGCCAGGCCTCTAAGAGTCTCTGACAACCTTTGCAATAAATTCTGTGTCTTATCGTCCTGCTTTAAAACCACCTGATGAAGGAGCAGCGCTCCAAAAGCTAGTGATTCCAAATAAACCCGCAGGACGATAACCTGGTGTTATGAGATTTTTAACTTTGTCCACCCCCGTCCAACACCGATTCGTCCAAATCATCCAACCATAGAGTCAGGTCTGGATTCAACACGCCAAATTACCTTGGATCCCATGTGCTCTTACTTTCTTTATCCGTCTGCCATGTGGACCTTGTCAAAAAATCCATATAAAGCACTTCAACCGCTCTACCCTCATCGACACACCTAGTTACCCTTGAAAATTCTTGAACTGCTGCCGACCATGTGATGTAGGGTGTTCCATTTACTGACCCAATGAGATTGAAGAAATGGAAATATATTTCCAAGTCAGGTTGGTGAGTAACTTGGATGGGAACTTCAGGTGGTGGTGTGCCCATGCAACTTCTGCCTTGCCCTTCTAAGGTTTTCTGTTTGTGTACTCAGAAGGTGCTGTTAAAGGAACCTTAGCCAGCAGCTGCTGTGCATTGTTGTGGTGGTACAAGTGGCTGTCATTGTGAATCAGTGATGGAAGCACTGAATATTTAAGGTAGGGAATGGTCTGCTTCTTAAGTGGCTTACTTTGTCCTGGGTGGTATTGAGCATCCTCAGCAGTTTTGGAGGCGTGCTCATCCAGGCTAGTGGAGAGCATTCTAACATACATCCAACTTATGCTTCATATTAGATGGACCTTTACGCCTATACCAGGCTGTCTGGTTTCAAGCTGTACTTCAGGACATCGCAGAATCCCTGCAGTGTGGAAGCAGGCCATTTGGCCCATCTCGTCCACACCCACCTGCTGCATTTTATGCCATCCAGACCCACCCTGTAACCCTGCATTTCCCATGGCTAATCCACCTAGCCTGCACATCCCTGGACACCATGTGCAATTTAGCACGGCCAATTTACCTAACCTGCATGTCTTTGGACTGTGAGAGGAAACCAGAGCACCCGAAGGTTACCCACACAGACACAGGGAGAATGCGCAAACTCCGGACTGACAGTCACCCGAGGCTGGAATCGAACCTGGGTCCCTGCTGCTATGGGGCAGCAGCGCTAACCATTGAGCCACCGTGTCACCCCAACTTGATGGAGAAACCTGTCATTCAAACTTTAAAATGATAGATACCCTACTGTGATACTATAAGGTTGTGATATCAGTCATTCAGCATTGATCCAGCTATTATCTCAATTGACAAAGGAAAAGGGCAAACAATATTGTTTTAACCTCATGACAGATTCTTCAAATTTGTAATGGGGATTCGTTTGAAAAACGATTACAGCTCGACAGATGTTTTTGATAGTTCACTTTAACAGTTCTTTCTTGGCAGCTGTTTTTTGAAAGTTGATTTATTGGTCCTTTTGACAGTTTCAATTAATTTATGCATACTTATGTCTATTTTTAACAATTCCACAGGACACCTTGTCTCTTCCAAGGACAGTTTACCTCCCCCTAAACAGTATCCTGGAACCATATCCAAAAGAGTGCCTTGCCTCTCAAAAAGAGTGTCCAACTATCAAAGCAACTCTGCAAAGTTTAAACCTGCTTCTACCGTGTCTAATCAACAAAGTTTATGCCCCATGTTTCTAGCTAAATCAGACATAACTGGAGGCAGCTACTGTTTGATGTGGACTGCTGCTTTTTTCTTGTTTCCACCATATTATTTACTCATTTAAAAATGTTACATACATATATTGTCACGAGAGCAGTACAGTTCTGTGCAGTCTTTGCACATGGAGAACAAACAAACATTGGAGTTTGACTTTCCCCATCAGTTCCAACAAACAAACTGAAGGCATTTCTTACTTATATATACTACTTACTCTATTTGAGACACTGAGAGGGCCTGATAGCTGAAAGGAATCCCATTCTACTTTGGCCGAAAGACCTCAAATGATGGCCTTTCCTCACTGCAACTTGGCGGCAGCTGCCTCAAGCTTTAGCGCGTCCCTCAGTACATCGTTAAAAATCACACAACACCAGGTTTTAGTCCAACAGGTTTATTTGGAAGCACTAGCTTTTGGAGCACTACCTGATGAAAGAGCAGTGATCCGAAAGCTATTGTTTCCAAATAAACTTATTGGACTATAACCTGGTGCTGTGCGATTTTTAATTTTGTCCACCCAGGCCAACGCTAGCTCCTCCATATCATGGCTACCTCAGTATGTAGTTCTTGACATTTGAATGTGCCAGTCAGCAATACTCAATCAAGGTCAAACCTGTGTGTTGGAAGACCAGCAAGTTTCAGGCATACCAAAGGGCATCTTTCATCAAGTAAATGGTCCTTCAGGCACAGTCAATAGTTGTCTCAGTGTGGGTCCTGGGGAACAGCCTGTAGAGCCTGTGGATAGTTGCTCCCATCCCTTCCAACTGCTCCCATCCCCATCACCTCACAAATATTGGGACCTGTATTCAAGGGGGTTCTTCATCAAGTCAGAGGGACCATTTATCAAAATTTTGCAAACCTTTAAAAGAATAAAATATAATGACAGGTTGCATTAATTTCATGTATATTCATTTAACATTTGAAAACTGACGGCTGGTCTAATTGAGGTGATTAAATAATAAGCAGGTTCAATAAGTTAGATACAGAGAAACTATTTTCTCTGCTACCGAAATACAAAACAAGAGGTAAGAACTTGAAAAGAGTTATTTCAGAGTGAAATAACTTTTCATGATAAAGACGGTAGAGTCTGAAACTTTAAAACATTCTGGAAATTCAGAGAATTAACATTTTTAGGAGTGCAAAGAACTTTTTGATGTGTATAAGGCTACACAGGGATGTTGAGCAAAAACAGAGAGGTGGAGTTGAGATACAAGGGTAGCCATGACCTAAATGAATGGAAGATAAGGCTGTAGGGCTGAATGGCCTTATCCTGTTACTATGATTCCTATTTTCATTTTTCCACTGATTGATGAAATGGCAATGAGAAGACAAAGTAGATAATCACAAACAAAAAATGAAAGAGCAAAGAGAGAAAACAAAATTCTCTCAAGAGAAGGTGACCGAAGGTCATTAGGATTTTTGTTGTAAAAGCAAGGCCATAAATTATTTTCAAAGTGAACTGGCAGCTGAAAATTGGGATCAGAACTAGTGGGTCACATCAAGATGATAATCCATGCAGATTTATTTGGCCAGTTCTGTGCTGTCAATTTACATTGATGGAAGTTTGTTCCATTTCCAAGAACCTAGTGGAAGTCACTTCTTTCGAAGATCTGACTCAGAAAATTGTAAAACACAGAAGGAAATTCATTGATTTCACACCCACGCACTTTCCCGATTTTTACTTATTCATTCATGGGATGTCGACATCACTGGCTGGGCCAGTATTTACTGCCCATCCCTGTTGCCTTTGAGAAGGTGGTGGTAATCTTCCTTTTTGAAACACTGACATCCATTTGCGGTATTTGCTCATTTTCCTGTTTACAAGTATTTATCAAGTTTCTGTTTGAAAGTTACAACTGAATCTGTTTCCACCACCCTTTCAAGCAATATCTTCCAGTTGCCTGCTGCATAAAAACAAAAAAAAAATTCTCCTCTGGTTTATTTGCCAACTATCTTAAATTGGTGTCCTGTAGAAACGGTTACTCTCTAGTTAATGTCTCAGAATCGTTCATAATTTCAAACACCTTATTAAATTCCCCTTAACTTTGTTGTAAATTCCCCTTAACTGAATGGATGTGATCCAAATATTGAACTCATCCGAACATCTCTTGGCATTTTAAATAATGGACACTGTACATCAGAAACGACGTTGTATCTGGAAACAGCAGGGTGCTCACGCAGTCTGGACAACTTTCAGAGCCTATGGGAGAATAAGACTATTGCATCTGTGAAGACATTCAGGGGACTTTGAAATAGCTGAAGAGTAACAGTACATTGCTCCCTCTTTGTTTCTTTGTAACTTCTCTCAGCAGAGTGTGTGAGCCAAGAACCCGCCCAAATGTCATCTTTGCCACTCAGGGAGAGTTCCTGAGGAGAATTTTCTTAGAATTTACTCCAAAGTCTGATGCAAAATGAATCCAGCCGTCTGTAACTGCTCTGGTCGACAACCCAACAGCTTGCGTGTACAGAACAGATTTGGAATCAGAACTCCATTTGGGACAAACCATACCTCATTCTTTTGTTGTTAAAGCGTAGATTAGATTACTTAACAGCGTGGAAATAGGCCCTTCGGCCCAACAAGTCCACACCGACCCGCTGAAGGGCAACCCACCCAGATCCATTCCCCTAACACTCCGGGCAATTTAGCATAGCCAATTCACCTAACCTGCACATTTTTTGGATTGTGGGAGGAAACCGTAGGAAACCCACACAGACAAGGGGAGAACGTGCAAACTCCACACAGAGAGTCACCTGAGGCGGGAATTGAACCCAGGTCTCTGGCGGAGTGAGGTAGCAGTGCTGACCACTGTGCCACCATGCCATTAAGTGTACACTAACGTGTAGTTATATACTTTTGCACCATCTAAACTGATTGATAATAACACATATGCATTCTTGGTTAAGTAAGTGTATCATTTGATAATAAATCAGTTAGTTGTCATCGACTAAACAAATTGGCTGACTTGTTCTGAATACTGATCCTGACACAGTCTGACACCAAACATAATCGGCCATATCATCAAACTGGTTACATTTGAAATTTGCTGTGACTTGTGGTGCAGTCAGATTTCAAAATTAAACGCTGTATCTCTCCAACCTCGAACATAGTAACATTCTCTGTTAGTAAAGTGAATAATCACAGATTCCCCAGTCTTTCCACATAATGGAAGTCCTTCATCCCAATGCCATTCTGGTAAATCTTCACTGCATTCAATTCAATGCCTTGATATTTTCCAAAAGTGTGGTACTCAGAGCCTCCAGCTGAGCCGAACCTGTCATTTTTAACCCTTTTATAATGCCCGTTTTTTGTGCTTGGAGCCTAATTTATAAAGCCAAGGGTCCCGCATTCTCTTTCAACAGTCTCGAAGACTTCTCCTTTTATGCTTGACTCTTTGTTTATGCGAAATCTCTCTGCTTCTCCACCCTCATTAAAATTGTGCTGTTAAATTGATATTGCCTGGAGCATTGGAAACAGCACCATCGATAAAGGAGAAGTCAGGAGTGCGGTGGAATACTCCGCACTGGCCTGGATGAGTGCAGCCCCAACAACACTCAAGAACTTCGACATCCAGGACAAAGCAGCCTTTGTGAAGCCAAGACTTTCTGTAATTTCTCTCCCACTATTCGACATCAGTTTGCAACTGATTTTGGTTTACGTTTTAGTTTCAAACTCACATCAAAGGATTTGCAAGAATAAGAATCACGTCCAGACCAGTCTCAAAATATTAGAACAAAGAACAAAACAACACAGGAACACTCCATTCGACCCTCCAAGCCTGCGCCAACACATTTTGCCCATCCATACTATAACTGTCTTCACTTACAGGATCCATATCCCTCTATTCTGCTCCTATACATGTATTCGTCCAGGTGATTCTTGAATGGAGCTATTGTCTGTGCCTCCACCACCCTCTCTGGCAGTGTGTTCCTCACCACCCTTTGTGTGAAAAACCTGCCTCACACATCTCCTTTAAACTTGCCCCCACCACCCCCCGCACCTTGAACCCGTGTCCCCTAGTAATTGACCCCTGAACCCTGGGAGAAAACCTCATACTATCTGCTCTACCAATGCCATTTACAATCTTATAAAATTCTACCAGATTGCTCTCCTGCATTCCAGTGAAAACAAAGTTCATCCAAATTTCATCCTAGCTAAAATCCCCCATATGAGGCAACACCCTGATAAAACTTTTCTGCACCTTCTGCAAAGCATCCACATCCTTCTGGTAGTGTGGTGACCAGAACTGTACGCAATATTCCAAGTGTGGCCTAACTAAAGCTTTATAAAGCTGCAGCATAATTTTCCTTTTCTTTATATTTAACGCCCCCTCCAATGAAGGCATGCATGCCACTGGCCTTTTTTACTACTTTATCTACCTGCGCTGCCACCTTTAGTGATCTGAGGACCTGCACACCCAGATCCCTCTGCGTATCAATACTTCGAAGGGTTCTGCCATCCACTGTATAATTTCTAACTATACTTGACCTTCCAAAATACATCACCTCACATTTGTCCAAATTAAACTCCATCTGTCATTTTTCTGCCCATGCCTCCAATGATCTATATCCTTCTGTGCTCTCTGACAATCCTCCTCATTATCCACAACTCCACTAATCTTTGTATCGTCCGCAAACTTACAAATTACAACTGCCACATTTTCCTCCAGATCATTCAAGTAGACTATGAACGGCAGAGGTGCCAGCACTGATCCCTGTGGAACACCACTAGTCACAGCCCTCCATTCCAAAACGCATCCTTCCACCACTACCCTCTGTCTCCTATGACTAAACTGGTTCTGTATCTATTTTGCCAGTTCACCCTGATACCTCTTGTCCCAGTCTGACATGAGGGACCCTGCCAAAGGCTTTACTGAAACCCATGTCGACAATATCAACCACCTTTCCTTCATCAATATCTTTGTCACCTGCTCAAAGTACTCGATCAAGTTAGTGAGGCACAGTGTTTCCCGTATAAACCATGTTGTTTATCGCCACTAACTCCATTTGCTTCTAAACGTGTGTAGATCTTGACCCTGAGAATCATTTCCAATAATTTTCCGACCATCGATATGAGGCTCACGGGCCTGTAATTTCCAGGATTATCCCTACTACCCTTCTAAAACAATGGGACAACATTAGCTATTCTCCAGTCCTTTGGGACTTCATCTGTTGCTACATTACTGGAGTGATATTCAACAGTATGAGGCTCAAGATTTGGCACCTGGGAATTACAATCGGGTGACGGATAGTTTGTCCATCAACTAGCAATAATATATAGTTCTACTACCTATGTTCCCATTTCTGAATCTGCAAAGCGAGTACGCAATTGGACCTCAAATTCATTAATGTGGCATTTTCCTTGCATGATGCTGCTGACATAAAGGTGTGTGATATATCAGATGGAAGTGCTTCCATTGTAGGTATTTGTATTCCACAGTCTGTTCTATTCTTTTCTTTCGTGTCCTTGTACCTTCTTCACCATGGGATTAATAAGACATGATACCATTCTCATACAAGCATTAAAGGATGCTTGAAGTAAAACATAGCTCCACGATACAACAATTCAGCACTGCAAAGTATCTCGAGTTATGCAAAGAACAGAGAAAGGCAGCCTTATTGAAAGCATGCAGAGAATTTCTTTTTCACCAGAATTCAACTTGAGCAAAAGAGCTGAACTGCCATGATGATTTGTACATTGAAATACAGACTCTCAAGGTCACCAGGATTCTTGCACTCAGAATGAAAACACTTTATGTCTTTCCTTTTCTGTGAATCCAACACTAAAGTCAGCAAGTCATGGTGTAACTGGTCAGAAGATTAACCTTCTCATCAGTTACTGGTGAAGACAAAGATGAAGTGGAAATATATCATCTTGGCACAGGGGCTCAGTGGTTAGCACTGCTGCCTTGCAGCGCCAGGGACCCGGGTTCGAATCCAGCCTCGGGCGACTGTCTGCGTGGAGTTTGCACATTCTCCCCGTGTCTGGGTGGGTTTGCTCCGATTTCCTCCCACAGCCCAAAGATGTGCAGGTCAGGTGAATTGGCCGTGCTAAATTGCCCGTAGTGATAGATGTATTAGTCAGGGGAATGGGTCTGGGTGGGTTACTCTTCAGAGAGTCGGTGTGGACTTGTTGGGCTGAAGGGCCTGTTTCCGCTCTGTAGGGAATCTAATCTAAATCTAATCTAAAATTGTTTCATGACAGGAAAGGGCCATTAGCAAATTTCAGCAATATAACTCTCATTGGCATCTGCTTTACGAAAGTGAACAGTTGGTGGAATCACTGCAAGAGTCTAACATTTGAAAGTGACCGGAAGTGTACATTGACGGAGCTGCTTCCATTTGTTCCAAAATCTCAAAAGTACATTGCAATTATACAACTGACGTCAATCCTATCCACAAAAGGTAGTGGAGGTCAGCTTGAATAGCCCTGAAATAAAAAAAAGGACAGGATTCGTAATTTCCTATTAAGCAGCACCAATTCCTTTTGTGCAGACAGCATGCAAATTGTGCACTTGCTGCTCATTGCTACAGATTTAGGAGACAGTAAGCACCATAATCATTGCTGAGTCTCATCAAAAAGGCCAAGATTGCACAAGTCATTTTCAAGGCAATGGTAGATCAACATTGACAGTATGGAGTCCTAGCAATAGAAATCAATGGATAAAAAACTGCATTGGCTGGTGTCACATCACCAAAGAGGATCGTGATGATCTGATTTCCTCCCACAGTCCAAAAATGTGCAGGTTAGGTGAATTGGCCATGTTAAACTGCCCGTAGTGTTAGGTGAAGGGACAAATGTAGGGGAATGGGTCTGGATGGGTTGCGGGTCGGTCTGGACTTGTTGGGCCAAAGGGCCTGTTTCCACACTTAAGTAATCTAATCTAATCACCAAAGAGGATCGTTATGGTTATAGAAGGGAAATCACCTCAGCCCTAAGACGTCCCTCAGGGTAGTGCCTTAAGCCCAACAATCTTCAACTACTTGATAAATGACAGTCTTTCTAACACAAGGTCAACAGTGGAGATGCCTGATAAAGTGTTTAGTGCCATTCACAACTGCTGAAGTACTGAAATATTGTGTCTGCGCATACAAGACCAGGAGAAGGCAGGGAAGGCAATGGCCGAGGCAAGGCCTGGAAGGTTCTACACCTTATAACTCTACATGACTTCTTGTTATTGATTTACTTTCATGTCTTACTAACAAGGCAACCCTGTCCCCTTTGACCATCTGCCTGTCCTTCCAAGTAATACATGTGTCCTTGGATATCTAGTTCCCAGCTGTGACCCCCTTGCAGCCACATGTCTGTGATACCCACAATATGGTATCTGCCAGTTTCAATCTGCACTACTGGCTCATGGCCTGGCACTTGTGCTTACTTGCCACTGATCAGTCCAAGCACCAACCCCAGCAACAATAAGGGAAAGCCCACAAGCAATGCTCTGCTTCTCAGCAACAAGCGAAAGAGAGAAAGACCTCCTGATGGAGACCTGAGTGGCATTTCGACAGCCGACCTGCTGTTAGAAGTAGTGTTGTAGATTTCCTGACCTTCTTAATAGAAGGTTAGCCATGATAAATGGTTCAGTAAATATTCCAAATGGGGTTCAAACATTTGCCAATGAATATTAAAATCGGAATGTCAAATTCTGCCTTTAAATTGTCGGATAGCTCATTGTCCTGCGGAAAGAAAGATCTGTTTTCATAATAAGAGGCGTTGCATTGAAAATTGTCTTTGAAGGGAGCAGCTACCTTGAGACGTATAATGTAAGAAAATTGCAGCCCAGGGTGCGCAGAATGCTTTTGTAATTGCTAGGCTTTCATATGCAGGTGTTAAGTATCCAGTGTCAGTCTAAAAATGATAAACAGGCATCTGACAAGGTTCATCGTTTATATATAATGAGATTGACAGAATCTAGCAAATTTAGATGAAAGTTTAAACACTGTTTATCTCCACTTGCGTAAGTGGATTAAAAATGATTGATCGGAACTCACTCAGCTACAATTAATTCTTACAATGTAATTAAAATAAAACTCTGTACTCCAGGAATCTGGTATTTAATGAACCATGACATTGCCTTTATACTAAGTACAAGAACAGTTTATTAAGAGTGAGGGGAGACCCAATCAAATATCCCTTACAGGCCTGAAATAAAACCAAGTGCCTTGCCATGCATGTTCAGAGAGAATTGTAGTTCCCTGCTAAAAATGAGAAGCAAGAATTTCAGCAAAATACTTCCAATGACCTCCTCAAGCCCCATCCATCAGTCAGACGAGCTCATTATTCTAACTAGAAAATTCTTTGCTTCCATATTATGGCACCATCAGTCGCAATCTGCATGCCAATTACTGGGACAGACCCCATGATACTGGGAATGGAAATGAGCTGTCAAGAAGGCCCTCCAAACCCAAGGACCGGTCTCTCAACTCCGTCACAGAGCGCTGACAGGGGCCCGCTGGAAAATTAATCTCGCAAATAAATGTAGCAACTTTCCATAATTTTCAGCACAATTCCTAATCCACCAGAGGGCAGGTTCTGTAAAGTTTATGATAATTGCCAAGCCAGGAAGCGAGATCAACGATAACAAAAGGACACAGTTTATGAATGTTAAGCTAAGGGCAAGCTGCAAGTAAAATGAAAATGCTGAGGCCTTTCCTCTGTACTTTTCTGGATTTTTCCGTCCTCATGGACCGAGCGAGGAGGAGTGCTTGTTTCTGTTCAGGGTTTGTCTGGAGAAGTTGAATTGTGTATGATTGAGTGGTGGTGTTGTAAATACACTTTGCAAATTATTCCCAGACACAATTACCCTTTATGGTGCTAATTAGTCTTCTTAAAAAGGCTGTCAGCACCCGCAAACATTTCGTATTTAACATCTCCGGATGAAGGATTGTGTAATAAAGAGTGCAAAAATAAAATACTGGTTCAAAGTCACACAATTATAATTGGTACAATGATGCAGAACATGGCAACTATAGAGTGGGGCTTTGAAGATCCATAGCCAGTTAACTTTGTGCCCATTTCTGTCCAATTTGCAATGAGGTTCAAAGGTGAGACAAAGTGGAAGGGCATTTTATAAATGCCTCAAAGTACCTTCACTTTTCTGGAGTGTAGGAATGCAGGAGCAATTTGTCAGCAGCAATGCCCTACGATGCAGAAAATGATCAGATAATCTTTTATTTTTTTAAAATCTGTTTAATCTTGCAGTAATGGCTGGCAAGGAGGACAATTGTTGCCCAGGTTATCCTTGAACTCAGCTCTAGCTTCACCCTATCAGAGGGCTGTTCCAAATCAGCCATATTGCTGCACGTCTTGAATTATAGGTAGACCAGAACAGTAAGGACAATAGATTTCCTTACCTGAAAATGAGACTTTAGCAAATCAGATTGGTTTTAGAATAATTGATGATAGTTATTATGGTCACCATTCTCGAGACCAGCACTATAAACTGAGTTTAAATCCTGCAAGTGGTTTTGTTGAGATTTGAACCCACTCCCTCAGATCATTAATCTGGGCTCCTTGAATGTCAGCACAATGCCACTGACTGTCTTACTGGGTAAGGAAAGGTATTAGCCAAGGACTTTCAGATGTACTGTCTTTCTTCCCAATTCCATCCACCTCTGAAGGCAGGTAAGAATTCAATTTAATGCTTAAATCCAGAAAGCATCTCCAACAGTGCAGCACATTCCCAGTGCTGCACAAGAGGGTCAACATTGGTTCTATTTTCAGATGTTGAAATGGGTGATAAACCTGCTATTTTCTTTCTCAGAGACCGGTACCTACTAAAACTAAAATGAGTTTTGGGAACTTTTGGTGAAGATAATGTGCCCCAATGTATTATATGCAGGATCCCCATGATGTCCAAATCCATTTGCTACCAAAAGCAGCAACATGTAATGACAAACTCTTCCTCACTAACAGAGCTCGTGTTTTCAGGATTGGTCTGAGTATACACCACCTCAGAAAATGTACAAATCAACAAGCATGGATGACCTTCAAGCTCAGTGCAAAATTCAGCATCACAGAAGCAGGAATATTGCAGGCACCATCTGGTGTTTGAACAGAATAGTGTAATCTTTTGCGAGAGAGGTTCAGGAAGAGAGTTAAAAACAGAGAGGTGGATGAGTTGTTGGGGAAGGGTGAATGAACAACGATTCCTACAGCAGTGAACTGGGGTACGAGGTGGGTATCATGGCAAGAGACACCTAAGGAGAAAGTGAGGACTGCAGATGCTGGAGAGTCAGAGTCAGGAGTGTGGTGCTGGAAAAGCACAGAAGATCAGGCAGCTTCCGAAGTGCATTTTTCTGATTAAGAGTCTTTTGCCCAAAACGTCGTTTGTCCTGCTCCTCGGATGCTGCCTGACCTGCTGTGCTTTTCCAGCACCACACTCTCAACAAGAGACCTCTAAGCCTAAGAGTGACGTCCCCAGATGTTTATCATTCATATGACCTGGCACAAGGTTCACTAGATTCAGCTCAGGTATGAAGAGATTTTCTTATGTGGAAAGGTTGGGTAGGTTTTACTTGTATTCAGTGGGGTTAAGGCAAATGAGAGGAGACCTTATTGAAACATGTAAGATTTTTAGGGACTAGCCAGAGTAGATGCAGTAAGTTTGTTTCCCCTTGGGAGAGAGTTTAATCTCAGAATAAGGGGTCACCCAGTTAGGACAGAGATGAGGGGAATTATTTCTTTCTCTGAAGGTAGTGAATCTGTGGAATTCTTTACCACAAAGGTTGGGTTGTTCAGTATATTCAAGGCTGAGATAGACGGATTTTTAATCAGCAAGGGAATACAGAGAAAAGGCAGAGAAGTGTCGTTGAATATTATCAGACCAGCCATGATTACACTGAAAGGAGGAACAGGTTCAATGGGCCAAATGGCCTACTTCTGCTCCTATGTTTATGGTCATACACAGATAAAGAACAGAAACCTATACCAAGTGCATTGTAAATCTTTACCCTCGAATCAGTTGACATGAGCAGAATGGAAGAGTAAGACTATGCTGTCTAAGAGAAACTGAAGGTGGGACAATCCAAACGTTGCCCTGAGAAAATTGATCATTGAGGGAAGGACACAAGCTCAGATAGAAAAGGAAGCAGCCCTAACATTACCCTTCTCTAACCCTGCCCCTGTTATGAATGAAAAGCCAATTCAGGTTTACTATTGGCCCTAATTCCAACTATTACAATGGCCAGCTTTCCACAATGCATTCTTCATAAAGTTAAGTTCATCCAAAACCATTCTGCCCCTGTCCAAATGACAAACAGGTCCTATTTAACCATAATCCCTGTGCTGACTGATCTGCGGTGCATCCTACTCAAATGTTGCCTCCATTTTGGAATTTTCATCCCTGTTAATAAATCACTCCATAGCCTCATCCTTCCCTATCTCTATGGCTTAATCCCTTCAGCCCTGAGAGCTTTCAGAAATCCCTCAACTTCTCCAAATGTCAGCATTCTCAACTTCCAACACCCATCTATGTCAGCCGTGTCTTGAGTTGCCTGTTTGCAACACCAACAACTTAACATATCATAATGTCCCAAAGTGCTTAACAAAAACAAAACACAGCATTTGAACCACAGAAGGAGACGCAAGGACAAATGGACACAGGTTTCGCCAAAGAGATAGGTTTCAAGAAGCATCTAAAAGAGGTCCAGGAACATAAAGAGACAGAGATGTTCATGGAGTTCCAGAACTGAGGGTCAAAGCAGTCGAAAGCATGACCACCATTGTTGGGGTGGATAAAATTGCTCAGACCGATGATATAATAATTTGTAGGAGCGCAGCGATTTCGGAGGGTTGTGGGGCTGGGAGGAAACTGCAGAGATAATTATAGGTGAAACCATGACAACCATGAAAATAAGGATGAGAACTTTAAAACGACCAGACCAGGAGCCAGTCTAGGTCAACACGTGCAGAAGTGTTGAGTCAAGTTATGGGCAGCAACAGTTTGGATGAGTGTAAATTTGTGGAGAGTGGAAGCTGGAGATTAGCCAGGATTATGCCGTGGTTGTTAAGATCTAGAGGTGGCGAGGAGCATGACATCAATAGCAGCTGAACGGAGACAGGATCGGAATCATGGAATGATATTGAGATCGAAATAGAAAATCTTGATCTTGGAGTAGGTACGCAATTGGAAATGTATCTTGGGATCCAACTTAACGCCAAGCGTTCAGCCTCAGCCTACTGTCTGGCTGAGAGACGGTAAGTGGTTATAACAGAGGTTAAAGACAAAGGCTTTGGTCCTGCCAGTATTTAGTTAGAAATTTCGACACATCCAATACTTGTTGCTGGTCAGGCCCTATGCTCTGGAGTTCTCTGCCTCACCACTCTCCTCTTTTAAGGTGCTTCTTAAAACCTACCCCTAACCAAACTCTTCATTATGCCCACTATCCCATGTACTAAATCAGCAAAATGTTGCCACTGGCCTAAACCCCAGAGAGGAAGGTTCAAAGGTAACAGTTTAATGAAGTGTTCTTCCAAGTCCTCACCAAACGAATGAATGAATTGCTGATTGCTTCAGGTGCCACAGTGGCTGCATCCAACCTGGACATCTCAGTCCCACAAGACTGAAACAAAACTCGGGGCACAAACCAAACTCATCAGGGAGAAAAATTCAAAAACCCATCAAGTCCTGAGTTGCAATGAAAGAGTATTTGTTTTCCTATCAGTGCCTGTTTGATTTGGGCCTGAGTGTTCTGAGAGGGATCTGTTGATGCCAGTTCAGAATTCAGGCCAAGAAGTGGGGGCAGCATGGTAGCTCAGTGGTTAGCACTGCTGCCTCACAGCACCAGCGACCCAGGTTCAATTCCAGCCTCAGGCGACTGTCTGAGTGGAGTTTGCATGTTCTCCGTACATTTGTGTGGGTGTCCTCTGAGTGCTCCAGTTTCCTCCCACATGGATTGGCCATGCAAAATTGCCCACAGTGTCCAGGGATGGGCAGGCTAGGTAAATTAGCCATGGGAAATGCTGGGTAGGGGGATGAGTCTGACTGGGATGCTGTTTGGAGTGTCGGTGTGGACTCGATGGGCTGAATGTCCTGTTTCCTCTGTAGCGATTCTATGATTCTATAAGGGCAAACTCCAACCTGATACCCCTTCCTCCACACCCCTGATTGTATAGCATGAGCAAGATCCAAGGAGTAACAGGGGAGTGGGCTTGGGAAGCAGGTTAACATGGGAATTCCCTTTCCATCAGGTAAAACGTAGGCAGACATTGTAAACAGCTCAACATCCACCTCAAACCTTGCAAAAATCTGTAAGTTACTCTGCACAATTAAACAAAATTGAAATGCTATCAGATCTTACACATAGTGCAAAGTCAGACATTACCTGAAAACCACCTGAGACGTAAAATGCTTAACATGAACAATAGCAGTGTTTCTGTTAGCACCCTGCACCACAAGACCTTCTCGTCCACTATCTAACATAATGTTTGTCAAAGATATTGGAATAATGGCTGAGCTGGCCCTCTGCCTTTTACAGTAAAATCTGTAAGCATATATATGAAATGTTCAATTACGTTTCTTGCACATATAACAAATATGTTATTGAGCTGTATTTATATGATTGTGCATACTCCAGAAAACAGGCATTGTGACAAATACATTACACACTGCTCTACCTGAATTTCATTATGTGTAGGCGGGAAAAAGCATTCTTTTGGTTTAGAGGCAAATGTCACAGTACACAACTAAACACGAGTTCTCTTATCTACACCCACTCTCCCCAAAATAGACGTCGTTTCCGAAATCTAACAGGAGATTTTGGCTCAGACCTCAATAAGATTAGTTTTAAAACATAAGCAGTGTTACAGGATGGTACAGATAATTTATGTACTTTGCAAATACCCACTGCTAGCACTTAGAAAAAGTCCACACATCAAGTGAAGGTGCCAGCTTAGAATTGAAGCTTTTTAAAGAAGTTATAGATGGCGGCCTCAACACTGGGAATCTAAGCTCCCAGCTTTTCAAATATGTGAGTAACCAGTGATCTGTGGGTTAAAGCTCTGCTCTTTAGTTTCCAGTTCTTGTATGTGGATCTGAAAAGGTTAATACTGAGTGAATGCAATAAATGCCACCAATGTGATGGTGTCCTGAGGACTGGAAGAAAGAGTCAATAAGGATCTTGAGGGGGTCAGACTTAACACCTGGTGCAAACAGCCTCTGTGATAATGATACCAAACGCTTGCAACATGTAAATCGTTGCAGAGATGTCATTAGCTACGTCTTATTTACGGAAAAGGAGTCTCCTAATTAGACCAGAAGATGGCAGTACATAGGCTCAGTGGTTAGCACTGCTGCCTCATAGCACCAGGAGCCCAGGTTCCATTCCAACCTCAGGCAACTATCTGTGTGGAGTTTGCACAATCTCCTCGCATCTGCGTGGGTTTCCTCCAAGTGCTCTGGTTGCCTCCCTCAATCCAAAGATGTTAGTTGGTAAATTGCCCATAGTAGAAGGAAGTGAGGGCTAAAGATCAAAGTCGAAAAGTGTGGTGCTGGAAAAGTACAGCAGGTCAGGCAGCATCCGAGGAGCAGGAGAGTCAACGTTTCATGCATAAACTTTTCATCAGTCTACATTCCTGAAGAAGGGCTCATGCCCGAAACGTCAACTCTCCTGCTCCTGGGATGCTGCCTGACCTGCTCTGCTTTTCCAGCGCCACCCTTTTCGCAATTGCCCATAATGCCAAGGGATGTGCAGGCTCGGTGGATTAGCCATGGGAAATACAGGGTTACAGGGTGGAGGATCTGGATGGATAACTTTTCAGAGGGCCGGTGTGGACTCGTTGGGATGAATGGCCTGCTCCCGCAGTGTGGAGATTGATTCAATTATATCACTAGCCACGTGGGAGACCAAGTGGGCACTTAAGAAGGTAATTCTGCCAGCACATAGCACACCAATCATAGTCATTGCTGGAAATAAAGCAGGAACATTTGCAACAAGCCTTCGAAACAGAAGCACTGAATTGCTGCTTGCAGCATTGTGGTTAGTCAAATGTTCACTGGCAATACCCGATCCCTCAACAAAATCCAATTACAGCCTGCCAGTTATCGAACTCTGTCCTCTATCACAGAACAACCCCAGCATTCATGGGGTAAGAACGGGCACCAAATGCCAGTGGTTTTTTTTATTCATTCACGGAACAAGGCTGGTCTAGCATTAGGGAAGAAAGTGAGGACTGCAGATGCTGGAGATCAGAGCTGGAAATGTGTTGCTGGAAAAGTGCAGCAGGTCAGGCAGCATCCAGGGAACAGGAGAATCGACGCTTCGGGCATAAGCCCTTCTTCAGGAAGGGTCTAGCATTAATTGTCCATCCCTAATTGCCTATTGACATTTAAGAGTCAACCACATTGCTGGAGCCATATGGAGGCCAGACCAGGTACAGACAGCAGTTTTCCGAAAGGGCATTAGTGAACCAGAAGGGTTTTCCAACCATCAGCAATGGATTTATAGTCAGTGTTAGACCCTTAATCCTAGATTTGTATTGAATTCAAATTCCAACATCTGCTGTGCCGGGATTTGAATATAGACCCACAGAAAATTACCTGGTCCTTTAGAGTAACAATCCAGCAAAAAAGCCAGTGGAGCATCACCTCCCCAATTATTGAGTGTCACCAACAGCTCTAAACTTCCATGCACTCCAATTCCTTCCCAATGCAATTTTGCAGGATCTCACAAGCATCCTTTCACTAAGAAAGCAACATATACTCTCTACGAGGAGGCAGGAGACTCCATAAAATGCTGGACAGGTGAAGGAATCGAGCACAGAGGATACTGAGATTTGCCACAGTGATTAGCTTTCCACATATTCAGATTACACCCACCTTATCTTGAAAGCATCATCTGAGCAGCCAGCAACAATGATCAACTGAAAGGGAGTTTACTCATTCAATATTCAGTTCACCTCTGACCACAGGAAGTGAATCATACAGCGAGGGCCCAGCAGCAGCAGCGGTCTCACCTTTATGCCTCACTTGGTTGTGTCAAGGCCTGAGATCACTTGATGGATCGACTGATAAGAACTACCTTTTCACACGTAGTGGCTCGCAGAAGGGAGGCAGAGGGGAGATTCAGTTCCAGTAACGCGACAATAAGGGCCATTACAGAGCAAACAGAGGAACTGGAGAATGGACTTAGGAGAGCTAGAAGGGGGCATGAAAAAGCCTTGGCAGGTAGAATTAAGGAATACCCCAAGGTGTTCTACACTTATGTGAGGAACAAGAGGATGGCCAGAGTGAGGGTAGGGAACGTGTGCCTGGAGTCAGAGGAGTAGTAAAGGTCCTCAATGAATACTTTGACATTTCTGAGGACAGCATGAAACAGGCTGATGCACTCGAACAAGTTGATATTTGGAAGGAGCATATGCTGAAATTTTTGAAAAACATGACGATGATTAAGTCCCCTGGGCCAGACAGGTTATACCCAAGGTTACTATGGGAAGCGAGGGAAGAGATCGTTGCCCCTTTGCATCCTCACTGTCCACTGGAGTAATACCAGATGATTGGAGGTTGGCAAACATTTTTCCCTTGTTTAAGAAAGGGAATAGGGAAAGCCCTGGGAATTACAGACCAGTCAGTCTTATGACTGTGATGGGCAAAGTACTGGGGAGAATTCTGAGAGAGAGGATTTATGATTATTTGGAAAAGCATTGTTTGATTAAAGATAGTCAGTATGGCTTTGTGAGGTGCAGGCCATGCCTCACAAACCTTATTGAATTCTTTGAGGATGTGACAAAACACATTGATGACAGTAGAGCAGTGGATTTGGTATATATGGATTTTAGCAAGGCGTTTGATAAGGTTCCCCAGGGTAGGTTCATTCAGAAAGTAAGGAGGCATGGGATACGGGGAAATCGGGCTGTCTGGATACAGAATTGGCTGGCCCATAGAAGAGTATGGTAGTAGATGGAAAGTATTCAGCCTGGAGCTTGGTGACCAGTGGTGTTCCGCAGGGAACTGTTCTGGGACCTCTGCTCTTTGTGATTATTATAAATGATTTGGGTGAGGAAGAGTGGGCTTGCCAATGACACAAAGGTTGGTGGAGTAGTGGATAGTGTGGGGGGATGTTGTAGGTTGCAGTGGGACGTTAACAGGATGCAAAGCTGGGCTGAGAAGTAGCAGATGGAGTTCAACCTGGAAAAGTGTGAAGAGATTCATTTTGGAAAGTCGAATTTGAATGCCGAATATATGTTAAAGGCAGGATTCTTGGCAGTGGTCGAACAGAAGGAATTTGGGGACCACATCCATAGGTCCCTCAAAGTTGCCACTCAAGTTGATAGCGTTATTAAGAAGGCGTATGGTATGTTGGCATTCATTATCAGGGGGATTGAGTTTAAGAGCTGCAAAATTATGCTGCAGCTCTATAGAGTCCTGGTTAGTTCAGTTCTGGTCGCCTCATTATAGGAAGGATGTGGAAGCTTTAGAGAGGGGGCAGAGAAGATTTACCAGGATGCTGCCTGGACTGGAGGGCATGTCTTATAAGGAAGGGTGAGGAAGCTAGGGCTTGTCTCATTGGAGTGAAGAAGGATGGTAATTTGATAGAAAAACAAGATGAGAGGCATAGATGGAGTGGATAGACAGATACTTCTTCCCAGGGTGGAAATGGCTATCATGAGGGGGCATAATTTTAAGATGATTGGAGGAAGGTTTAGGGGAGATGTTAGAAGTAGTTTCTGTACACAGAGATTGGTGGATGTGTGGAATGCACTGCCAGCAGTGGTAGTAGAGTCAGTTACATTAGGACATTTAAGTGACTCTTGGATAGGCACATGGATGATAGTAAAATGTAGGTTAGTTTGATCTTAGAGCAGGATAAAAGGTTGGCACAACATCGAGGTGCAAGAGTCCTGTACTGTGCTGTACTGCTCTATGCTCTATGCTCTATGCTCTATGTAAACTCTCATCTAATTGAGCTGCAATTCTAATGCCTCAATTTCTCTCATGGAGGAGGCAGTTGTGGTCTCCAATGTGACTCAATGAAGGTTTTACAGATAGTCACTGTATACTATGTGCTGTTTAACACCACCGTACAGAGAGGGGACTATATCAACCTCAGAAAAAGAGGCAAGAAGACCCATTTGACACAGAGGACAGGGAAGTGGCGTGTGAAATGAAAAGTGATCCACAGTATTGGGCACTTGGCAGCTCTTCCTCCTCATGGGAGTGTATTTTATCTGCACCTGAATCACCTCTGGTTTGAAGGCAGACTATTGTTCCATTTCTGTTTTCATGCTGATCCCAGTTCAAACTTACCTGGGCCATGTCTGCCCTCATCCCCTCCTCTAATTAATTTTACTTTAGATTGCTCCCTGCCTTTTTCCTTTCGTATTCTAAATCTTAGAATATTATGATCACTATACGTTAAATGTTCCCCTGCGGACTCTGAGTCACCGCATTCACAAGAATCACATCTAACAATGTCACATTCCTCATTCATCCACAAATGTACTGATTTAGAAAATGCTTTTGAATACACTTCAATATCTCTTCTTCTTCTCTAAACTATTACAATCTTTATCTAAACTGGGATAATTCGTGGCCTCTGATCACCACAGTTTTTGCACCTCTTTGGAATTTCCTTGTAAATTTATTTCTTTATGCCTTTCCTGCTAGTTGATAGAATACATCCAGTATTGTAATAGCGTTTCTATTGTATCTTAATTCCTGCCAAATACAGTATATTCTGTCCTTGACCCCTTTAGGGCTAGTATAGTTATAGAATAGAGACTCTATTATTGGCATTTCAATTATCTGTCTTCATGATTGACTGCTAATATTTTCATGGGACTAAACCTTTCATGAGACAACAAAATTACATGATGTTTTTCTAATTTGTAAAGAACTTGGCTTTAATTTCCTGCATAGGGACTGTACCTTAATGTGAAAGACTGCAGTGTGAAAACTCAATGTTCTGCCAATTTACCGTTGAGACTAGATCATGAAGGTGGCATGGATAATATATAATGCTGGATGTTTTCTACATATTATGCATGAATTACATGCATGGATATACATAGAATTATATGTGTGCAATCAGCATTTATTACAATGTTGTTTGACCAGCTCCACATACATATTTGTAGGCATGTGTGTAGCAACTCAAAAGCACTTGCATAATAAAGGGATCCTCTAACAGTATTGAATGCATTGCTTGTTGAGTATAGATATGCACTTCTGGTACTTTCTAAAAGCTGAATATATGTTTGATTTGATTTGATTTATTACTGTCGTGTGTACCGAGATACAGTGAAAAGTGTTGTTTTACGTGTTTTACAGACAGATCATACTATACAAATGCATCATGGTATCATGGTAACAGAGTGCAGGATACACTGTTACAGCTGCCTGGAAGGTGCACAAACAGATCAACATTAGTAATAAAGAGGTCCACTCAAAAGTCTGATAATAGCAGGAAAGAAGCTGTTCTTGAATCTGTTTGTACGTGTATACAAACCTTTATATTTTCTGGCTGGTGTGAGAGGGTGGAAAAGAGTATAACCAGGGTGGGAGTCTTTGATTATGTTGGCTGCTTTCCCGAGGCAGTGGGAAGTATAGATGTAGTCAATGGATGAAAGGCTGGCTTGTGTGATGGGGTGAGCTTTGCTTGTGACTCACTGTAGTTTCTTTCAGTCTTGGGCAGAGCATTTGCTATAGCTGCTGAGATGCAACCAGATAGGATGCTTTCTAAGGTTCACCTATAAAAGTTTGTACAGGTCTTTATGGACACACTGAAATTTCTTAGCCTCCTGGGGAAGTCGGGGCATTGCTGTGTTTTCCTAACCATAGTGTCAACATGTTTGGATCAGGACAGATTGTTGATAATCGTCACTCCCAGGAACTTAACACTCTTGACCTTCTCCACCTCAGCACCATTGAGATAGGCAGGGGTTCATGTAGCTAAACACAGAATGAGTCTTAACCACCAAGTAGTGATGAATCCAAATGAAAATGCAGTTTACAAAGGTAGCTTAGAATAAATTTTACATATATGTTCTGAACTTTGAATAAGTCCTCAGTTGTATTGTGAGTGAGATGGGGGATCATGATTACTAATCGCTTTGATTTTTGATAAAAAAATGTTTAAAGTTATTGAGCTAGATGAGGTGATATGGGTAGAAAAAGTGACACTCAAGAATGTAGATCAATAATGGATGTTTTTAAAAGAAGAAACACAAAGCACTATAAAGGAGACATACAAAATTTTCAAATAATCCATTAAAGGTCAGCAGCAAGCTAAAATTGAAGAGGATTTTTCAGTCCTCGATAGATATGTTAAAGATATGAGAAAAAAAATAAGCAAGTGGGTCAGAGACTAAGAAAAGCAGAGTGGAAATGAGGATATCAAAAATATTTTAAAATCAGGAATATTTTCTACAAATATTAGTGAAAAGAGAGCCATAATACTTAGGGTTGCATATCAGCATATACAGGAGAAGGATATTGCAACAGAAGTAAATATTGGTTAAAACTGAAATACATGATCCATAACCTGAACTACAAATCTTCTCCAAAATCTCAAATAGGTGATATAATAATTAAATGTTATTTAAACTAAATGTTGGGAAAGTGTTAAGACTTAGTGAGATATATCTGATAATCTTGGGAGGAAAATAAACATTGAAATATTGAAGTTTTGCGAAGTTATAGTTCAAGGATTCTTTTGTCACATTGCCTACTACCTAAAAATACCCAGTTATCTCATATCCACAAAAAATTAAGATAAGTCTAACTCCATCGATTGTTATTCTATTACCTGATTTCATCATAAAGATTGAGTCACCAATAACACCATGAAGTGACACATATTCGTCAATCACCTCACTGGTACGCAAGTTTTGAGTCTCATCACAGTCTTGATCATACATGGATGAACAAGCTGAGTGCCAGAGGAGAGTTGGGCATTGCTTCCTTCACTTCAAGGGGCATTAGGTTAAGCCTGGTAACAAGAATCCCTAGCAAAACTAAGCTTGCTGAAATTTAAAGGAACAACATTCAAGTGGCTTGTGTCATAACACGCAAAGTGAGCAGTTAATTGAAGGCTAGTCAAAGCCCTAGGACATCACTGCAGGCAGTACCCTGTAAAAAAACATTCAAAGCTGCTTAGTCCATGGCCTGCCCACCAGCTCAAGGTCAGGCTTGTGTTAGTTTACTAATAATTCTGAATTACTCAGCTTCGTTACACAGCCCATGCCAGCCTATTGCAAGATGTGAATAAAGGGCTTGTATTGACTAGAACAGGCCAAATTAGCACCATACAGGTGCTCTCTGTATGTGTAACAAGAGAAAGCACAACTATCTCCCTGTAACCTTCAGTCGCTGAATTTAAAACTATCAACACCTTTGGTTCACCTTTGGTCAGAGGCTGAACTGGGATAACAATATCAACATTGCAACTGTGAAAGCAGGGCAGAGGTTACGTACTCTGTGATGAATCTCTCAGCTCCTCACCTTTAAAGCTCCTTCAGTCTCCACAGATGGAATACTCAGTGCTCTATAATCTGGGGATCATCCAGGGCAGACCAGTTCACGTTTTTGCTTCCAGAGACACTGAGTTTGATTCCAATCCCTCCAATCCCGGACCAGTGTCTCTGTCCTGCAGGATGCACCATTCCAACAAGTCTTTCTAGACCTCGTGACTTCTAATAACAAGAAGAACAACCGTGCTAACATTATGTGACCTCCGTAACACTTAAACCACCATCCCAATCCATACATCTTTAGGTTTATTTATTCAGTCACGGGATGTAAAAGGCACTGACTACATCAGCATTTATCTCTTTCCTGAAAGCTTCTAGAAATATCTAAGTGGCTTATTAGGCCTTTTTTAAGAGAATTTTCTTAGCCTCCTGGGAATGTAGAGGCATTGCTGTGCTTTCCGAACCATAGTGTCAATGTGGTTGGATCAGGACAGGTTGTTGGTGATCATCACTCCCAGGAACTTGACGCTCTCAACCTTCTCCACCTCAGCACCATTGATGTAGATGGGGCAACATGTAGTTAAACACAGAATGAATCTTAACCACCTACTGGTGATGAATCCAAATGAAACTGCTGTTTACAAAGATTGGTTCATGAAAGATTTACAAGGATGGTGCTGAGGTTGGAAGGTTTAAGCTATAGGGAGAGGCTGAAAAGGCTGGATCTGTTTTCCCTGCAGCGTCGGAGGCTGAGGGGTGACCTTACAGAGGTTTATAAAATCATGAGGGTCATGGATAGGATAAATAGACAAGGTCTTTTCTCTGGGGACGAGGAGTCCAGAACTAGAGGGCATTGGTTTAGGGTGAGAGGGGCAAGATTTAAAAGGGGCCTGAGGGGCAACATTTTCACGCAGTGGGTGGTGCATGTACGGGATGAGCTGCCAGAGGAAGTGGTGGAGGCTGATATAATTACAGCATTTAAAAGGCATCTGGGTGGGCATTGGAAAAGGAAGGATGTAGAAGGATATGGGCCAATGGGATCAGATTAGGTTAGGAGATCTGGTCAGCGTGGACGAGTTGGACCGAAGGGTCTGTTTCTGTGCTGTACATCTCTATGACTCTGAAGGTTCTGTCATTCTCTGTACAATTTTCAACAGCATTTAAAAGGCATCTGGGTGGGCATTGGAAAAGGAAGGACGTAGAAGGATATGGGCCAATGGGATCAGATTAGGTTAGGAGATCTGGTCGGCGTGGACGAGTTGGACCGAAGGGTCTGTTTCTGTGCTGTACATCTCTATGACTCTGAAGGTTCTGTCATTCTCTGTACAATTTTCATCTGTACTTGACCACCCAAAATACCTCCCCTCCCATTTCATAGACTCCCTACAGTGTGGAAACAGGCCCTTCGGCCCAACAAGTCCACACTGACCCTCTGAAGAGTAAGTCACCTAGACCCATTCCTCTAACCTATTCCCCTATATTTACCATTGACTAATGCATCTAACCTACTACACATCCCTGAGCAATCCCTGAGCACTATGGGCAATTTAGCAAACTTAACTAGCCTGCACATGTTTGGATTGTAGGAGGAACTCAGAGCACCCGGAGGAAACCCATGCAGACACAGAGAGAATGTGCAAACTCCACACAGGCAGTCGCCAGAGGCTGGAATCGAACTTGGTTCCCTGGTGCTGTGAGGCAGCAGTGCTAACCAGTGAGTCACCGTGCTGCCCATGGTGTCCAGATTAAACTCCATGTGCCATTTTTCTGCCCATGCTTCCAACTGGTCTACATCCTGCTATATCCTCTAACAATCCTCCTCACTATCTGCAACTCCACCAATGTTTGTATCATCTGAAAACTTAGACCAGCCACATTTTCCTCCAAATCATTTATGTAGGCCATGAATAGGCAGTCACAACTCTCCATTCCAAAAGCATCCTTCCACTGTTATCCTCCGTCTCCTATTACTAAGCCACTTCTGTATCCACCTTGCCAGCTCAATCCGATACTATGTGACTTCCCCCTTTATACCAGTCTGCCATGTGGACAACATCAACTGCTTTTCCCTCACCCACCATCTTCGCCACCTCCTCAAAAAACTCAATAACGTTAGTGAGGTAGGGCCTCCCCTCAGAAAAGCATGCAATCTATCTGTAATAAGTCCTTTTGCTTTAAAATGCACATAGATCTTGTCCCTGACAATCTTTTCCAATAATTTCCCTACCATGGACGTGAGGTTCACAGGCCTGTAATTTCCTGGATTATCCCTGCTACCCTTCTTAAACAATGGGGCAACATTGGCTATTTTCCAGTCCTCTGGAACCCCATCTGTGGTCAAAGAGGGTACAAAGATTTCTGTCAATGCTCCAGCAATTTGTTCTCCCTCACTATTCTGGGATGGATCCCATCAGGACCTGGGGACTTCTCTCCATTAATACCTTTTAAGACGCACAACAGCTGTTAGCTTTTAATACCAACTTGACTTCGAAATTTGACACCCTGATAGCATCTTCCTTCTGTTTGGCGAATACCATCACAAAGTATTCATTTAGGACTGCATCTACTTCTTCTGGTTGCACACATAGATTCTATCCTTTGTCATTGAACTCTTTATTGCCCTCCATGTCCCCCTTGTATCCTGCATAGCTATTCACTCACTGTCTACAAGAGACAACTGTCAAGCTAGCTTTGAAAGTGAAATTTATCAGTCAATTAGAGCAGTTTTATTCAAAGACAATTCATACTGAAAAGAAATCCATAAAACCCATTCAGAAATATTAATCCTCTCAAGTGGCTAGCCTGTTGTAAAAACATGGAGAAAGTGAGGACTGCAGATGCTGGAGATCAGAGTCAAGAGTGTGTTGCTGGATAAGCACAGCAGGTCAGGCAGCATCCGAGGAGCAGGAGAAGCCACTTGACCTACTGTGCTTTCCCAGCAACACACTCTCGACTGTTGTGAAAACAAACACACATCCACTTACAACACGAAATCCAGATTTTTCTGAAGAGCCTCTTAAAACAGTGAATCAAAATATGACCATAGGAATAAATGGTTCTTGACACATTGAAACTCAGCCATGCATTAATGACCCTAGCTATTAAAACCAACTCTGGGAAATATTAATAATAAAGTTCGTTGAAACTGGGCATTTTTCTAAAGCTGCTCACTTCCATTCCAAAGTAGGTTGTCTCTCAATCTCAGGAGTGTAGCGGATGCTTGGATTTTTTAAAATGCTCACCACTGGGGATCTTTTTCTCAAAGTTAAAAGTTGCTGGACTTTTAAATGTCTGTCCAAAACATGACAATAGCGTTTTCCCAGCATCATTTCTGTATGGATTTGAGTCTATAGTCGCACTATTTCTATTGGGAAAACTCCGAAAGTGCATGTTGACATTTTATGCACTGGTAGTCGGTGGAATGGTCAATTCATATTTGCAGTAGAGAGCCCAATAACTGTCACTGTGTTAAAAACACATTTACGTTATAGTGTAACATCTAATAATGGAATTTTAAGGTGTGGAAAGATTAACTAGTTATCGTTCAGAATTTCTCTGATGCTTCACTATCAATTCAGATCCATGCAAGTTGCCAGAATAGAAATCAAGACAACTTCCTTTGTGGGTAGAATTTATTGAATGCTCAGTCTTACAGCTTCTTGAACTTCTTGTCCCCTTTATGCTTACCCTGTCAATTAATTAGTCTATTTTCCAAACCATTTGCTTACCTACTTGCTATATTTACAGACTTGACTTAGAGTGAGCAGCTTATTTTATTTAAATAGTCTGATAACTGGCGAGTTGTGGAATGTGCTTTGTTTTGGAAATATCTTTTCTTTCTAACATTTCTTTATGTGAGAAGGATAAATCTTCAAAACTCTTTTCCAGCGACAAGCTGGAAAGGGTTTGGTTATCCACATAACATTTCAGTAACAAATGCTTCCCAGATTGCCTCTTTTATAGGATTCCCTATAGAACATTAGATAAACACACTTGTATTTGTAGCTTCTATGAGCACCAAAGTGCAGATAATCCAACTGCCTTGCCAGGCCAGTTTTCTCAGTTGTTCAGCATCCATCACAACTGCCCATTCCCTGCTCCGAATGTGCAGAATGCACCACACTAGGATGATGCAGCACACTCTGTCCAGACTGTACTATCCCCAGATTTGTTCAAACAGTGGAACCACAGTTTCAGGAAGTCTAACATCTGGGCTGTACTCTATCTTCACTCGACCTCAGCCAGGGGGATGGAGTCATCAGCCACAGTGTGGTAAAACTCTAGCACTCGTCACTCCCGCAGCATCCCATGCCCTCCCAAACATTACTGGCTTGCCTTCTTATATATTGAGATTCCCCTTCACTGACCTTCCCTCCATTCAATCAGGCTGCTGCCTATAATAATCAGCACTGATCCCTTCCACCTCCCTAGAGTGACCCCTGATACACCACCCCACACCCTCCCGCCCCCACCCCCCACTCACATGGCATCCAGCACTGACCATGGCCCACTCCCTGGACCGTGGCCACTCCCCAGGCAGGCAACTGTCCATGCACAGACTACTCGACCATGAGTGGATGCTGCCCTTGACTGACTGCACCAGGAACCCCTGACTGAAACCAGCCTCCCTTCATCCCTCCTTCCTTCCTTAAGTCAACTGAGGACAGCTCCCCTTCAGCTTTGAGACAAGGCCCTTTAGTTGTGAAGCACATGTGAAACAAAGTTGTGAATTTGTTTGCAATAGCACAATTCCCTCCACCAGATCAATATCATTATTTTCTTCTAAAACTTCTGTGCATATGTTGTTTTGAAAACTGTGCTATTCCATTTCGGAAATTCATTGAATAATGATGATTTGAGATTTAACTAAAGCACATGTTGTCCATACCCTGGGATTCATAATTTTGTCGTGGTTCCCCAAGATCTGTATCTCCATCCCCACACCTTTTAGTTATGGTTCTCCTTTTGTATTGGTGCATTCAGCCTGTATCTGGCCAGTCCCACAATGCCACTGCTATTGAATCCTCCATTCTCTGACCCACTTGAGCCATGAAAAGTGCTGGGATAGATAAAAAGGTGCCCCTGAGACCTCTTTTAAACCTTTCCCCTCCTACCCTGAACCTATGCCGTCTCGTTCTGGCCCACTTAAACATCAATCTAATGTGTGAGTCTATGATGTTGTGGCCTTATAAATAGATAGTGTTGGAAATAAATTTCAAGATATCTGACGGAACAGAGTCTGTGGTATATGCTGCATGTACTAACATATATAGAAAATGACCAACGATGTCATATAGCACCCATATTGCTGTGATATGTCTCTTTTCTAAATGGCTTTAGGACTTGATTTGTTGAAGCTTGCATTTTTTTCACTGTAAATTTTGACTTCTATTCCAAAAACATGTTTCTTTCTAAAAATCTGCATTAAGGATATAATTGCAAGGAGTGGAGTCATTTAGGGTCTGAATGACATGGGCTAAGGGAAGATGTGTGGTAGAATCAGGTGAGATGTCCAGTGAGGCCTATCTCCACATGAGGAGTGTCTCACTCCATCTTTTACACTTCTGCCAAGCAAAATGATGTGTTTCTCACTGGGCAGTGATGGAGTTGCCATTTAGGGGAGATGACTGTTTGTTAAACACCTTGCTGTCCAACCCACCATATTAGTATTCAGTTTCCCATCATACCAGTCACTCTAAACAAATCAGATGAGGAGAATTTTCGACCCAGCAGTCCGAGCAGGGAACCGGTATCTTCGATTCGCTGTTGGCTTTGAGAAGCCTCCATGTTGCTCAGCACCAGACAGCATCTCTGGACACAATCCATGCCCACAAACATGGGCATCCTACACACACCAACCTCTCACAATACTCATGGCAGCTCTATTTGCAGAATGCCCAATGAATCTCAGACCTGCATTGCAGGGCACACCACCAACTGGGATTGAAAAGCTGCAGCTTTGAGTGTAAGGACAGGCACCGAGATTAGGCCAGGCTGTATCTCAGGACTGGTTGCTAGCTCTCTAAGCTCACTTAGTGCCTCCGTGCATACTTACAGTATAACTTATCTCACCTTGCCATTGCCAGCTAGCACATTGGTACACCAGCCAAAGCTTCCAAGCTGCCATATTGATTTGTGCAGACGTATAGACAGGCTGCTTGACAGTAGGGGTCTTCCTGAGAGGGGACGTAGAGTCATAGAGACGCACAGCACAGAAACAGACCCTTCAGTCCAACTTGTTCACATTGACCAGATACCCTAAATTAATCTCATCCCATGTGCCAGCATTTGGCCCATATCCCTCTAAATCCTTCCTATTTATAAACCCATCCAGATGTCTTTTAAATGTTGTAATTGTACCAGCCTCCATCATTTCCTCTGGTGGCTGATTACATAACACACCACCCTTTCGTGAAAAGGTTGCCCCTTAGGTCCCTTTTAAATTTTTCCGCTCTCACCCTAAACTTATGCCCTCTAGTTCTGGCCCACATAAACATCAATCTAATGTGTGAGTCGATGATGTTTTGGCCTTATAAGTAGATAGTGTTGGAAATGAATTTCAAGATATCTGACTCAACAGAATCTGTGGTATATGCTACATGTACTAACCTTTACAGAAAATGACAAACAACGTCATATAGCACCCATATTACCGTGATATGTCTCTCCTCTAAATGGTTTTGGGATTTGATTTGTTGAAGTTTGTATGGTTTACACTGTTCCACAGTGCTTTCAGTTGCATGCACCTTGTAGAGATATTTGGATACAACAACTTCTCGAACCATAAGCTTTAATTAAAAAAAAGTCACCAATGAAAGGAAAAGATGAGAGTAATCATTAATTTTAGTCATCAGCAGCAGTTTCAAGACACTACATTCTAGCCTTAGACATAAAGATTAATTATAGTCGGGTGTTTCACATCATAATGGTTCACCGTTATTAATAGTGAATCAGACAATATCTAATTCACTGTAATTTTTCAGTCACCTCTGGACTGCTCCAATAAAAGAATAGTCTTTTTGAAATTAAAACTTGAGGTGAAATAAATTCTGTGACTCATTAAACACTGAAATCGTACAAACCTGACCTGCTATACGTTCAGGGGATGAACAAAGCAGCTTGCTTCGAACTGCAAGGGTTACCCTCCCCATGAGAAGCCCCAGGAAGTGATTCAGTGACTTGAGTGCACAATCACTCAGCATAACGACAATAATATGGTTGACTCTCAATTGCCCTCTGCAATAGTCTAGCAAACCACTAAATAACATCAATCGCTACAAAGTTTCAAAAAAGAAATGAAACTGGATAGGCCAGCTATCAATGATCTTGGCACACTCAATACCAAGAGCAGGAACAGCCCTGTCGACCCTCCAAAGTCCTCCTTACTAATATCTGAGGGGCTAATGCCAAAATTGGGAGAGCTATCTCACACGCAATATCCTGATATAGTCATACTCACGTAATCATGCCTTACAGACAATGTCCCAGACACCACCATTACCATCCTGGATATGTCCATCAGGACATACCCAGCAGAGGTGTTGGCACAGTGTATACAGTTGGCAGGGAGTTGTTCTTGGAGTTCTCTACATTGACTTTAGACCCCATGATGTTTTGTGACTTCATGTTAAATATGGGCAAAGAAACTCCTGCTGATTACCACGTACCGCCCTCCCTCAGCTGATGAATCAGTACTCCTCGATGTTGAACAACACTTGGGGAAAGCACTGAGCGTGGCAAGGGTTCAGAATGCCGAGGGAGGAGAATTTCAATGTCCACCACCAAAAGAGGCTTGACAGCAACAGTATTGAGCGAGCTGGTCATGTCCTAAAGGACATAACTGCTAGACTGGTCTGCGGCAGGTGGTGAGGGAACCAACAAAAGGGAAAGCATTCATGACCTCATCCTTACCAATCACTCTTACCATGCATCTGTCCATGACAGTACCACACAGTCCTTGAGGAGACAAAGCCCTACTTTCACATGGAGAATAAACTCCATCGTGTTGTGTGACACTATCACTATGCTAAATGGGACTGACTTCAAACAGATCTAACAAATCATGACTGGGCATCCATGAGGCTCTGTGAGGTATCAACAGCAGTCCATAACCTCATGGCCTGGGAATGTCCTCCACTCAACAATTACCATTAGGGCAGGGGATCAACCTTGGTTCAATGGAGGGTGCAGGAGTAGCACCAGGCAGACCTAAAAATGAGATGGGAACCTGGTGAAGCTACCGAACAGGACTGCTTGCATGCCAAACAGCACAAGCAGCAAGGGATAGGCAGAGCCAACCAATAGATCTTCCTCAAATTTGGAAGAGCCCAGCACATCAGTACAAACAATAAGGCTAGAGATTTTGCAGCAATCTTCAGCCAGACATCTGAGTAGATGATCCATCTCAACCTCCTCCCATGGTCCCCAACATCACAGATACCCGCCTTCAGCCAATTTGATTCACTTCACGTGATATCAAGATACAGTTACACCGTGGGCGGCACGGTGGCACAGTGGTTAGCACTGCTGCCTCACAGCAAAAGAGATCCGGGTTCACTTCCCGCCTCAGGCGACTGACTGTGTGGAGTTTGCACGTTCTCCCCGTGTCTGCGTGGGTTTCCTTCGGGTGCTCTGGTTTCCTCCAACAGTCCAAAGATGTGCTGGTCAGGTGAATTGGCCATGCTAAATTGCCCATAGTGTTAGGTAAGGGGTAAGGTTAGGTTGGGTGGGTTACGCTTCGGCGGGTCAGTGTGGACCTGTTTCCACACTGTAATGTAATCTAATCTAAAATACTAGATACTGCAAAGACGATGGGTCCTGACAATATGCCAGCAATAGTACTGAAGACATGTACTCCAGAACTTGCCACTCACCTAGTCGAGATGTTCCAGTACAGTTACAATACTGGCAACTACCTAACAATGTGAAAAATTTCCTTGCTATGTCCTGTACACATAAAGAAGGACACATCCAACTGAGTCAAGTGTCACCACATCAGTCGACTCTCGACCATCAGTAAAGTAATGGAAGGTGTCATCAACAGTGCTATCAAGCAGCGCCTACTCAGCAATAACCTGCTCAGAGACGCCCAGTTTGGGTTCCCTCAGGGCCACTCAGCTTCTGACCTCATTACAGCCTTGGTTCAAACACAGACAATAGAGGTGCATGCCAGAGGTGAGGTGAGAGTGACGGCCCTTGACAACAAGATTGCATGTGAGTATGACATTAAAGAGCTCTATCAAAACTGGATTCAATACGAATCAGGGAGAAAACTTTCCATTGGTTGGAGTCATACCTGACACATAGGAAGATGGTCGTGGCTGTTGGAGGTCAGTTGTCTTAGCTCTTGAGTATCTCAGCAGGAGTTCTTCAGGGTAGTATCCTAGGGCAAACCATCATCAGCTGCATCATCAATGACCTTCCCTCCAGGGAAAGGTCAGAAGTGGGGATTGCACAGCGACTGCACAGTGTTTATCACCAGTTGCGACTCCACAAGTATTGCTACAGGATCTGGACAATATCCAGGCTTCAGCTGATAAGTAGCAAATAACATTTCTGTTACAAAAATGCCATGCAATGACCATCTCCAATAAAAGACAACCTAACCATCGCCCTTGACATTCAATGGAGTTGTCATCACTGAATCCCCCATTTATCAATTTCCTTATAGCTACCAATGAATTGGATTTGTCCTATTAATACTGTGGCTACAAGAGCTAGGAGTACTGCAGTGAGTAACTCACCTCCTGACTTCCCAAAGTTGTTCCAAGGCACAAGTCAGGAGTGTGATGGAATACTCCTCAGTTGCCTGGATGGGTGCAGTTCCAATAACATTCAAGAAGCTTGACACCACCCAGAACAAAGCAGCCGGCTTGATTTGGCACCACATCCACAAACACTCAGTTGCTTCACCATTGATGCTTGGTAGCAATAGTGTTCACTATCTACAATTTGCAGTGCAGGGATCCTTAGACAGCACCTTCCAAATGATGACCACTTCCGTCTGGAAGGACAAGGGCAGCAGATACTTGGGAACATCAGCAGCTGCAAATTCCATTCCAAACCACTCAGCATCCTGTCTTGGAAATAGATTGCTACTCCTTCACTGTCCTGGATCAAACTTCTGGAATTCCTTCCCTAAGGCCATTGTGGGTCGACGTACAGCACATGGGCTGCAGCGATTCAAAGAGGCAGCTCACCACCACTTTCTCAAGGGATGGGCAATAAATGCTGACCCAGCCAGTGACACCCCATAAGACAATCCAAAAACAGAAAGCTCCAGGCACAATCCTCAATGTGCATTGATCTGTGACAGGATAAAGTTCAACGGTTCTGTCTTTGTGACTCTGGGTGAGGATAGGGGATGGTGGTGAGTGGGGGGAGGGGAGTGAGGTGAATTGGGGGGGGGTGGGGGTTGGGAGGTTTTGACATGGTGTTGAGGGGGCCACCACTCAACATTCCTTTTTTTAAACTCCATTTCAAGAGTTCTGCTGGGATGCTGAGAAATGACAGGATTGTGAGGCCACCTGTGGTTAACTGGTCTGCCAACAGAACTCATACATGACAGATGCAGTTTGGGTGGCCATCAGAAGATTACTAGTGGAGAAGGGCATGATATATTTAGAGGGGGAAGTGCATGGAAGACAAAACATAATGTAAGTACCTTCAAGAAAGGTTCTTGACCAGAATCATTAACTCTCTTTGCCTCTCTACTCATGCTACCTGGCGTGCTGTGTACTTCCTGCATTGAGCTCTTGCATCAATAAATTTTATTAGTTATTTACAGGAGGAAAAGAGGACCTCTGTTACGAAATGTGCCTTTAAGCAGGATTTGTTCTGTTATGTTTCTTTTGAAAGTTAAGTGGTGTAAATCTGAAGCTGAGCTGTCTCCTCTGAGCCCAGCCAACTTTGTTTCTTTTTAAGTTGGAACAATAGAAGCAGCATGAAGAGGTGGGGTCAAGCTCCCACAGAACCAGGATTTCAGTTTTAGTTTTCAGTACTTGCTGGGGTACTGAAGCTGTTATTCCTCTCTCTGTTACGGCTAAACCTGTGGTTCTCTTCCTGCTGCTAGAATTGTACAAGAGATAATATATTTTACTGAATTTGCCTTTGCCATGGCTGTGTTTATGGGGTGTCACTATACTGGACCAATTGCTGTTTCGTTGATTTGATTTGATTTGGTTTGATTTATTGTAGTCCTGTGTAACCATACACGGTGTAAAGCTTTGTCATGTGACCTGTACAGGCAGATCATAGCAAGCAAGGACATGCAGATCATAGGGTGTTTAGACAGGGCAAGGTTACACTGCACAGGAGGGGTGCAAAGCAAGATCAACATTAACAAGACCAATATTATTTGAAGTTAGAGAGAAGAAGCTGTTCTTGAACCTGCTGGTGCATGTGCTCAAGTGTCTCTATTTATTGCCTGACGGAAAGGGTTGTAGGAGGTCATTACCGAGGTCGGAGGAGTCTTTGATGATGTTGGCAGCCTTTTCGTGGCAGCAAGAAGTGTAAATGGAGTCCTTTGGTGGGAGGTTGGATTCCGTGATGGTCTGGGCTGTGCACACCACCTTCTGTAGTTTCCTACCGTCCAGGGCAGAGCAGTTGCCGTACCAGGCTGTTATGCGGCTGAATAGTATGGTCTCTATGGTGCATCTGTAAAAGTCAGTGAGGATCCTTGAGAACATGCTGAATTTCCTAAGCCACCTGAGGAAGAGGCATTGTTGTGCCTTCTTGACTGTCGCATCTACATGGGAAGTCAAGGACAGATTGTCGGTTATCGTCACTCCTAGGAACTTCGTGCTCTTGACTTTCTCAGCCTCCACTCTACTGATGTAGATAGGGGCAAGTCCTCCTCCTTTCTTCCTGAAGTCAATAATCAGCTCTTTTGTTTTGCCGACATTGAGGGAGAGGTTATTATTGTTGCACCACGACACCAAGCCCTCTATATCTTTTCTGTATTCTGACTCATCATTGTTTGATAACTGTTCTGCCACGGTGGTTTCATCACCAAAGTTGTGGATAGTGTTCATTCGGAATTTGGTAACACAGTGGTGGGTCTACAGGGAGTACAGTAGGGGGTTGACAGTGCATCCTTGGGTGCTATACTTATCGTGGAGGAGTGCACTGACTGTGGTCTGTGGGTCAGGAATCTGAGGATCTGGTTGCAGAGGCAGAGGTTGTAGCCGAGACCCAGGTCTGGGAGTTTTGATGGTGTTGAAGGGGATGATGGTGTTGAAGGTGGAGCTGTAGTCGATGAGCAGGAGTCTGGTGTTGGAGTCTTGTTGTCCAGATGCTGCAGAGCTAGAGAAATGCCATCGACTGTGGACCTGTTACATCGGGAGGCAAATTGCAGGGGATTGAGGCAGGTAGGGAAACTAGAGTTGATGTGGGCCATGACCAGCCTCTCAAAGCACTTCATGATTGTGGTGGTCAGAGCCACTGAGCGGTAGTCATGAAGGCACATTGCATGTGCTTTCGTTGGCACTAGAGTGTTGGGGGTCTTCTTGAAGCATCGTAGTCAGATAATCTATTATTCTGTTAAGTTTTCCTGTGGAGTTAAGTTATTTCAATTCTTCATTCTTTTGTTTGCATTTTAACTATAGCGTAAAAAATAGTATGTTTGTTTCCAGCCTGGTAGATTGACCAATCGAATTGCACCCTCAACACCTTACACTTGCCTTAAGGAAAACTTGGGGTCCAACTTATCTTCTTAATATATTTTGAAGTGGTTTGATCTCGTCCATAACACCTCCCTCTGGAACCTTACACACTTAGGTCCCAGTTCCATTTCATCTAATATCACTATAACATAGTTCCTTACCCACGTTCTCAAAAGCTATCATTAGATTAAAAATATAGTTAAACCTTTACTTCACAGCTACCACCTCAAACAACATGAATGCATGTGTTCTGCAATTGCATGCCGTTTTGATGGGGCAGAGTAAACATGGACTAGAATACGCAAGTCAAATTATGCTTGACAAATCTGCACATGTTTTCGAAACATTTTTCTGTGTCTGGATGTTTGTGTTATAAATGGAGGTCCTTTTAATAGTCAAAACAGCTCCAGAGTTGATGGAAAGCAAGTAATGCTCGTAGACATTTTACTTAAGAGCTGGGTTCTTATCAGGAAGTGATGGCCTTCACATTATTCATCCAGCAACCCGGGAAATGTTCTGAGGACCCGGGTTCAGATCCTGGTATCGCCCAAAATGGGAGAATGGTGAGTTGATTGGTTTGTGACTTTCCTCACGTTCGGTGCTATTATACTGGTGTTTGCAGGCAGACGGGTGATTAGCGGTGGTGGATAATATGTGAAAAGTACCAGGAGCAATTTGCCGGTGGGTAAGAAAAGACATTCAGTTGTACGCGCTAGCACTTCTGGATATAAAAGAATGAGCTGGAGTCTTCCCAATTTGAGTTGGCGTCCGGATAGGACAAGGGGCCAGATGGGAAACATGGAAGCTGGTGTCTGTGCTAAACTATAGATATAGGTTATAACCCTGGTAAATCTCTGAAACTTTTCACAGCCTAATTCAATGCCTGAATATTGGTCTACTAAACCATTGACAGGATAAATGCTGGGAGGATGCTCATGGGATCTAGGAAAATGGAGTCAGAGTGTGGAATCTTCTATCTCTCGGGTAGTGAATTTGGAATGGGAAGAGTATTTAATTAGCTTGGGTGGTAGCATGTCTGAATCTTGATAGCTTCCCACATCTTCTAGCCACAAGATCTGGAGGAGAGGACGAGAAAGTAGGTGTGCTATGACACAGGGAAATTGAGATAGGAACAAGTTATTTTAGAGAAAAAAACTAGAGAAGCACTCAGGAGGTCAGTGAGTATGCAGGTTTCTTTCAGAAGTGGGCGGCACGGTGGCACAGTGGTTAGCACTGCTGCCTCACCGCGCCAGAGACCCGGGTTCAATTCCCGACTCAGGCAACGGACTGTGTGGAGTTTGCACATTCTCCCCGTGTCTGCGTGGGTTTCCTCCGGGTGCTCCGGTTTCCTCCCACAGTGCAAAAGATGTGCAGGTCAGGTGAATTGGCCATGCTAAATTGCCTGTAGTGTTAGGTATTAAGGGGTAAATGTAGGGGTATGGGTGGGTTCCGCTTCGGCGAGTCGGTGTGGACTTGTTGGGCCGAAGGGCCTGTTTCCACACTGTAAGTAATCTAATCTAAAAGAAAAGTGGGCCACTCAAAGTGAACAAGACTTGTAACATGCAGTTTTACGGTCTCTAAAACAGTCAATGCAGAAGAAAAATTCCTGAGTGGCTTAACATCAGTCAGAGAAAAAGTGCAGAAACTGAAGGCTGTGAAAGAAGCAATAAAGCAACCAATGCTGCGGAATAAGTGAGCTGTGTTAGCAGTTTGTTCCAGGGTGTCAGGACGAGACATTTTCAAAAGGAACAAGCATGAAGTGAACGCAGAAATGTCCACTTACACAGCACAGACAGGTGGCAAAAGTGGGCTTTATCACAGACTGTGAATGAAAACAATTTCAGGAATTGAAAGCTCTTATGGTGGTGAGCACATTTCTGATAAATTGTATATTATTGGAAAACTAGGGATGAGCAATTCCAGAAATCTGGAGAGATTAGAGAAGCTAGGATTGTTCTAATTTAATCACTGAAGGATAAGGGGAGATTTAATAAAGGTGTTCAAAGTTATTCAGAGTTTTGATCGATTATCTAAGAAACACTCCACTACAAAGAGACTTTGCAGATAACCGGTAAAGAAAAAATGAGGAGGGATGAGAATGTTCTTTCATGCGACAAGTTGTTGTCATCTATAAAGCACTGCTTGAAAATATGATGGAAGCAGATTCCACAATAAAGTTGCAAATAAGTTTGATGAATGGAAATTAAGGAAGATTTGATTAATAATCTGGATATGGATATCAGAGGGAATGTACTCATACCTTTTTCAATGAAATACTCTGGAGAAATCAAACTCAGACTGTGAGGTATTTCCTCAAATGTTGCCCTGAGCTTCTGGCTCCATCATTTTATTCTTTCACTATACTTGCACCCTGATTTCTCCATCGTCTGTACTAAACAAACCTCAACTGAAGCCCTTTAACAGCACCCCATCTCGCAACTGTGTGCTTAACAGCCTTTCAGACACACACATTAAATTTAACAAGATCATAACTGGGTAACGAAGCTATGATTCACATTCACATCTCCTCTGGGCCCACCTTTTTTTTCCTTAACTTGTCGCACTATCGCTCTCTTTTACCTCGCACCATCATCCCTTTTGTTACAATTCTTTACAGTGACCTTCTCTTTTATTCTTTTCTTCCCACTTTGTTGCCCTCTGTTCTTTGTTAAAATCTGTTCAAGTTCCAGCTTCTCTCTACGTCTGACAAAAGGTCATTGAGTTGAAATACTAACTCTGCTTCCCTCCACAGATGATGCCTGATTTGCTGGGCATCTCATTCATTTTCTGTCATCATTTCAGATTCCCAGCATCTGTAGTATTTTGCTGCAATTTCTGTTGATTGAGACATAAACGTTAAGTAGGACTTAACGGGTTTTGAGAAGATTTGTGGCTCAGGTTGAGGTTCTGGATGTAGGTTTTCTCGCTGAGCTGGGAGGTTCGTTTCCCAACATTTTGTCACCCTACTAGGTAACATCTTCAGTGGACCTCAGGCGAAGCAGTGTACATTATTCCTGCTTTCTATTTATATGTTCGGGTTTCTTTGGGTTGGTGATGTCATTTCCTGTTCTTTTTCTCGGGGACCCCATCTACCACTCTGAGAGAAAAAAACAGGAAATGACATCACCAACCCAAAGAAACCCAAACATAAAAATAGAAAGCAGGAATCATGTACACTGCTTCGCCTGAGGCCCACTGAAGATGTTACCTAGTAGGGTGGCGAAACGTCTGGAAATGAACGTCCGAGCCAACGAGAAAACCTACATCCAAGTTGAATAGGCCTCTGCAGTGAAAGCTCCGTTCTTTTCTTCAGTTGGTCTCATGGGACCTTTACATCCAAATGTCAGGATAGATAGGCCTCATTTTAACAGTCAACCCAAAAAAACAGCACTTCTGACAATGCAGCACTCCTTCAGTACTACATTTAGAGTTTCAGATACGCTTTGTGCTGACATCTATAGAGTACAATTTGAACACAACCTTCAGAGACAAAGGAGTTACAGATAACCCTCAATACCACGATTTGAAAGATAAATGAATATAATTAAATCTGTTGAGTAGTAATTGGTGGTTAATTAACACAAAAATGTGACATAGAATCGTAACGGGTATTTTATGGAAGAATTAATTTGGAGTACAAAATGTGATAATATCAGAACTCTCACAAGGAATGTTTCTATTTTGAATACCCACTCCAAACAAATTGTTATCACTTATCCTCATGCAACCTGCCAGCTCTTTGTTAAATTGCATTAACTGTACCAGTGTTTATTTTTGTGAAAGCTTCTGTCAGTTTCACGTAGAGCCTTACCAAATAAATAATTAAACAAGGAATGAAAAATACAATGAGAAATGATGCTCAGATTCCATGAAATAAAGGTTAACATCTCAGGTCAACACTCTGTTGGAGTGTTAAAATGTTAAAATGACGCCTTTCTATTCTGGAGGATGGTACAGTTGAAACACAGTTTTACATACATGCAGAGCTCAAGGGTGAGGGGAGAAGGGTCCGAGAGTGGTACAGCACGGAAACAGACCCTTCAGTCCAACTCATCCATAGGGACCAGATATCCTAACCTAATCTAGTCGCATTTGTCAGCTATTGCCTATATCCCTTTAAATCTTTCTTATTCATGTACTCATCCAGATGCCTTTTAAATGTTGCAATTGTACCAGCCTTCACCACTTCCTCTGGCAGCTCATTCCATACACGGACCACTCTCCGCGTGAAAACGTTACCCCTTAGGTCCCTTTTAAAACTTTCTCCTCTCACCTTAAACCTGTACCCTCTAGTTTTGGACTCCCCTAGCATGGGGAGAAGGCCTTGGCTATTCAGTCAATCCATGCCCCACCCCCATGATTTTATAAATCTCTATAAGGTCACCCCCTCAACCTCCAAGGCTTCAGGGAAAACAGCCCTATCCTATTCAACCTCTCCCTACAGCTCAAATCTTCCAACCCTGGCAACATCCTTGTAAATCTTTTCTGAACCTTTTCAAGTTTAACAACACCTATCCTATAGCAGGGAGACCAGAACTGAACACACTACAGTATTCCAAAGGTGGCCTAACCAATGTCCTGTACATCTGCAATATGACCTCCCAACTTCTATACTCAGTGCACTGACCAATAAAGGAAAGTGTACCAAATGCCTTCTTCACCACCCAAAGAATAGAAAGAAGTGTCTGTGATCGGGTGGAAAGCATGAAAGAGTAAACAGCAAAAGGATTACAATGGTAAGTGGTGCAAAGAGATGATAATGACAAAAGCAATACACTGCTTAAAAGAAAGACACGTTGAGAAGGTATTTGTTTTGCACTAATCAGGATAAATTTCAAGTAATTGCAAAAATTTATACCACAGCAGAAATTTACCTGGTTGGTAAATTGCCTCTGGCATGGTGTGGCCATGGGGAGAGTAATGAGAAATCATATGCTCCTAGGTAATTCAACAAAAAATTTTTTTGTCTATAGAAAATAGACCCTAACAATTAAAAGTCTGCCATTCCCCGTGATTGTAAGTGATCCACTTTACCACGTTGAACTATTATATCGAATTGATTGCTGAAGTATCTATTAACATAATCAGGATTGTTCAGCAAGTGCCGCCCAATCACAAGGCCACACTGAACCATGGATCATTTTTGGGTTTTACAAATGAACAAAAAGTTAAGTATTGCAGATGCTGGAAATCTGGAATAAAAACAGGAAACCAAAACTGGAGAGAGAAATAAAAGTTAATGTTCCGGGTCTGCAACCATTTATTAGATGATGCTAGACCCTGCTGAGACCAGAAACCAAGGGCCTAGATGAAGTGTAAATGGTCACGGCTATATTTAAGCAACAATATCATTTGATTGGAGCAGTTCAGAGAAGGTTGATCCCCCAGGTAGAGGGATTGTCTTATCGGCAAAGGTTAAACAGATTGGGACTCGAATAATTGGAGTTTAGAAAAATGATGGGTGATCTTATTCAAACATGAAGGATTCTTAAGGAGCGTCTTAAGGGTAAATGCTGAGGGGATGTTTCCCCTCATGGGAGAGTCTAGGAGCAGAGGGCATAGTCTCAGAATAAAGGGGTGCCAATGTAAGACTGACATGAGGAGGAATTGCTTCTCTCAGAAGGTTGAGTGTCTTAGAACTCCTTACTACAGAGAGCTGTAGGGGCAGAGACCTCGTGTATATTTAATACAGACATTGATCGATTTTTGAACAGTAGTGGAATCAAGGCTTGTGGGAACGGGCAGGAAGGAGAGCCTGAGGAATGTCAGGTCAGCAAGGATTCTATTGAATGGTGGTGCAAGCTCAAAGTGCCAAATGGCTTCCATTAGTTCCTATTTCTTACCATCTTAAGAGAGTCCTGTGACCAGCAAATGCAATGGTGGAAAAGCAAGTGGACTCCAGCCAGTCTAACCATCAGTGATGTATTGATGTGAAATCTCCACCACAAGAGCCAGAACACTAAACCCTCAGGAACTACAAGTATTTCCGCCCCTATTTCCCCATTACCAGCAAATATTGCCTGACAGAGAATGGGCTGGTTATGGTTGTTACCATATTGTGGTTAAACTCCAGGGCAGTGAAATGTGAGTTTGTGCGTGGAGAGAAGTCACTGTAGACAGGTAGCACATGAGAACAAGGAACATCCACAAGCATCTGCTCCCTCCACCACAGTCACAGCAGTGTGTACTATCTACAAGATGCACTGCAGAAACTCACCAAAGATGCTCAGACAGCACCTTCCACACCCAGAACCACTGTCATCTAGAAAGAGGAGGGAGCAGATACATCGGAACACCACCCCCTGTGAACTCCCCTCTAAGACATTCACCATCCTGATTTGGAAATATATCACAATGTTGCTGGAATTCCCTCCCTAAGGGCATTGTGGGTCTATTACTGCACATGGACTGCAGCAGTTCATGAAGGCAGTTCACCTCCACCTTGTCAAGGGCTAGGCAACATAAATGCTGGCCTAGTCAGCAGCACCCGCCTCCTTCAAATGAATTAAAAATAAAAATTGCCAACATTTTTCTCTAGGGTAAAAACAATGACTGCAGATGAGCACAGCAGGTCAGGCAGCATCCAAGGAGCAGTGAAATCAACGTTTCGGGCAAAAGCCCTTCATCAGGAATAAAGCTTTTTTTTTATTCATATAAATGACAAAAAGTAGAGGACCAAGCACCGATCCTTGTGGCACTCCACTGGTCACAGGCCTCCAGTGTGAAAAACAACCCTCCACCACCACTATCTGCCTTCTACCTTTGAGCCAGTTTTGTATCTAAATGGCTAGTTCACCATGTATTCCATGAGATCTAACCTTGCTAACCCGTCTCCCATGGGGAGTCTTGTCGAACGCTTTACTGAATCCATACAGATCACGTCCACTGCTCTGCCCTCATTATTCCTCTTTGTGACTTGTTACAAACAGGTTTGTAAGACATAATTTCCCATGCTCTGGATTAGTGGTGCTGGAAGAGCACAGCAGTTCAGGCAGCATCCAAGGAGCAGTGAAATCGACATTTCGGGCAAAAGCCCTTCATCAGGAATAAAGGCAGTGAGCCTGAAGCGTGGAGAGATAAGCTAGAGGAGGGTGGGGGTGGGGATAAAGTAGCATAGAGTACAATAGGTGAGTGGGGGAGGGGATGAAGGTGATAGGTCAGGGAGGAGAGGGTGGAGTGGATAGGTGGAAAAGGAG
>NC_057722.1:7008231-7020651 GCF_004010195.1 Chiloscyllium plagiosum | reverse complement strand
GCACCAGGGGCGTTCTGTCCTTGTTACGGTTGGAGGGGTGGGGTCTGAGGGCAGAGGTGTGGGATTTGGGCGAGATGCGTTGGAGGGCATCTTTAACCACGTGGGAAAGGAAATTGCGGTCTCTAAAGAAGGAGGCCATCTGGTGTGTTCTGTGGTGGAACTGGTCCTCCTGGGAGCAGATACGGCGGAGGCGGAGGAATTGGGAATATGGGATGGCATTTTTGTAGGAGGTAGGGTGGGAAGAGGTGTAATCCAGGTAGCTATTGGAGTTGATGGGTTTGTAAAAAATGTCAGTGTCAAGTCGGTCGTCATTAATGGAGATGGAGAGGACCAGGAAGGGGACCTCTTTATTCCTGGTGAGGGGCTTTTGCCCGAAACGTCGATTTCGAAGCTCCTTAGATGCTGCCTCAACTGCTGTGCTCTTCCAGCACCACTAATCCAGAACATTTTTCTCTGCTGGGGCAATGAAATTAATTGAGTGATTGAACAAAAATCGATCTAAAGCCTAAGCGATTAAAAAAAATTGTAAGTAAACACTTTATTGAAAAATTAACATGTCCAATTACCCTAGAATAATATGGCACAGATTTAGGCCATTCAGCCCCTTGAGCCTGTGCCTACACGATCAATAATAAATATATTTTGTTGCCGATGATTATTAGTGCAGTATCCTTTACAGAGCAATAGTGTACAAGGGGATTAAAAGAGCATTCAGATTCTCTCTGGAACGATGTGGAGAATTTTGGCAGACTGCATCCTGACCTCCTGTGGCTTCGAACATGAGAATTCCTTCGTGACAGAAACTCTTTCCAAGATGCGATTCCAGAGAATTTCGCCATCTGACAGTATCACTCAGGTGATGCTCAGTACATGTAGAGTCTCTGGATTGCGGCCATCACTTTGATGCGGACACTCTGTACATGGTCGGACAGCAAGGCGATGATCTCCTTGCACATCTGATTGGCGCCAGGCGATTGAGGGTAACCAGCCGGGGCATGATGCATAAGGAAGCTGGCAAACGTGACGGCATTCTCCCGCATCTCTGTCTGCCCGCTCTTGAAGAAGGCAGCGCAGCTCTTGACACACTGGGAGATCCTGGAGGGCAGTTCCTCGGCCATGAGGCGGGCGGTCACCTCCAGGTAGTTCTCGTAGTTCAGGTCGGTGTCCTGGAAGCCGAGCTGCTGGAGGTGCCGGCACATCCTCTCTGACGGCAGCCAGGGACCGGCCAGGGCCAGCACGTGTTTGCAGGCCCGGCGGACCTCCTCGTGCTTCTCGTTGAGGTGAAGCAGCAGGCTGGTCAGGGCCGTGTAGATGTATTCCAGATACACCGGGTTCCTCTGCATACTGCCAAACCGCAGCAGCTTGCCCACCACGCCAACTGCGGCCGCCCTCACCCTCTCCTGTCGGCTTTCAAAGAAGGACTGCAACGCCATAGCCAGCTCAATGAGGATGGCGTCGGTGTAGTCCTGGTGCAGGTTATCCAAGATCTTCGAGACACTCTCCATCGCCTCGACGGTCAGGAGGGTGTCGGCCTTACAGTTCTGCTCCATGATGGACATCATGGCGGGTAGCAGCTTCACCACATACTTTTCCGTCTTGGGTGAGGCCCTGGTCCTGGCGTGTCCCAGGCCCTTGACCGCCAACCACTGGACTGTGGGCGAGTCGTCAATCAGACACCGGAGCAGACTGGCCACCAGCGTGTCCGTCAGCATTAGCTCGCACACCACCGGGTGGTTGAGGAGCTCCCCAAAATAGGCGGTCGCCGTGATCCTCTGGCATTCGTGGACATTCGCCAGGACGGGGGTCAGCAGCTCAACGATGCTGATCAAGTGGGGGGCTGCGACATTGGCCATGGTGCCGGCTAGCAGCGCCACCCCCTCGTGGTGCACCTCGGCCTGTTTGATCAGGTCCCAGCCTCCTTTCCCAGCCATGGCGGTGACGGTCCCCTTCCCCTCCCCCAGGAGTGCCTGCAGGATCTCAATGGAGTAATGGCAGGCCGTGGTATGACATGGCTTATGAGAGAGGGTGAAGGACTTCTTATCCGCCTGGAACCGTAAAATGTCCCGAGGCAATCGGGCCTGGACACTGGAACTGAGGTGAATGAGAACCGTGCTGAATATCTGGGGGTAAAGGATCTCAACCACAGCATCTGAGCCCTGGTGACATATCATTTGATGGAGAGCGCAGATCACAGCTTGAGGTTGGTGGGGTTCTGAGTTGGTCACGTCGCAGAAAAGCGACTCTTTGCTGCTTTCGTACAAAAGCTTCAAATTGTCCAACAAGTACTTAATGGAGGGCACGGCAACCGAGTCATCCTTGAGCAGGGAGCGCCACACGTCACAAATGTGCCTGTCGAATGGGACGGGGTACCACAAGAGGCAAGGCAATATGACCGGCACATGCTGGGCTGCCAGGTTGGAGATGGAGTGTACCCCCATGCGTGCTATGTGAGGCTGCCTGATGGACTGCAGCTCCTTGTGGAGGGCTCTGATAATCTCTGGGACGTCGGTCAGGCCGGCCCCACGCTTTGTAATGAGGATGTTGGTGACAATTGAGGCAGCGAGGGAGCCATTGGACTGACTGTCAGTGAGACCGGGGAACAAGGTGAAGAGCAAACCCAACAGCTCATCATGGGGCATGCAATTTGAAAGGACTTTGCCGACGTCAGTGCAGACTCGAAACATGGAATGGCAGTTCCCCTGATGTAACCCAACTTTGATGGTTTTCAGGTGTTCCACCTCTGTGCCTTTCTGATCTACGGGCACCCTCGCAAAGCGCATCTGAATGTGAAGTAGGATGTATAAGCTTTCAATAGCCCTCTCCCTTACCACACATGATGGATCTGTGCATCGGAGCACCATGTGACCAATGAGGACACCCAAGCTATGCGATTGAACTGTCTCCTTGGTGCCAATTTGTTCCAGGTAAAACACCAATAGCTGTAAGGTGGTCTCCATCGCCATTTCCCGCGCGTACTCTTTCTGGCACCGAATCCAGGTCTCCAGGCTGGCAAACACTGACTGAAGTCCAGCTGGTGAAAGGTCACAAAGCAAGAGCTGCTTCAGGAAGTCCAGCAGCGAGGCCAGGGTCTCATTAAACAATGCCTGCCTGTCCGCCAAGCTCAGGTTTGAGTGCTCATCGGTGGCATCCGTCTCCAACCGGGGCAAGTTGAAGACACTGCTCAGGCACGTCTGAACCAGTTGCTTGCTTTCACCAAACTGGGGCTGCAGTTTTAAGAGCGACATACAAGCGTTAATGGCGCACATTCGGACTGGGGTCAAGAGTGCCTCTGTTGGTTCAGTCTTGATGAGCTCTTGCATATAGGCCAGCAGTTCTCCCTTTCTGCTGAAGCTGTAGCCTGGCATTTTGTCAGGCTGGCAGGCTACTGCTAACTGAGTCACGGTCTTGATCAGACTTAACTTCAACATCAGGTCCCTGACCTCAATCTTCATTCCCAGGATCTTGATGTTGTAGTGGTTGAGGACATTCTCCACAATTTCATTGTCTATTCTGGATGGCGTGAGGTCCTTTGGAGAGCACAACATGATATTCCCATAGCATGAGATGAGTGTGCTTTTCACTTTGATTATCTCAATATCCTCCTGGTCCTTAATGATCTGAAAGTAGCTTGCTGTCTTCTTAAAAATATTCAGCTTTGCAAACTCCTTCAGGAAGTTCAGCACCATGTCCAAATGGGTGACAGCACTGTAACCAACCCCAATGGCTAAGCCGTCTTTCTCCAATGCCTCGTTATGCCTCACCGTCTGAAGCATCTCCTGGAGATTCCTCTTCACCGCATCTTCACTGTAGATCATTTGCAGCACTGCTCCCAAGCACTTATAGACGAAGCCTTTCTCTTGTGGAAAGTTATAATGGCTGTGAAGGTGGTTCATCAGCTCCTTGAGAAGCTGGCACAGCCAATCCTCATCCTCGATCAACTCCAGGGTCTCAAACAAAACATTCACTAGCTTTTCTTCCCATTGGCTCTGGAGCACAGACTTGCTGGAATTTTCCTGAAGGTAGTCAAGCAGAATTGGGAACTCCTTTTCCCAGACTTGAGGAGCCGCTGGGTGGATATCCGTGCCCAGGACTTGCAGCAGGATCAGAGCGGGAGCGCTCCTGCTTTTTCCCTCATGTATTGAAGACGCCATAGTCAGCAGTCGGGTTAGCAGCGCTTGAGGCCCAGGGATGTTGGGATTCTCCCTGTAATTGAGAAAACTCTCCATTGAGCCAGACTCCAGTCTCTTCATCGCCAGGGAGACCAAGGAGTTGCAAACCGTGGCCAAAGCGTTGGTGCATCGCACGGGGATGATAAACTCAAAGAGAAACGGCCAGAGAACGTTGTCGATGGGTAACGCCGTCAGCAGTTTCATCAGTTCCTCACACCACCGCCGCAAATCGTAGTCTGTGACCACATTGTCAGCGGCAATGAGTAGGTGCTCGGTGGCATTCTCGCCCTCTGCGGCAGGCAGAGCACACTGTCGGATGACAAACTCCACCATATCCTTTCCTCCCTCCAAATGGAGGTAATTGTGCCGGGCCATGGTGTAGATGACCTGGCCAAGCTGTCCCTTCACTCTGTTGTCATTAGCCAAGAGCAGCAACTTCATACTGGCCAGAATCTGGTTCTTTTGGTTGGCCATGTACAGCGGCACCATGTTGATGAGGTGATCCAGCACCAACAGCGTTCCCAGTCGGATCTGGTTGTTGGTACTTTCCAGCTTCAGCAGGAGGAACTCCACGATCTGGAAGGTAAAGGACGGCGTCAGGAGCTTGAAGCAGCACAGGATCTCTTTCCGCTGCTTCTGAGAGTAGGGGTCAGCAGTCTGCCCTGCCACAATGCAAATCTGATTGTGCAGGTTGACCAGCAGGCTGTCAACTTGCAACGTGAGCTCCTCGCTGTTCCTCTCCACAGCAGTGTGCAGGACTCCATACAGGCCCTGTGTGACACAGAAATCGCTGGCGGTTTCCTGGTACATGGACATGATAGCTGGGAGTAACCTAGGCAGCTCGTTCTCCAACTTGTCAAACGGGATCAGATGGGTTATCTGGCCCAGCGTCTCGATCACCGCCGTGCTCACGTTCTGCTCGTTCAAGGGCAGCCACACGTCGAACAGGATGTCGTAAGCCTCGGAGAACTCCTGGAAGAATAAGTTCTTCTTCACTGTGGGGTCCGGGGCCTCCTCTATGTCAAAGAGGTAAGCCAGAATGCTCTCGCTAAAAATCCCCAAAGCAAAGCAAAACACCCACTTGGTTTTCTCGTCCGTGACAGTGGGAAGCATTGTCAGCAGAGTGTGGAGCACAGGTTTCAGTAAGGGGACCATGAAATGCACGTGCTCTTTGCACAGATTGGCGAGGGCCAGCACCACAAAAAAGAAGGGGCTCATCTTCGGCTGAAACATCGAGAGCAGCTCGTCAAAAGCCTCCTTGGTGAACCAGTGGCCCACGTTCAGCAACAGCTGGCTGGCGACCTCCTGGTGCTCATCGGACACATCCTTCGTCTTGGTCATTTCGATGGAAGCCAAGGTGATGAGCTTCTTTGCCGCCGCCCGGCCCACGTCGTCAATGTTGTCCCTCACCAGCTGCGCCATGGCCTTCAACAGTGCGGTGCGGCGCACCAAGGGCAGCCGCCGATGGTGGATGATGTACTTGCGGCAGAACATCAGCACCCCTTCTGCATCCACCTGTCCCAGTTCCTGAAGGGATGCAGATACGGTCTTGCTCACCAGGCCACCTTCATCCAGAGGCACCTCCATAATCGCATTCAGCAGGGCTTCCATCTTGCTACTGGCCATTGTTATTGCAAGTCCCGGTGGAATCACAGATGTCCACACTTCTCCTCTGCTGTATTTGTAGCTATCACTTTCTGTCTTTGTTTCCTGAGACAGAGATCCCAGCCCTGTACAATCTTCTTCCTCAGAATTACCTTCTTTGTAATTATGTTCCTTTTTGCCCTGCAGAATGGAAACATGGGAGAACTGATGTACTCAATCACGGCTCTTTATCTTCAATTTTCTGTACTCTGATTCCATGCATGTATTAAATTTGATGGATATTTTAATCACTTCTGTCCTTTTTACCTTGGTGCAAGATGCTTCGAACAAAACCTTTCTACTGAGGAGTTTAAAAACACATGTTAATTGGAACACAGTGCTCTCAGCCTCCCTCACAAATCTTCACCGGAGTTGATCGAATGTTATTGTTTAGCTTATTTTTTGCGGTCTCTGTGGTTTCCTATTACAGCCTGTAACACAGGGCTGGAGATCCCTAACAATTCCTTATTAGTACAACTCCTTATTACAGAGAGCACACAAAACTACGCAGAGTCTTCATCAGGTTTCCTTCTTTCTTGAATTACTTCGTTGATAACTGCTCTGAAATCTTCATTAAAAGAAAAACTGGAATTCCCCAAAGGTGACGACGATATTATTCCAAGATGTGGGTAGATGCGACAGATCTTTCTTTTGATTCTGGATCTCAACTTAGATTCAGTTTCAACTGCTTTGGCTGTAGATATATTTTATTCCTTCTGCATTCTTCGGGTTTAACTCTATACTTTCACTTATCTGTCAAAGGGCTCCGAGTAGACTTTCACTCCTTCTTTAAGCTAAAATCCCTGTGTTCAGAACTATCTTATTGTCGCTCCAAATGTCACAGTTTTATTTTAAAATCCAATCCTTTTCAGCATGCGGCGCTAAACATTCAGCTCAATATCACGAGGGGCTAGTGCATTTTAAAAGAGCAGATTTCGGTATTGCCTAAAAAATCTTTGCCAAAGCAACTCATGTAAATAAATCCATCCTGAGCATTTTTTTTTCAGATCTTCGATGATAACTGTGGATCGCTATTGGCAAACAAAGCTCCCAACGCGCCTTTGTCAGTCTTCACAGCAATGACTAAGTTTTGATGTTGACTCATGCCTGACATTGATTTGTCTTCATGCAGCAAGGGACCATCTCTAAGTTTCTTATGAACAATTCGATCGCACATTGACTGTTCCTCATTTTCCCATTTCGATGGGTTTCAAGCTGCTTTGATGTTTTGTGAGAAGGTTCCACTGACTCGTTTTGAGATTTGCAAATGAGCCGTCCTCACGGATGTAAATGAAGTTGATCAGCAGCAGGCCCGAGTCGCAAATGGGCTTGTTTTGAAAGGGGCTATTGTGACATCATTTCCTGCCCTAATGTCGTCATGTGTTCCATTGTGACGTCCTGTGACTTGAGCTGACAGCTCAACCAGCCTGTGAGGGTAAGGGAAGATTTTGTGAATGTAGGTCACCATACTTTGTATTAGTCCCCCAGGCCCCCATATGGGTTTCAGGGTGGCTCACTGGTTAGCACTGCTGCCTCACAGCACCCCAGGGACCTGGGTTCAATTCCGGCCTCGGGTGACCGTGGTTGTGAAGTTTGCATGTCTGTTTGGGGGGGGGAATGGGGGGCTCTGATTTCCTCTCATAGTCCAACGTTGTGCAGGTTAGGTGGATTGGCCATCCTAAATTGCCCACTATGTCCAGGGATGCACAGGCTAGGTGGGTTAGGCAAGTTTATGGGGATGAGCTGGGATGCTCTTCAGAGGGGTGATGTGGACTCAAGGGGTTGAATGGCTTGCTTTCACACTGTAGGGATTCTATGCCCTGAACTTTTAACATGCACTTCCAGAGTAAGACCTCATACATCAGAAATTTGGACTTATAAAATCTTCCAACCTCAGTCACAGAGGTACAGCAGTGTCAGTCAGGGAACCTTTTTTGTGGATCCTTTCAGTACAGACTTAGCCCATTGTACCTGCGCCTACCATTGAAAACAATCCACTTAGTTTTTTGCTCTTTCCCCATTGCCCTTCACATTTTTCCTAATCAAATATATATCCAATTTATGAGCTTTAGATTTTTTTTTAAGTTGTTCTTGTAAATTAAATTTCTACTGAACTGCATCAGTATCTAATCATCTTTATACATTTTCCCTTCTTCCTCTCAGACATGGTACCATGTTAAAAAGCAACCCCCAGTAAACACAGAGGCAAATGTAAACGTTTTCTGAAGTATGTCCACATTGTGCATCAGGAAAGTCCCACTAACACCTACCTGTCTCGTCACCTCTCTTTCAAAATTACTGACATAGCAAGACAGAAACAAAGAAGATGGGAGCAGGAGGAGGCCATTCGGCCCTTTGAGCCCGCTCTGCTATTCATCACAATCATGTCTGATTGTCCAACTCAATAGCCTAATACTGCTTTCTCCCCATGACCTTTGATCCCATTTGCTCTAAGTGCTATATCTCGCCACCTCTTGAATACTTTTCATTGCCTCGAGATAAAAATGATGCTTTGTTGCCCAACCCCTTGAAAACAACATGAGGATGCATTAACTAGGATAGCACCAAGGATAAAGAGTTTCAGTTGGATGGATAGACTAGTGACGGTCAGATGGTTCTTCTTGAACAGTGAAGTGCAAGAGGAGATTCACGTGAGGTGTTCCAAATGATGAGAAGTTTTTACAGAGTGCAAAGGGAGAAAACATTTGCAAGGGCGGGAAGGTTGGCAAATAGGAATCAAAGATTCATGGTAATTCACAATAGGGGCAGAGAGGAAATGAGAACTCAGTTTTAAGGCAGCCCGTTGTTATGATCAGGATTGCACTCCCTGAACTGAAGGTGGAAGCAGATTCAGTCGTACTTTTCAAAAGAAAATTGGGTGTATACTTGAAAAGGAGGCCATAGAAAAAGAGCAGAGGAGTCCGACCCATTGTACATTTCAAAACAACAGCCCAAACTCATATCTAAAATTCTACGGTTGCATTGTTTGATTTTTTTGTGGTCTCTACTGATAAAACTCCATTAGCTGGTTGCTAAATGTTGTATAAAGGTGACAGCTCTACCTAATGGAAGCCTTTGGTCTATTATGAATTGGAATGGAATCCTCTAACTGGCAGCTATCTGCTAAGCTTTGTGTCCGGGAGGGATCTACAACATGACTGTGTCCACCACAGCGCCAGCCAATCCCACAGAGCCGCACAGCCAAACGGGTCACAATGGAAGATGCTGATATTACTTCAACCCACCTGAGACTTACCTTGAAGTCATTTCTCCTTCAGTCTACCAGCCTTCCCAAACAGTTGAGACACATGTGATGCTGATGCTCAGATGAAGACCCTTACGATGGCTGTTGTGGGTATTTGGGCTTCAGTCAAGGCCAGAACAGTCAGATCAAGGGTGCAGTTTGGAATATAGTCAGCTTCTCCCAAAAGTAAAAGTGACAGGTATGAAAGGATGCCAACTTGATCAAACACAAGCATGGATCCCATCCATTGGGTGGCACAGTGGCTCAGTAGTTAGCACTGCTGCCTCACAGTGCCAGGGACCTGGGTTTGATTCCAGCCTCGGGTAACTGTCTCTGTGGAGTTTGCGTGGGGGTACTCCAGTTTCCTCCCGCAATCCAAAGATGTGCAGGTTAGGTGGATTGGCGGTGCTAAATTGCCTATAGTGTCCAGGGATGTGTAGGCCAGGTGAGTTAGCCATGGGAAATGTGGCGTTGTGGGGATAGAGTGGGATAGTTTCCGAAGGATTGATGTGGACCTGATCGGTCAAATAGCCTGCTTTCACGCTATGAGAATTCTATGCTCTCTGATGCCGAAATTAATCGAGGAAAAGAGTGTGGAAAAATGATAGGGATAGTCAGGGAGGCAGATACTGTTCTGTACAGGAGTTCTAACGGCCCCCATACTGCCTGATCAGTACCAGAGTTAAGGAGCTCTCCTTGCAACTGGAGACGATCATGGAGTGGCAATGGGTGGAGGATACAATGATCCGGTAGGAACCACCAACTTAAAAGTACATGCAGAAAGGATATTCCACTGAGACACCTTTAGGGTCCAATGAAAAAGCAAAACCTAAATGGTAATAATCACTGGTTTGTTTATGTGAGCTATGTGCCAATTTGCAAAATACGTTAATACGTAAATACTTAAATGCATTGGTTGAAGAATGCTGTGAGAAGAAGGCACTTGGATTTATTTTGTTGTTTAATAAGGGGATTATCTGCATTCATCAGCTCATCCAGTATTTATTATCTATCACTATTCGACCAAGTAGTGCGCTGCCTTCCTGAATCTTGCAACACCAGGTTATAGTCCAACAGATTTATTTGGAAGTACAAGCTTTCAGAGCGCTGCTCCTTCATCGGGTAGCTGTGATGTGACTGCTACCTGATGAAGGAGCAGCGCTCCGAAAGCTAGTGCTTCCGAATAAACGTGTTGGACTATAACCTGGTGTTGAGTGATTTTTAACTTTGTCCATCCCAGTCCAACAGCAGCATCTCCAGTTCTTGAATCAATGTGGTGTAGGAACATCCACAGTGTTAGTGAGGGAATATAATTACAGGTTTGGAAGGTGCTGCCTTTATTGATTTGTTGCTGTAGTTAGTACGGCCGGTATTGAGCACTGGTGGTGAAATAAATAACTGTTTAAGGTGCTGGATGTGGTGCCAATCAAACAGGCTGGATGGTGCTGGCCTCTTGAGTGTTGTTGGAGCAGCACCCATCCAGACAATTGTGGAGTATTCCATCACACTCCTGACTTGTGCCTTGCAGATGGTGGACAGGCTTTGGGGAGTCAGGAGGTGGGTTACTTGCAGTGGTACCCCTAGCCTCTGACCCGCTCTTGTAAGCACTGTGTTTTTGTGGTGAGTCTAGTTGAGTTTCTGGTCAATGGTATTTTCCCAAGATGTTGACAGTTGGGGAATTCAGCAATTCAGTGATGGTAATGCCATTGGAATGGCAAGGGAAATAGATTTATTCCTTTTAGAAATAGCCTTTGCCTGACACTTCGGTGGCATCAATGTGACTTGCCACTTGTCAGCTTCTTCATCCTCCATCTTCCAAAGGAGGAATGATAGAACAAGAACCTTGCAGAGGCACATAGCAACAGGGGTAAGCCATTCAAGTCCTCAAGGCTATCCTGTTTGATGACAATGCCTTCACCCTATTTATCCACCTCTGCTCCATACGCTTGACAAGTGAATATTTCTGTAGATATACATGCAAATGTATAGTGTAACTCAACACACAAATACACAATTTAGTAACAACCTTAAGGATGACAAGTGGAATCAATTACAATGGTGCTCATCAGCACTAAGTGGGTTAATGTTCAGCAGGACATTCAAAGTAATGCTCTGAGTGAAAGCACAGTTTGCCTGCAGCAATGGTTTATCAGTCTGCTTTGTAACCTTTCCCTGTTACCTAGTCAGTGACTGATTCCAACTGAGGAATAGTTTGTTTTCCTCAAGCCGTCTGCTGTGATTTCAGGGGCTGTTTGCTGATACTGTCATGTAACGTCGGGTTGAAAAATGGCACTGCTACCTCATGTCGTACATTAGGAGATTCCATCTTTGAAGCATTTTTGCTCTGATCAGGTCTCACACTCACAACGTTCCTGACGACATCTGCTCGGTGTAGGTAAGGTGCCCTGTCTTTCTGCAGCAAGACTGAATAGGGATACTATAGATTGCAGCACCTGATAGAGAAATCTACCTCATTTTATAAGCACCTAAAATCATGCTTTTCCAGATTGTGTATGACTCAACACCCCTCCCTTTTCAGCTATAAATTGCTTCCCACCTCTATTTTTCATCCGAGAACATGCATATTTTACTGACCTTGCATTGTAAGTCAGTGCATGAGATTAAGCAGGTGGCCTGGGCTATGTGCAAGGAGCATGGCATGGGTTTAAGACATTCCGACCTCGAGTAGACCCCTGTGTGGCAAGCAACAAAGAGAAACTGGTCCTCAAGCAAACAGAGTGGCAAATGAAGCTGCTTGCAAGCTACAAGTCAGAACTTTTGTGATCTCGTCAAATAAATGCTGCAGCGAGGGAATTCCATGTTATGGGGCTAGTAGTGTGGGACTGGGAGGACGAGGAATCTCTTCTGAGGAAACTGACTGAGACCCACATGCACTAAGAGTACAGAGATTGGCCACTGGCCTGACCTTCATTAGCTGGAATAAGTTTTCAAAAATCATGGAGTCATACAGCATGGGAAACAGAGCCTTCGGTCCAACCAGTCCATCCTGACCATGTTCCCAAACAAAACTAGCGCAACCTTCCTGCACTTTTAGCCCATACCTCTCCAAACATTCCTTATCCATCTATTTTTCCAAATGTCTATTGTAACTAAATCTGCATCTACCACCTCCTCTTGAAGTTCATTCCACATGTGAACCACTCTCTTTTAAAAAAGAAATTGCCCCCATGTCTTTCTTTTAAATCTTTCTCCGCTCACTTTAAAAGTATGTCCCCTCATCTTGAAATCCCTCACTCAAGGGAAAAAGAGACCTGCCCTTCACCCCACATGCTCTTACAAACCGGCATAGACTCACCCCTCAACTTTCCATGCTCCAGGAATAAAGGTGGAGAAAGTGAGGAC
>NC_057722.1:6987686-7006153 GCF_004010195.1 Chiloscyllium plagiosum | reverse complement strand
CCTCCCCCAAATTCCCTCTCCCCTACCTTTTATCTCAGCCTGCTTGTCACACCAGCCTCATTCCTGAAGAAGGGCTTATGCCCGAAACGTCGATTCTCCTGCTCCTCGGATGCTGCCTGGCCTGCTGTGTTTTTCCAGCAACACATTTTTGAACTCCAGGAATAAAGGTCTCAGCCTATCCAGCCTCTCCTTATAACTGAAACCCTCTATTCCCGGTATATTCTTGGTAAATCTCTTCTGAACCATCTCTGGCTTAATAACATCCTTCCTATAACAGGGCAACCAGAAACTACATATTGTACTCAGGAAGAGTTCTCACCAACATCCTGTACAACCTCAACATGATGTTCCGACTCCTATAGTCAAGAGTCTGAGCAGTGAAAGGAAGCATGGTAAAAGCTTTCTTAAGCACCCTGTCCGTATGTGATGCAAACTTCAAAGACATATGCTCCTGATCCACTGGGGCTCTCTCTGTTCATTGGAACAGTAAAATCGTCATCTGAAATGCAAAGCATTTACATGTACTGAAAGCACCAAAGCAAATACAGAATACAGCAAAAATGTGAGAGCAACAGCTAGTTGTTATAGCTGCTTTTACTAAATGCAACACTCTAATGCTATTGTATGATTGCTCAGTTCACAACCAAAAGCTCTCAATGTCAAAATTAGCAGTTTTCAGTGATTGCCATCAGACAGAGGCAAAAACACATGGACCCATCAAATCACATGAGCAATGTGAATAAAGCATCCACAAGCTTCAAGGAGACAAACTGTAGAGTAGAAAGGTTTGAAAGCAGTTTATTGAAAACAGTAGGACATGAGATGACTACATCCATTGTGGCGTTGGGCTGCAATCGCCATGGGGAATAATTATGACCTATTTGAAATTTTTGAATTCCCTACAGGAGATTTTGTATACGCCCTTGACAATAGCCCGATGAATGAGGATGGATGAAATGGCTGTGGGACTGATAATGTGAGGAATAGGTGCTCGGGTGGCCTACTCAAAGATCACAGCTTAGTTGTGTGAGACATTGTCAGAGTCAGATCCTGGACAAGGTTCCCCAAGTTATTACCTGTTCCAGACAGATATAGTGAACCGTTACCTTCCCAGCCAAGGAGGTTACCCTTCTTTGCCCAGCTGGTCACAACAACATCACTTCAAAAAAGGATCCTCCATTGTTTTTCCCAGACTAAATGAACGCATGTTTTCAAAAAGTCCAACTTAACCAAAATTGTTTGAGTTAACAGAAGAGTCATTTTATTAGTGACTGAACATGAAAATAATGAGTAGCACAACACACATACAGACTTGAAAAGAATAAGAAGAAAAAGTTAAATGATCAGTCTCTGGAAATTATTTATATAGAGTAAATAGTGGTAGCTGGACAGTCGATTTCAGGATTCCTGACTTTTGCATGCAAGTTAAAATCTTTTCATCCTGCTTCTTTTTGACTGTGGTTATTTGGCGTCAATCAGACAGAGAGCATCTTTATTGTCCCGTTTCCTTCTTGATGGATTGCTGGCTAGTTTGCGTCTAGCACTCAGAGTGAGACGTTCCTCTTACCTGCAATGCAGGGTGACTAATGGGTGGTTCTCCAATAGCACATTGGCGTGCAAGTCCAGTTTAGAACATGTGAACCTTAGTTCATCAGCGCACCTTCTTCCACAAGCACGTCCAGACCAGTATGCCATGGTTTTTTAAACTCATTTTTTTGTATGTTACTAGAACGGCAAACTATATCTTCACAAAGTGGTTTTCAGTTGATAGATGGGAAATCACCAGCCCACTCTTTATCTCATCTTGCTTCGTCTCTCTCTTGCTCCTTAATTGAAATTTCCTAGGTATTCCAATGGTGCGACATTCCATGGATACCGACAGTGGGACTTTGTTACTGAATTTACATCCGCAGGCTATTTTTGTCTGCAGTTGTCCTCTGCTTTTAAAAAAAACACATTTTGGATTAAAAAGTTTTTAAAAAGCCAATAGTACTTTGGAGTTCTGATTACTGTCAAGATCTCATTCCACCAAGAAAATTGAGAGGTCCAATTGAAGGAGGAACACCCAGCTGAAATAAAACCTTCTAATAAGCACTTCAACAAGTCATTCAAGGATCACGTTCGCCCAGAATAGAATAGCTGTATGGTTAACATAGAAAACCCACAAAGAAGAACACTGCTCCACTTAATATCCAGTCTGGTGTCACTATTCAATTGCAGGATTCTATTAGTGCACATAGGGTCACTCAAAAAGGTTATATCCAATTTAATAGATGGGGAAAAGATAGTTTGGTGTTGAAGCATGATTCTGAAAGGTCTAGAGCTATGACTCTCGCTTAGGGACTTGTACATTGTTGACATGTGAGAGGTCCCGGGTTCGATTCCCGGATGAACCCTCATTTCTGGGGTGGCATGGTTGCTCAGAGTTTGGCACTGCTATCTCATAGCACCAGGGATTCAGGTTTGATTCCACCACTTCATATCCAGACTGGGATCCTTCCCGTGAAGCTATGTCCAGAGTGACTCCAAATAGATTGAATGAGCTCTTGGAGTCTGAAGGTTTTAAAATGCATTATTTGTGGTCACAAGTGCAATTAATTAATTCAATAAATCATGCCACATTTAATTCATATGAATTGTTAACTCTATGTTCTTCTTCACATTCCACATTTGTGGGTTACATTTCATATTCAGTGTTTACTTTGAACCCCAGGTCATGCCTGACCAGCTTCATTGTACCATTTACCACTTAGTTCCACATATGCTTCAACATCCTTGACCAATACAAAGAATAATCTACCTCAGTCTCCAAACCTCTAATTGATACAATATCCATGATCTTTTCATAGAATCCCTACAGTGTGGAAGCACGCCATTTTACCCATCGAGTCCACACTAACCTTTCAAAGAGCATCTCACCCAGATCCATTACCCTCCCCTATTCATTTAACCCTGCATTTCCCATGGCTAACCCACCTAGCCTGCACATCCCTGGACACAATGGCCAATTTAGCGTGGTCAATCCACCTAACCTGCACATCTTTGGAATGTGGGAGGAAACCAGAGCACCCAGAGGAAACCACACAGACACAGGGAGAATGTGCAAACTCCACACACAGACATGATGTGGAAGTGTTGATGTTGGACTTGGGTGGACAAAGTTAAAAATCACACAACAAATAACCTGGTGTCATGTGATTTTTAACTTGTCCACACAGTCACCCAAGAATAGAATCAAAACCAGGTCCCTGGTGCTGTGAGGCAGCAGTGGTAACCACTGAGCCATCTTGGCAGATTGAGATTTCCAGTCACCCCCAAGTGAAAGAGACTCTATTCACCGTCAGTATTAAAGAAAGTTCACTATATTCCTTACAGTAGGTCATTTTTGATTCCTTCCGGTTCTTTCATGTACCTCTGCTGCCACCTAGTGCACAATGTATTGGAATTACTTTTCCAAAGTTAATCCCAATTCCAGTTGGCTTTCCTTTCCCCTCTATTAGCCTGAACACTTGCTGCTTACATATGAGAGGGAAATAGGAGCTTTGTCCAAGTGAGGTTCCTAGATATCAGGAGGCTATTTCATTGTGAAGTCCATTACCCTGGTTGCGTATCCTTTATATAATCCAGAAAGATTATTAGAATCTAAGATGTTGATAAGATTACAGTTTTAATTAGCCTTCTGCAAAATACATTTTTTTCATTCATTGAACGAGGGCGTTGCTGGCTAGGCCAGCACGTATTTCCCTGTGGTTAGTTAAGAGTCAACTATATTGCTGTGGGTCACATATAGGCCAGACCAGGTAAAGCAAGCAGTTTCCTTCCCTCAAGGGTATTAGTAAACCAGATGGGTTTTTCAGACATTAGATTCCTGGTCCCCACCTATCAGATAAATGATAGCAGCCATTTCCCATCACTGTAGGCTCATTACAAAAGCTCTGTACATCGTGTCCCGAGCTTGCTGAGTGTTGCAGGTAATTCGCTAAGTTCCGACACCAAATTTACCTATTTAAAAAGCTCTGCTGATTTCATGGATCTTCAAATTCCTTCTATTGGTGGTTCTCCAAAGGGACAATTACCTTTGATGCAACAGAAAGCAACTAGAAGAGACTATAACTCTGAGCAACTCATGAAGGGACTTGAGAGTGTGCAGAGGAGATTTATCAGAATAATTCCATAGATGGGAGATCTGCTCTATGAAGTTTGACTGGTCTAATTGTGCTCCCACATCTTACAGTCTTATGGTTATTTCCCCAGAGCAAAGCTAATAGGGGCGTACAATATTATGCCAGGTTCAGATAAGGTAAACAGGGAAGTACCGCTCTTTAGCTTATGATACAAAGACCGAAGGACACAGATTTAAGGTTTTGGACTGGATGCAGTTATATGTCGATAATTGTTTTTTCACGGGGAGTGGTAATGACCTGAAGCATCTTGTCCACAAAATTGGGACAAATGGAGGTCATCAAAGATCTGGAAAGGAAATTGGATGGGCACTTGAAAAAATGGCAACTTGCTGCATTACAAAGACAGGGCAGGGGTACGGGGCCAATTGGTTTGTCCGACTTGTTGGGAATAAATGTTATAAATGACCCAGTAGAAGGACCTTTCAGTGTGAGGCAACAACACTCAGATTACACCTCACATCCTTTCCTTTTACACAAGAAAGCGTTCCACATTTCTGATTCCAAAAAAAGGCTCCTCTAGAAATGCAGAGCCATGCTTTAATTCTGACAGGTCCCTCATTGTGCAGGGTCACTGGGGAAGTCAAACCACACCTCCTGTTTCACAGCATGGCAAAAGATCCCTTTAACAGTTCCTGTGAAAAGGGTAAGCACGTAAGTTAAATGCAAGGTTGAAATGTCAAGATGGAAATGTGTTGCTGGAGAAGCGCAGCAGGTCAGGCAGCATCTAGGGAACAGGAGAATCGACGTTTCGGGCATTAGCCCTTCTTCAGGAATGTCAAGATGACAGGCTCCAGATGGCTAGGGTGCTAGTTAGGTAGGGTACCAGGTGGATAGGGGATTGTGTGTCAAGTAGATAGGGTTCCAGGTAAGTAGAATGTCGAGGTACAAGGTGAGGGGGGGGGCACATAAGTGATGGAATGTTTGGACTAGGTCTGGTTGGTTGGCAGATATTGAATCCAGCTGGGGACTACGGCCATGTCAGATCTGGGGAGAGACAGGACGTCTGATCCCAAAGAGAGAAGGAGATTGTCAGCTCCTTGAGTGGGGGTGGGGCGGGGGGTGCAGGGGAGAGCCAAGCAAAGGGCAGGGTTTCGGTCCCACAAAGCAGGTCCCAGGTGTAGAAGGGGCTTTCTGGCCCCAGGGCACAGGGGTGTTGTCGGCCCTGAAGACCAGGCTTGTCAATTTCCCGGTGAAGAGAGAAGGGACTCACAATTGTCCACCGTCTACAAGGCACGGGTCAAGATGGAATACTCCCCACTTGCCTGAATGGGTGCAACTCCAACAACACTCGAAGCTTGACAAAGCAGCCGGTTTGATTGGCACCAGAATCACCAGTTTCCACATTCGTTCTCCAACAGCAGTAAGTACCATCTCCAAGAAGCACTACGGAAATTCACCAATGTTCCTTTGACCTCATTTTCCAAACCAGTGCCTTCTACCACCTAGAAGGGAGAAGGCTACACATACATGGGAACACCACTGCCTACAATTCCCCCCTCCAAGTCACTCAATATCCTGACTTAGAAATATATCACTGTTCCCTCACTGTTGCTGGGTCAAAATCTTAGAACTCCCTCCCCAGCAGCCCAGTTGTTTGCAGTGTTTCAAGAAGGTAGCTCACCTCATACTCTCAAGAACAACTTGTGACGGACATTAAATGCAGGTAGTTATTGATGTCTACACCCCATGAATAAATCTAAGGGGAATTATCTGTCTCCTTTGTCTATAGCTAAGATTAAAAATCACACAACACCATGTTAGAGTCCAACAGGTTTATTTAGAGGTAGCTGTCCTGCTGAAGGAGGAATGTTCCAAAGGCTAGTACACCCAAATAAACCTGTTGGACTCTAATCTGGTATTGTGTGATTTTTAACTTTGTTCACCCCAGTCCAACATCAGCTCCTCCACATTATAGCTAAAGTGTCAGTATAATGTAGATCTGGTTAGGCCTGTGGGATTATTTCTCTAACAATTTCTCCCACATCATCACCACCAGCCATATTGATTGATCACTCATCTCGTGAATTCTCTATGACTTAATCGGATGGCGAGTGACACTCCTTGTGGAAGTTACTCCCACTTTTCATTAACCCTTCAGGTAGTTTCTTATTCATTTCTAATTCAGGCTCTTGTGGCACATTAGTAGTGTCCCAGAGGAGCTGAGGTGAGGATGGTCAAAAGCATCAAGTTCCTAGGAGTGATGATCACCAACAATCTGTCCTATTCTACCCACGTTGATGCTACAGTCAAGAAAGCACAATGACGCCTCTACTTCCTCAGGAGGCGAAGAAAATTCGGCATATCCACAACGGCTCCTACCAATTTTTATAGCTACACCACAGAAAGCATTCTTTCCAGGTGTGTCACTGCTTGGTATGGCGACTGCTCTGCTCAGGAACATAGGAAACGACAGCGAGTTGTGAACACAGCCCAGGCCATCACGCAAACCAACCTCCCATCCATTGACTCCCATCTACACTTCTCACTGCTTTGGGAAGGCAGCCAGCATCATCAAAGACCCCTCACACCCCAGTTATAATCTCCATCAACTTCTTCCAGTGGGCAGAAGATACAAAATCTTAAACACACACACCAACAGATTCAAGAACAGCTTCTTCCCTGCTGTTATCAGACTTCTCAATGGACCTCTCAAATTTTAGATTTAATGTTGACCTCGCTGTTTGTGCACCTTCTCTGCAGCCGTAACATTGTATTCCTCACTCAGTTCTATTACCCTTAAGCATTTTGTATAGTATGGTCTGTCTATGCTGCGCGCAAAACAAAACTTTTCACTGTACTCAGATGCATGTGACAATAATAAATCAAATCAAATCAAACCCGCTCCAGAAATGTATCATAATATCTCTCAACAGCTTAATTTTTTAAAATCTGTCCATTCCTGTGACTCCGAATCCCCTCAGCTTTGAGTTGAGATTTGTGGCCCCTTCCTCTAGCACTGTCCATTTCTACACCATTGCAGTTTTCTGTCAGGCTGGGCCCAGCAACCAGTGTCATGGTCCACCCCAAGTACAGTTCCTCACCCAGCACCTACCCACTCCACCCTCACTGACAGTGAGCCCACCGTTCACAGGTCCAGCCTCTTCATGTCTCAGAAGCAGTTTCCCAAAGCAGTCCCTGTGTCAGGGCCGACCACATCCCAGCAGCCTGGAACCCCCCTTAAAGGATTCCAACAGTGACACCAGACTATAGACATGGCAAAGGAATAGGGTGGTAATGCACCTGGGCTAGCACTCAAGGGACCCAAGTTAATGCTCTGAGACCTGGGTTCAAATCTCACTAGATGGTGAAATTTGTTTCCAGATAAAATCCAGAATTTTTTTAAAAATTGGTTTAATAGTGACCATGTATCCATTGTCATAGACCCATCCGGGTTCATTGATATCCTTACCTGGTCTGGCCTGCAGTGATTCCAGATACATACCAATGCAGGTAACTCTTAACTGCCCTCTGGCCAATTAGGGATGAGCAGTAAAGTCTGATGTTTCCAGCAATACCCATATCCTGTGTGTGTGTAATCCTGCACAAACACATCTCCAGCACCGACTTTGTTTAAGAAATGCGTTATGATCTATATTAGGTTTGCAGTGGTTCTGTGTAAATGCACAAAACTTAATAAATGAAGGTGGTGAGCAGCAGACAACACATAGGAATCTGATGTCCTGCTCAGAGTAGGCGCATGGCTTGTCAAAGGGATGGATTGGGAAGTAAATATTCTGGTTTTCTAGAAAGAAAGGTGGCAGAGTGGTGACATTGATTAGGGGGAAGTTGACAGTGCTGGTGAGAGAGAACAAGGATAGAGGCTACAGCCAAGAAACAATAAAGGGACCTGTACACATTAATGAGTATATTCAATAGGTCAATAACTACAGGAAAAATACAGGTGAGTAAATCTGCAGGGAAGTTGTAGAGGTGTGGAATTCATTACCACAGGAAGTAGTTGATGCCAAACAACTGAAGAGGTGGCTAGATATAGCACTTGGGGTGAATGGGATCAAAGGTCATGGGGAGAAAGCAGGGTTAGGCTAATGAGTTGGACAATCAGCTGCGATCGTGATGAATGGCAGAGCAGGCTCGAAGGGCCGAATGGCCTCCTCCTCCTCCTACCTTCTACGTTTCTATCTGCAGAAATTATAGTGTGATGGTAATTTGAATTATCCTGTTCCAGCTTGGGATTGTAACGTTGTAAAGGGTGCAGAGAGGTGTGCAGGTTTCTGACGTGTTCGGGTGGATACTTTACCCTGTATGATTCAGGCCTGTTTGATGTAATTTTCTTTGAACTCACTCCTGGGGCATGGGCATTGCTGGCTGTCCAGCATTTATAGCCCATCCCTAGCTGCCCCTTGAGCTGAGTGGCTTGCTAAGGGCATTTCTGAGGCAAAGTTGAGAGTCATCTACATTGCTGTGGCTCTGGAGATGTAGTAAGGCCAGACCAGGTAAGGACATCAGCGAGCAAGATGGGTTTTCTGACAATCAACAGTGGATTCAGGGTCATCTGTAGGTTCTAAATTCCAGATTTGTTTTAAAATTGAATCCAAATTCCACCATATGCTGAGGCAAGATTTCCCAGAACAATATCTGAGTTTCTGGGCTAATGGTCTCAATGAAATACCGCTAGGTATTCTAAGATCTTAAGATAACTAGATCATATTGATCATGCAAAAAGGCAAGCAGCAGCCTAGAGTAAAAATATTGTGAGAGGAAAAGCCCAAATTCAGTTGGACAATATGAAATCTGACTTGTCTAAGCTGGCATCAAATTTAGACAATATTGTAACTGAACAATAACACTGGCCGGAAGGAAGGTGGGAGTATTGCTTGTGGGGGGGATGTGGATGCTGCAGCCAGGAAGCTGCTGGCCAACCAAGTGATCTGAGCAAAAAAGGATTAAACACTTATCGAGTAAATTCTCTGCAAATTCCAGAGAGTCTGCAAATGCGATCGGGCCACAACATCCGGGTGTGAACAAGAACCTCTGAGCCTAAGAGGGTGCTAAAGGGCATGAAATTATCTGTTATCATTGGAACAAATGGGACACTTGCAGTTCAGCACTTCCCTGGGTCAGAACAGGGATGGAACAACAAAACTACCGCTGATGATTGAGGACTGTACTCTGATTGGAGGGCTTGGCATAACTTTCTGGAAATGTGTCAGAAAGGAATGTAACCCTAGACTTGGCCTTGGAAAAGCAGCAGAGACTCCACCCACAGAATGAAGACATTCGGGACGAAAAGAAACTCTAGCGAGAAAGTTTAACTGTGACGCAAGATCCACTTTTGCAAAGAGACTGAGAGAGAGCTCAGCTCAATGAACATCATCGACCTGTCTCCAGGTTCGAGTGTGCATGGGAAGTATTTCCGGGATCCTCAGGTAGTGAGAAAGAATTTGTTGGCTGCAATGCAGCATGGTATCTGGTTAAACATGTTTTAAACAATATATTGATCGAAGAGTCTGGATGTGTGCACTTTTCTGTGGAGTACATAGGTAAAGTACTAGGAATGACTGGAGCTAGAGGACTAGGAGGACAATATCACAAGGATCGGTATGAAGTGGACTAAGTGAAAGGAAGCAGATTATAGTGGTAAACAATTATTATATTCGGGCTGGAGGGACTGTTTCTGGGAAAATTTAAATGTTGTATTTAATTTAACTATTTAAGCTCATTAATGTAGCTACAAACATTCATTGAGTGATATTTCTAAAGCCTGATTAGTTAGATAAATTACCAGTTGGCTGAAGAGAACTGGGGCAATAGTTTAAGATGGCAGAGAAGCAGTGGCAGACAAATAGGAAGATATTTCACAACTCCCAAAAAAGATATACCTCATTGAGGACAAAACATTCTATGAAAAGGATGGACCATCCATGGCTAACGAGGGACAGGATTAAAATAAAAGAAGGAGCATACAATGCTGCAAAGATTAATGATGTGGAAGTGCCAGTGTTGGACTGAGATGGATAAAGTTAAAAATCACAAAACACCAGGTTACAGTCCAACAGGTTTATTTGGAGATACTAGCTTTCGGAGCGACGCTCCTTCATCAGGTGGTTTTGGAACAAGACCATACGATACAGATTTTTCCTTTTTGTAACCCTTTTGCTATAAATTCTGTGTCGCATGGTTCTGTTCCACAACCACCTGATGAGGGAGCGTCGCTCCGAAACCTAGTGCTTCCAATTAAATCTGTTGGACTGTAACCTGGAGTTGTGTGATTTTTAACAAAGGTTAATGGTGGAACTGAAGATTTAGGAATATAAGGAGTTAGGTTGGAAGCTAAAAGGCAGAGTAGTAATCTCAGGATTGCTACCGGTGCCATGTGCTAGCGAGGCTAGGAACAGTGAGTAAGTGCAGCTGAACACATGGCTGTAGGGCTGGAGTAGGAGGGAGGCCTTCAGGTATATGGATCATAGGGATACCTTCTGGGGAAGGTAGGATCTGTTCAAGAAGGAGGGGTTGCACCTGAACTGGAGGGTCATCAATATCCTGGGCCAGGAGCTAAAGCTCTTTGGGAGAGTTTAAACTAGATTGGCGGGGAGGGGGCTGGGGGGGGCGGGGGGGTTGAGAACCTGAGCTACGGATCAGATGATGGAGTAGGTACTGAACAGCCAGATACAATGTGCAGAGAGTCTGTGAGGAGGGATAGGGACTTGTTAGGTAAAAATGAAACATCGCTCCACCCTTCAGGCATTCTGCCTGTATTCCTGATGAAGGGCTTTTGCCCAAAACGTCGATTTTACTGCTCCTTGGATGCTGCCTGAACTGCTGTGCTCTTCCAGCACCACTCTAATCTAGACCCAGGGAGTTGATAGGGTAAAGTTGTAGTCAGTGTGATTGGTTAAAATTTGTCTATTTTCATGCAAGAAGTATCAGGAATAAGGGTGATGAACTCAGAGCATGGCTCAGTATTTGGAACTATGATGTTGTGGCCATTACATAGACTTAGATATCATAGAGGCAGGAATGGTTGTTGGATGTTTCAGGGTTTAGATGTTTCAAAAGCAATGGAGGGAGGTAAAAGAGGTGGAGGAGTGGCAATGTTAATCAGGGATAGTATCACAGCTGCAGAAAGGGAGGTTGTCAAAGAGGGTTTGTCTACAGAGTCAGTATGGACAAAGGTCAGAAACAGGAACAGAGCAGTCACTTTACTGAAGTTTTCTACAGGCCCCCCAATAGTAACAGAGACATGGAGGAGCAGATTGGAAGGCAGGTTTTGGAAAGGTGCAGAAGTAACAGGATTTAACTTCCCTAATAATTGATTGGAACCTCCTTAGGTCAAGTAGTTTGGACACAGCAGTTATTGTCAGGTGTGTCCGGGAAGAGTTCCTGATGCAATATGTAGATAGGCCAACCAGAGGGGAGGCCATATTGGATTTGATGCTTGGCAACAAACCATGCCAGGTGTCAGATCCCTCAGTGGGACAGCATTTTGCTGAATTTTACTGACTTTTACTGAACTCACGGAGAGGGATAGGAGCAGACGGTATGGGAAAGTATTTAACCGTGGGATGGAGAATTACAATGCTATTAGGCAGGAACTTAGGTGCCTAAATAGGGTACAGATGTTCTCAGGGAAATGCATGACAGAAATGTGGAGGTTGTTTAGGAAGCACTCACTCACAGTGCTTGTCCCACTGAGGCAAGGAAGGGATGGTAGGGTGAAGGAACCTTGGGTGACAAGGGATGTGGAACATCTAGTCAAGAGGAAGAAGGGAGCTTACTTAAGATTGAGAGAGCAAGGATCAGATAGGGATCCAGAAGGTTACAAGGTAGCCAGGAAGGAACTGAAGAATGGACTTAAGAGAGCTAGAAGGGGGCATGAAAAAGCTTTAGCAGTTAAGGAAAACCCTAAGACATTCTAACTTATGTGAGGAACAAGAGAATGGCCAGGGTGAGGGCAGGGCTGATCAGAGATAATGGAGGGAACTTGCATCTAGAGGAATTAGGGGTGGTCCTTAATGAATACTTTGCTTCAGTATTCACTTCTGAGAGGGACCTTGATGTTTCTGAAGACAGCGTGAAACAGAATGAAATGCTAGAACAGGTTGATATTAAGAAGGATGATGTGCTGACAATTTTGAAAAATGTAAGGATGGATAAATCCCCTGGGCCAGAGGGTGTATACTCTAGGTTATTACAGGAAGTGAGGGAAGAGATTGCTGCACCTTTGGTGATATTCTTTGTGTCCTCACTGTCCACTGGAGTAATGCCAGATGTTTGGAAGAAGGCAAACGCTACTCCCTAATTTAAGAAAGGGAATAGGGATAATCGTAGGAATTACAGACCAGTCAGTCTTATGTCAGTCGTGGGAAATGTATTGGAGAGAATTCTGAGAGACCGGATTCATGATTATTTGGAAAACCATAGTTTGATTAGAGATAGTTAGCATGGCTTTGTGAGGGGCAGGCCATGCCTCACAAGGTTTATTGAATTCTTTGAGGATGTGACAAAGCACATTGATGAAGGTTGGGCAGTGGATGCAGTGTATATGCATTTTAGCAAGGCGTTTGATAAGGTTCTCCATGGTATGCTCATTCAGAACATAAGGAGGCATGGGATACAGGGAAGTGTGACTGTCTGGATACAGAATTGGCTGGCCCATAGAAGACAGAGGGTGGTAGTAGATGAAAGTATTCAGCCTGGATCTCATTGTCCAGTGATGTTCTACGAGGATCAGTTCTGGGACCTCTGCTCTTTACGATTTTTTTATAAGTTACTTGGATGAGGAAGTGGAAGGGTGAGTTAGTAAGTTTGCCGAAGACCCAAAGTTGGTGGAGTTGTGGATAATGTGGAGGGCTGTTTAGGTTGCAATAGGACATTGACAGGATGCAGAGCTGGGCTAAGAAGTGGCAGATGGAGTTCAACCTGGAAAAGTGTGAAGGGATTCATTTTGGAAGGTCCAATTTGAATGCTGAATACAGGGTTAAAGACAGGATTTTTGGCAGTGTGGAGGAACAGAGGATCTTGGGGTCCACGTCCATAGGTCCCCTCAAAGTTACCACCCAAATTGATAGGGTTATTAAGAAGGCGCTTGGTGTGTTGGTTTTCATTAGCAAGGGGATTGGGTTTAAGAGCTGCGAGGTTATGCTGCAGTTCTATAGAGTCCTGGTAAGACCACACTTGGAATATTGTGTTCAGTTCTGGTCTCATGGTGGAAATATCTAACATGAAGGGTCATCATTTTAAGGTGATTGGAGGAAGGTTTAGGGGAGATATCAGAGGTAGGTTCTTTACACAGAGATTGGTGGGTGCGTGGAATGCACAGCCAGCAGTGGTAGTAGAGTCAGATACATTTGGGACATTTAAGCGACTCTTGGACAGGCACATGGATGATAGTACAATGAAGGGTATGTAGGTTAGTCTGATCTTAGAGTAGGATCAGCACAACGTTAAGGGCTTTTACTGTGTTGTACTGTTCTATGTTCATTGGGAAAATGCTAGAATTTACTACTAATCAGGCCGTAGCATGACTATCATACAATCAGGCAAATACAATATAGTTCTGCAAAAGGGAATACTTGTTTGATAAATGTATTGAATTTCTTTGAGAATGTAGCAAGATGGATAAAGTGTAACTTGTAGATGTGCTGAATTTAGGTTTCCAAAAAGGAGTTGTTAAAGATCCACTAAAACGTTATTACACAGCTCATGGTTTGAGAGTGATATAAAGAACAGTACATCACCAGGACAGGCCCTTCAGCCCACCAAGCTAATGTTGACACATCATGCTTTTCTAAACTAAAAGACATTTCCCCCCTACACTGTCAGCATCCTTCTATCCCCTGACTGTACATATATCTGTCAAGATGCCTTTTAAACATTGCTATTGTATCTGCTTCTATGACCTTCTCTGGCACACATTCCAGGCACTTACCACCATCTGTTTAAAATCAACTTGCCTTTCACATCTCCTTTAAACTTTGTCCTTTTACCTTAAACGCATAGAACGTAGGACATAGAACAGTACAGCTCAGTACAGGGCTTTCAGCCCATAATGTAATGTCAAGCATTTATCCTAATCTAAGATTAACGTAACCTACACAGCCCTCAATTTACTGCCATCCATGTGCTTGTCCTGCAGTAGCCTTAATGTCTCTAATGTCTCTGACTCTACTACCACCGCTAGCAGTGCATTCCACACACTCACCACTCTCTGAAAAAAGAACTGACCTTTGACATCCCCCCGTACCTTCCTCCATTCACCTTACAAATACGAACCTTCATGAGATAGCTATTTCTGCCCTGGGGAAAAGTCTCGGGCTACCAACTATCAATCCTCTCGTTACCTTGAACACCCCTATCAAGTGACCTCTCTTCCTTCTTCTCTCCAGTGTGACAAGCTCTATCTCATTCAACCTCTCTTCATAAGACAAGCTCTCTGATCCAGGCAGCATCCTGGTAAATCTCCTCTGCACCCTCTCGAAAGCATCTACATCCTTCCTATAATGAGGCAACCAGAACTGGACACAATATTCCAAGTCTGGTCTAACCAGGGTTTTAAACAGCTGCGGCAAAATCTCATGATTCTTAAATTCAAACCTCCTATTAATGAAGTTCAAAACCCCAATATTCCTTCTTAACAACCCTATCAACTTGGGTGGGAACATTGAGGGATCTATGGACATGGACCCAAAGATCCTGCTGTTCCTCTGCAACTGCCAAGAATCCTGTTTTTGACCCTGTTTTCAGCATTCAAATTCAACCTTCCAAAATGAATTACTTTGCATTTATCCAGGTTGAACTCCATCTGCCACTTCTCAGCCCAGCTCTGCATCCTGTCAATGTCATGTTGTAGCCTGCAACAGCCCTTGACACTATTTACAACACCACTGACCTTTGTGTCATCAGCAAATTTACTAACCCACCCTTCTACTTCTTCATCCAAGTCATTTATAAAGAGCACAGGCCCAAGAACAGATCTCTGCAGGACACGACTGGTCACCGACCTCCAGGCAGAATACTTTCTATCTACTATCACTTGCTGTCTTTTTATCGCCAGCCAATTCTGTATCCAGACAGCCAAACTTCCTTATATCCCATATCTCCTAACTTTCTGAATGAGCCTACCTTAGGGAACCTTATCAAATGCCTTATTGAAATGCAAATACACCACATCTACTGCTTAACCTTCATTAACTTGTCTCCTTACATCCTCAAAGAACTCAATAAGGCTTGTGAGGAATGATCTGCCCCTCACAAAGCCATGCTGACTATCTTTAATCAAACTGTGTTTTTCCAAATAATCATAAATCCTATTTCTCAGAATCCTTTCCAGTACCTTGCTTCCCACAGATGTTAGACTGACTGGTCTGTAATTCCCAGGGATTTCCCTAGTCCCTTTCTTGTACAGGGGAACAACATTCGCCTCCCTCCAATCAGCTGGTACTACTCCCGTGAAGAGTGAGGATGCAAAGATCGTCACCAAAAGCGCAGCAATCTCATATCCCCCAGTAATTGATATTTTGACACTTGGAAAAAGCTTGTGACTAACTATTCTATCCGTGCCTCTCATAATTTTATACAGTGGGGGGAGGCAGGTTCACTCGAGGGGTTAGGGTCTGGAAGGTACCGCCTGTGAGTATGGGAGAGTCAGGTTCACTTGAGAAGTTAGGGTCTGAAATGTACTGTCTGAGAGTGTGGGAGAGTCATGTTCACTTGAGTGGTTAGGGTCTGAAATGTACTGTCTGAGAGTGTGGGAGAGTCATGTTCACTTGAGTAGTTAGGGTCTGAAATGTACTGTCTGAGAGTGTGGGAGAGTCATGTTCACTTGAGTGGTTAGGGTCTGAAATGTACTGTCTGAGAGTGTGGGAGAGTCAGGTTCACTTGAGTGGTTAGGGTCTGAAATATATTGTCTGAGAGTGAGGTGGACGTAGGTTTAGTCAAGGCATTCAAGAGGGAATAGGAAAATTACGGAAGAGAAACAATCGGTGCTACAAGGAAAGATTGGGAAGAGGGATGAGCTGAGTTGCTCACCCTGACAGCTGGTATGGACACAAAGGGTTGAATGGCCTCCTGCTGTGTCTTAAGTGCTTGCTGCTTCTCTGAAAATAGCTGTAATGCTGATCCTGTACAAACACAGTCAAGTACTCAATCTCTAGAAACGCAATACAGCACATATCCTGTACAAACACTGTCTAACACTAATTCTGTAAAAACAATCTGTCCAGGAGTGATCCTATACAAATACTGTCTCGTCCTGATCCTCTATAAACACAGTTCAGCTCTGGTCCTGTACAAACACAATCTCACCCTGGACCTGTACAAATACAATCCAGTCCCTGATTATACATGTTTATACACAGTCCAGAACTGATCCTGGGAAATAGTGTCTCATACTCAGCCTGTACAAAGACGGTCTTACAGTAATTGGGGCCACGACACTGATCTAATAATAAAATTAAGAAATGACCTGGAAAAGAACTAATTACAGATATTCCAACATGAAGCTTTGTACTTTCCATTTCTTATAGATATCAATGGGAGGAGTAGAAGAGAACAGACTCTATGATTGTGGCACTTTAATGGGGTAACCACCTTAGTGGGGATATCTGACATTGTTCATAAGCTGTCATAATTTACAACCTATCAGTGAAAGCACATTCCTGGACTATTAATAGGGCATCATTAATCAATGTTCAATCCTCCATTTGCATCTGTAAGTATGTTTGATCAAACTTGTATAAACTCTCATTCAGAGCTAATTGCCCAATTCATCTCGGCTTGAGGAACTGTACACATAAATAGTGCAGCCAATATTTCTACACAATTGTCATTAAACTCATTTTCTCTCATTAGTTAATTTGTCTTCTCCTTCTTTTATGCATATGGTCTGCACACTTAATTATGTTCTCCTGTAATGCTTCCGTTTGGTGGTAAAATGGACCTAAAGTCTCCTAGGAGAAAGTGAGGTCTGCAGATGCTGGAGATCAAAGTTGAAACTTCATTGCTGGAACAGCACAGCAGGTCAGGAATTCCTGAAGAAGGGCCTGTGCCCGAAACGTCGAATCTCCTGTTCCCTGGATGCTGCCTGACCTGCTGTGCTGTTCCAGCAATAAAGTTTCAACCTAAAGTCTCCTACTGAGCTCCCTGTGGTTAATGACTGATCCAGGTTGAGAAAGTGGATTGCAATTGTGGAGTTTGGTAGGGGCACATTTGTGGAATTAAATACATGCCCTCGACATATGTGAAGGAACAGGCTGCACACCCACCGCCTGGACAACAATTCTGATGAGTTTCTATGACAATCCAATTGTTGTTTCTACGGTTTCTAATTCTGGACTTCCTTTTTGACTCCAAGTGTACTTATTATGGGGAGTCGATAGCCTAGTGGGTATTATCACTGGACTGTGAATCCGAAGATCCAGATTCTGGGATTTGGGTTTGAATCCCGCCACAGCACAATGTGGAATTTGAATTCAATAAATATCTGGAATTAAGTTCTAATGATGACCATGAATCAATTGTTGGGGGGAAAAGCAACCCATCTAATTCACTAATGCCCTTTAGGGAAGGAAACTGCAATCCTTACCTGGTCTGGCCTACATGTGACTCCAGACCCACAGCCATGTGGTTGACCCTTATATGCCCTCTGAGCAATTAGGAATGAGCAATAAATGCTGACCGAGCCAGTGATGCCCCCATCCCTTGAAGGAGTAAACAAAAGAATAATGTAATTTATATTAGCCCAACCCCTGTGGTGGTGGTGGGATTTGAACTCATCCCCTCGATTTCTAGTCCAGTAATCCAACCAACTTGCTACCTATTGGGCGGGGTGGGGGCGTTAGATATCCACGTAAATGTGCTGTCTCATTTTCAATTACCCTCTTGGCTCCCAAAACAGGTTTAGGAGTCAATATTGTTAAAGGTCAGTGCCTAAAGGGTTTGCACTGTCTCGAGGGAAAGGTAATGACGATGAGCACATTGCCAGGAAAGTGGACATTTAGCACCTAAAGTGTGGCAACATTATCATTGAGACCTTCTTTAAATCCCTGCATTACCTCAAAACAATCAAGGAGTATTCTAAATGTACAGAAATATATCTCCAGTGACTCCCCCATGGTGGCGTGTGGGAAAGCGAAGGTTGGAACACTGACTAAAAACCTTCCTGAGAACCAAAGCTTTGACACAAGCCCTTAGATTGAATTGAAGCAGACTTTATTTTTCTCTTCCCCAACTGACACCTAAAGCAAGGGTGCATCTGAGTTAGCTTTGAGATATTTCAGTTCTGAGAAGTGAGGGGGGGGTTTGGGGGGTGTAGTTGGGGTGGGG
>NC_057722.1:6969161-6987117 GCF_004010195.1 Chiloscyllium plagiosum | reverse complement strand
GGTGGTTGGTCGGCGGGGGGGAAAGAGGGTAGCCAGCATTTGCTGTTGAATTTCTGTCATGGTAGGTGTGATAGCCCAAAGACAATCACATCAGGAATATGATCCAAACTCCGGAACTTTGATCTCAGCCAAGGGAGGCAGCGGGAAGTATTAGAGGAGTCAATGGATGAAAGGTTGGTTTGCGTGATGGACTGCGCTGTATTCACAACTCTCCGGAGTTGCTTATGGTCCTGGGCAGAGCAGTTGCCATAGTTGCTGTGATGCATTTGGATAGGATGCTTTCTATGGTGCATCTATAAAAATTGGCCAGATTCTTTATGGACATGCTGAGTTTCCTTAGCCTCCTGAGCAAATAGAGGTGCTGTTGTGCTTTCTTTACCAGATCCTCATCGTGGGTGGACCAGGACAGATTGTTGGTGATCATCACTCCGAGGAACTCAATGCTGTCAACCACCTCCACGAAGGTATCATGCCATTTCCACCTCAGCACCATTTAACTTTAGCAACTAAACATTGGAGTTCACCCCACACTTCTTGACCACTCTTCCTTCTTTTGTTATGTGGCAGCTTTCCATCCCATCAGGCAATGGTGGTCAACTCAGTGTGAAGCATCACCTGGTGCAGCTCAGGAGCCCCACAGGGGCGTCTGCTGCGTTTGAAGACAGTGGACTGAGAAAGTTCTAGAATCCTGGGGAGTGTTGCCAAACAAAGAGACCTTGGAGTGCAAGTTCATAGCTCCTTGAAAGTGGAGTTGCAGGTAGATAGGATAGTGAAAAAGGCGTTTGGTATGCTTTCCTTTATTGGTCAGAGCATTGACTCCAGGGGTTGGGAGGTCATGTTGCAGCTGTACAGGACATTGGTTAGGCCACTTTTGGAATATTGCATGCAGTTCCGATCTCCTTCCTATTGGAAGGATGTTGTGAAACTTGCAAGGGTTCAGAAAAGATTTACAAGGATGGTGCCAGGGTTAGAGGATTTGAGCTACAGGAAGAGTTTGAATAGGCTGGGGCTATTTTCTCTGGAGTGTTGGAGGCTGAGGGGTGACCTTTTAGGTTTATAAAATCATGAGGGGCATGGATAGGGTAGAAAACAAAGTATTTTCCCTGAGGTGGGGGAGTCCAGAACTAGAGGACATAGGTTTAGAGTGAGAGGGGAAAGATACAAAAGAGACCTGAGGGACAACTTTTTCATGAAGAGGGTGGTACGTGTATGGAATGAGCTGCCAGAGGAAGTGGTGGAGGCTGGTACAATTACAGCATTAAAAGACATCGGGATGGGTATATGAATAGAAAGGGTTTGGAGGGATATGGCAAACTAGATTGGGTTAGGATATCTGGTCGGCATGGATGAGTTGCATCGAAGGGTCTGTTTCCGTGCTGCACATACTGAGGGACAACGTTTTCATGAAGAGGGTGGTACTTGTATGGAAAGAGCTGCCGAAGGAAGTGGTGGAGGCTGGTACAATTACAGCATTAAAAGACATCTGAATGGGTACATGAATAGAAAGGGTTTGGAGGGATATGGCAAACTAGATTGGGTTAGGATATCTGGTCGGCATGGATGAGTTGCATCGAAGGGTCTGTTTCCGTGCTGCACATATCTATGACTCTATGACTGTAATCGCTGACCTCTGCACTCTCAGTGCCTGCTTCTCAAGCAACTTCTCATTTTTGGTTGCCTCTCCCAAAACACTTCTAAACAATTAGCTTCCAGACATCCCATTTCTCCATGAAAATCCTCCCTAAAGCCTACCTCAATGACTTGCTCCCAAGACCTCCTTACATGCTTCAGTGATTTTTAAAAATTCTTCGATAGCATTCCTGTGAAACACTTTGGGACCTTTGCTATGTCAAAGGTGCCTTAGACATGCAAGGTGTCTAATTCCATATTAGTTGGACCTGCTTGGATAGGATTGATCATAGCAGGAGTGATCATTCCTTCGTGGTTAACATTTGTCCATCAGAAAACAAATGACTTGAGGCAAGAGGAGTCTGGAATGCGATAAACACAAAACTTTATTTTATTAAAGATTCATCCACAAAAAAATCAAAATTGAACTTTTGCTCAAAAATGCAAAAATGCAAGTTGCAAAATATCAGATACAAAGATGCCCTGGAAAACATATTACATATAAAATTAACATGAAATGAATAACAAAAATAATTCAGGTGCTAAAATAGAACTTACAAGCTAAAGCTCACTTCTAGAATAACAGGAATGACCAATAGGTTGCACTTTTTGGAGGGGGTGGAGTTTCTTCCTCCATCACTGGTGTACATGCACACACACACGCACGCTCACACACATACGCACACACACACACGCACGCACGCACACACACACGCACACACATGTACACACACACACACAATAACATGGCTGTTTGACTGGACGGGGCACTGAGACCATATGATTCTCAGCGATAATTCATTGAAGTTTGCAGCACAGGTAAACAGAGTGGTTAAGAAGGCATTTAGCACACTTGCCTTCATTGCTCAGTCCTTTGAGTATAGGAGTTCAGACGCCATATTGAGATTGTACAGGTCTTTGGTGAGGCCTCTTCTGGGGTACTGTGTCCAGTTCTGGTTGCTCTGTTATAGGAAAGGTATTATTAAACTGGAGAGGGTGCAGAAAAGATTTACTATGTTGTTGCTGGGAAAGGAGAGTTTGTGAAATAAGGGAACTTGACAGGGTAGAATCTGAGAGGTTGTTATGAGAGGGCAAATCCCATGTATGGAGGGACTGCCTTACGAAAAGAGGTGAGTAGGTTGAGCCTGTAACTGTTGGAGTTACCAGAAAATAAGAGGTGACCTTACCAAAACATGTAAGATTCTCAGGGAACCTGATAGTAGATGTTGAGAGGTTGTTTCCACTTGTGGGAGAGTCTGAGACCAGAGGACATCATCTCTGAGTAACGGTTCGCCCATTTGAATCAGGGATAAGGAGATATTTCTTCTCTCGATGGGTGGGCGATCAGTGGAATTCTTTCCTGCAGAGGTCTGACAAGACCAGGTCACTAACTATATTCAAGGGTGAGACAGAAAGATTTTTTAATCAGTAAAGGATTCAAGGCTAATGGGAGAAAGATAGGAACGTGGAGTTGAGAATGATAGTCTATTTCTGCTCCTATGTCTTATGGTTTTATGGTGGAAGACGGGAAAGTGAGCGATTTCAAAAACATACTGGTTGGGCCGATGAGAGAGAGAGACTCACAGGGCTGCAGGAATAGTACAGAGAATGGGATTGACTGGATTGTTCTACAGAGAGCTGGTATAGACTAGATGGACCAATTGGGTCCTAATGACTCCATGAAACCTCCAGTAATCTCTCCCTCAGTGTTAGTCTAAAGAAATGAAAAACTAATCTCCTAGACAAACAAGAAAGGAGTGGAGTCATTGGCCCTTTTGAAAAGTCCCTCAATTTAGCATAAATACATAAGTTTATTAGTTAGAACTGAACTGGAGCTGAGGATAATTGGCTGTGCGCATGGCAGTCACTTACCAACCAGTATGTGAACAAAGGATCTGTTCATTTTCCATTTGGGAAGGGGAGGTTGGATGCCACAACGATCAGAGTTCATGTGGCCAATAGTAGAAAGGCCCGACAGCCTGGCAGGAAGAGGTCATGAGGTCAAACCATCTGGAAGGCAGATCAAGCAGAACTGCCAAGCCTACTGTCACACAGTGCAACAGAAAGCTGGATTAACAACTTATTCTACTTTCATTACCCTCTCCCGCCACACTGAAACTGGGAGTAGGGAATACTGCCTGGGAATCTCCAACAAGAGAAACAAAAATTAATCAAAGTCTGAATGGTAAACCTCTTTTGGCCTCTCAGCAACCAGGGATGAGAATCTTGAAAAGTAAATGAATGAGAGAGGGCGGGGGTAGGTGAGACAGCAAGAGAGAGAGTGCACTTGAATCTTTAGCGAGTGGCAGCTACCACCCTGGCAGGCGGTGTAATAGATCTGCTGTGGTCAAATGGAATCATGCAGGCAGGTCAATGGGCTGAATGGCCATCTCCTGTTTCAACCTTCCTGAAATCAGTGTGAGGATGGACAAAAATATCTGCAGCACTGAATTCAGGTCAAATGAGGATCGTCAAAACAACCAATAGTTCACCATAGCAAAGATGTCAACTCCTCAGCGTTCATGGCTTGGAAATTATGAGCAAGAGAAGGAACATTGAGATGGAAATTTTTCTTTTAAAATGCTCCAGGTGTTTTAAAGGAGGAAAGGGAAGATAGAGAATGAGAGGTACAGGGGGGGAATTCCAGAATTCAGGCTCCGATAGCTAAAGGCATGGCCACCAAAGGTGAAGACGATTATAATCGGAGATGTTCAACAGTCAGAGGAAGAGAATTATAGAATGAGATTCCAGGGAATATTAGCAAGTTTTTAGAAGATTGTAGCTCGGGCTGGGGTTCTGGATGTAGGTTTGCTCGCTGAAAAAAAAAAGAACCTTCCAGTTCAGCGAGCAAACCTACATCCAGATCTTGATGGAGAGACTGTGGTTTCAAGAGACAAGCAAAGGTGTGTCTTCTGTGAGAGAGGACATTATTTGGAAATGAGGAGAGGTCAGGATTGGGAATTTGAGGTCAATCAAAAAGAATTAGAATTAGAACCAGCTTTATTGTCACATGTACTCAGATGGGTAGCGTGAAAAGTTTACAAGTCATCACTTATGGCACCATCTCAGGTAGCAAGGTCCTAGGAATGTATTCTTAAGTACAAATTCTCAGGGTAAAAATAAAATAGAAAAATAGAGAAATAAAAAGCCTAGCAATAAATTGGGCGAATTCAGAATAGCAGCCCTTCCAATCCAAACTGCGCCAGGCTTCACCTGAAGGCCAGGAGTCCGCGTTGGCTTTCACCCCAGACATTGCCAGCCAATTCCGCCCAAGGATGGGAGGTAAACAGAGAAAGAAAAGAAATGCGAAAAGACAGAGAAGAGAAAAGAAACAGACGGAGTGGACGAGCTCTGACTCAGGAGTCTTACTCTACCGCCATGTTAGATGGACTTGTCAGGATTTTCCATTTTCCTAAAACCTCTGTGCATTTAGTGCCCAGAATTCCAGAAGGGATGCTCTAGCAAACATCGGTACAGCCCCTGGGTGTGCAACACGCAGGGGGCCTGGCTGACATCCTGCTGAGGCAAGGATCAGGAAAACCCCATCTTAAATTCAGCGTCAAGCATTGTGCAACAACCAGACACCGTGTGGAGAAGACTCCAAACTATCCTCCGAAATGGTGCGCTTTCAGTCAGCAGTTATCCAGACAGACAGCAAGAGATATCCTTCTCTTTGGAGAGTGCGAGGGGTAAAGACAGTAGGATTGCCAACTCTCCATGGTTAAAGATTGTTCTCCAGTAATTAAATTCTAAAATTCAGGAGACAGCTGAGCATTAAAAAGTGATTATCCTCCCCCACACTGCAACAATGGTCATACTTCAAAAGTACTTCTTTGGCTATGAGTCACTTTGGCTCATCTGATGGCTGTGGTATGGTGGCTCAGTTGTTATTAGCACTGCTGCTACACAGTGCCAGGGACCTGGGCTCAATTCTATCCTCTGATGACTGTCTCTAAGGAGTTTGCTCATTCTCCTCTGTGTGAGTTTCCTCCCCTCGTCCAAAGATGTGCAGGTTAGGTGGCCTGGCTATGGGAAATGCACGGATTTAAGTGTGATGCTCTTTAGAGGGTCAGCATGGGCTGAACGGCCTGCTTTCCACACTGTAGAGATTCGATAAATGCAAACAGCATTTTAGTTTTAGCACTTCCTTTCAAAATTTGTGGTTCCTAGCGACAGAAATGTGGGGAATGGGTTTAAAGGTCGGATATATTTGACTGACGGTGAAGAACAGTAATGGCATCTGCTTGTCTCCCAATTAGCACAGGAAGGCAGTGCCCTGTGAGGATGGCGAAAGTGTGGAAGAGGGGCACTTGAAAGTTAGAGGACCCATGAAGAGACACCAGGAATTCCCTTCAACTAGTGCCAATAAAATGGGCAAGTCAGGGTAGTGGACAAGCTCACAATGCAGCATTTCCACATAAAAGCCCCCATCATTATTCCCCCGGTACAGAGGAACCGTCCAGCGGTGAAGCTGAACCAGCCCGAAATGGTTCTATCGATCGAAGCAGGAACCCCCGGTGCTCATGGGAAGTTGAACTCTGAGTCACTGATGTCTGTTACCGTGGCAAAGCTGCTGCTCTTCAGTGACATCACGGTGCCAGCTTCCTTCAACCCTGAAACGAGAGACAAGCTAGTTCAATGTTCTTGCCTCTTATACACAATCCTGCCCTGCACTTACTGGCTACTGTCTGCCACATGTGGTTGAACTAAAGTAAATGGCCAGTACACCCCATTCACATCTCGGCACTGGGACTTTCCTTCCCCATCTAGGATCATCACACAATCCCCTAACTATCCCCTAGCTTACCTGACCTGCTCAACTGTATGCTGCAGACCGATCTTTATGGTTTTGCCAGTTCACATTCAACTCCAACCTGAAACCTGTTGTAAACCTACGACTGAAGATCCCCAATACTGCAGACAACCAAACCCGCATTTCTCACTCCCTCACCAGCGCAGGAGAGGCTATGTTGTACAGCAATGTTACACGACTCTGAAGCAATTTGTAGGTGATGTTCACTTGAGGCTACCACACACAACAACAGCAGATGGAGCTGTAGGCTATGAGACGAAGGAGGAGAAACATAAATCGTTATACAAGTACCTTCTGTTGTACCCTAGTTTGCTAGTAGCAATTTCAAAGTCCGATGAACTCATTTTGGTAATGAGGATAAAGCGAACTTATTAATTTTTTTGGAGAGTTTGCAGAGAAATCTAAAGGCAATATTTCCAGTTTAAAGTGACGCTTTTATAAACCCTATATTCCTGGAGCGTCGGAGGCTGAGGGGTGACCTTATAGAGGTTTACAAAATTATGAGGGACATGGATTAGGGTAAATAGACAAAGTCTTTTCCCTGGGGTCGGGGAGTCCAGAACTAGAGGGCATAGGTTTAGGGTGAGAGGGGAAAGATATAAGAGAGACCTAAGGGGCAACTTTTTCATGCAGAGGGTGGAACGTGTATGGAATGAGCTGCCAGAGGAAGTCGTGGAGGCTGGTACAATTGCAACATTTAAAAGGTAGCACCCCCTCCCTACCCCCCCCCACCCCCCTCCCCCCACGCCATTTATTCCTGCAGCTCATCCATGTAGAATCACAACCCATACCCCAGCAAGTGTAGACCGAAACATCTCCCCTCGGAAACCGAGGAGAGCAACCAACATTTCCACCACCGTGTAGAATCAGCCAAACTCTGGCATCTTATGGATTGAATAGAGTGGCCCTGATAAACTAAACAGTAAACACATCAAATGTTCGATAATATGAACTGTAAGGTGGCACGCCCCGTGCAGCATGACTGGCCAACCTTCCGGGTTTGAGTTGTAGTTTGTCAGTGCAGAAATTCTTGTGAATACAAAATAACGGCCAATAAATTCTCCAACACAAACAAAAGGACATTTTTACTCAGCAAATGCCATTCACTTCACATCAATCTCCTCCCCTTCAATCACAATCGCTTGAATCACAATTGCTTGGTGCTTTTAGGTCCTCCATTGGTCCTAATTTCTTTTGGTTTCGAAGAGACAATTAATCTCATTTAACTGTTCGGACTCTGCTAGTTTCAAAAGGCTTAATACTTTAGTGAGTACTTCATCCGTCAGTTAAAATGGAGGAGGTTTACATAATCAGTGTCTGATAATATCAGATCACTTCTGATCAAAGATAGCAAACTCTGGGAAATAAGAAGTGAGCAGATATTTGATGCTGCATCCCAAGGATGACCTTATAGAGGTTTATAAAATCATGAGGGGCCTGGATAGGGTAAATAGACAAGGTATTTTCCCTGGGGTGGGGAGTCCAGAACTAGAGGGCATAGGTTTAGGGTGAGAGGGGAAAGATTTAAAAGGGACCTAAGGGGCAACATTTTCACGCAGAGGGTGGTGCGTGTATGGAATGAGCTGCCAGAGGAAGTGGTGGAGGCATCTGGCTGGTTATATGAATAGGAAGGGTTTATAGGGATTTGGGCCAAATGCTGACAAATGGGACTAGATTTATTTGGGACATCCGGTTTGCATGGACGAGTTGGACCGAAGGGTCTGTTTCTGTGTTGTACATCTTTATGACTCTATGACATGAGGAAAATATCTTGAATTCCCTTTTCCCCATTCTGCCTAGGCCCAGTTGACAGCCTAAGACCAGAAGGCTGCAGATATACCCTCCTGCCCCCAATACAAATCTTCAAACAGGAGGAGTAGGCCATTCAGCCCCTCAGGCTTGCTCCACCATTCAAGATGTTGAACTTCAACTCCACTTCCTTTCTTGCTCCCCATATCCCTCGATTCCCTGAGAGATAATAAATCTATCACAGCATTAAATATATTCAATGATAGAGACTTCATAAAGTGAATTACAAGGATACAAGTCTCTCTGAAGAGCAGTCTGCAACAACTAGGACTTAAAGCAGCAACAGGTGACTGCTCTCAAACACACCCAGTTGTGATCCTCCAGCACCTCACAGTTACATTCCTTTCTGACAAGGGTGAACTAAGAAAACCTTCCCTTCAAACACCAACTTTAATTATGGGCGGGATGTTGCCGATTTTGAGTTTGGAGGGAAGGTGGTTGAGGTCCATGTGGGTGGTGGGAGAGTGACACTTCCCACTTGTGGGGTGGGGGCAGGGTCTTAGGGAAGGAGGAGGGATGCATACATCTAAATCCCAAGCCGTTCTGGGAGTTTCACCTCACTTCCCTCTCCCTCAGAGCTCAATGGCAATTTCAGTTCCAGTTGGGGAGAAGGAAGGATTTGGGCATGCCCAATGCAGAGCCAAACCAAAGGTATTAGCATTCCTCACAGGCCCCTGCAGATAATCAAGGCATGTATTTATGTTGGCCTTGTGAGAAATGCCCATTGCCAATGGGGGAGCAAGTCTGGTCATTGGTGCATCAAGGTTATACATGCATCATGGATCATAATGAACGCATTATAACTAGTCTTCCAGCTGAAACAGGGCTGTGCTGGTAGTTCAGTGGTTAGCACTACTGCCTCATGGCACCAGGAGCATTCTCCCCTTGGGTAACTGTGTGGAGTTTGTACATTCTCCCCGTGTCTGCATGCGTTTCCTCTGAGTGCTCCAGTTTCTTCCCACAGTCCAAAGGTGCGCAGGTTAGATGGATTTACCATGCTAAATTACCCAAAGTGTGCAGGGATGTGCAAGTTAAGTGGATTAGCCATGGGAAATGTAGGGTGACAAGGATAGGTAGTCTGGCTGGGATAATCTTCAGAGGCGAAGAGTGTGGTGCTGGAAAAGCACAGCCAAGGAGCTAGAGAGTCGATGTTTTGAGCATGACTTCTTCATCAGTCTTCAGCGGGGTAATGTGGACTCAATGGGCCGGATGGCCTGCTTCCACACACAGTACAGATTCTATGATGGAATAGACCCCAGCATAGCAGCAAGGAGCAAACAGGAAGAGGAATGTGTCACTGCAATTTTCAGGACAATACAAGACCCATCCTACTGGGCCAACAAAATTGGAACCATTATATTTAATAAGAACAAAGATGTGTCTACACATATAATAGAAGCCAACCCTAAATCATTCCACAGTAAACGTGGAATATTCCAAGATCTGGAGGCAACCACCTGGAAGCCAGGTCCAGAGTTTCTGTTCCAAAGATGGAGCAAGAATAAACATTTCTGATCATTATTTGTTCATTACTTCCAGCAGGCAGACATGATGTCAGATTGGTTCTCCATGGCAACATTTAATTCTCTTGGTTTGATTTGTCAGACAGAAAAGACAAATATGTTGTCAGAGTTTCCACTACAGCTCTTGCTAATACAGTCCTTAATATCTGGCCTTTCAACTTAATCCAAATCCTTCTTTTCTCAGGAACCTAATTTTCATAAATTGAGGGAATGAGAGTCTTGGTCCTAAGATCTTCTGTATGGTTCTGACATTGCCTGAACAAAAGGCATCATATTGGAGGGCTAATTTCATATCTCTCTCCTCAGTTCAGTTAATCATTAACCCAGATTAGTTTCACCCACGTGACCAAGTGATCTTCAGGTAAACTCACCATATAAAGCTCGATCTGCCCATTAATAATAAGAATTAATCTGCATGAATATAACACATTCCATGGTCTCAGCGAAGCCCACTTTGCAGTCTCTTTTTTCAATTCACTCGTGGTACTTTGCCATGCTAGCTAGGCCAACATTCATTGCCCATCCCTACTTGCTCTAGACAAGGTGATGGTGAGTTGTCTTCTTAAACAATGACAGTCTAACTGGTGTAGGTAGACCCTGTTAGGGAGAAAGTTCCAGGATTTTGACCCAGCCACAGTGAAGGAATGGAGATACGTTTCCAAGTCAGGATGGTGAATGGCTTGGAGGGAATGTTGCAGGTGGTGGTGTTCCCAGGTATCAGCTGCCCTTGTCCTTCCAGATGGAAATGGTCATGGATTGGGAAGATACTTTCTAAGGAGCCTTGGTGAATCTAAATTAATGTGGTCCTTTGTTGTAATGCAGCAACCAATTTTGCACACACAAACTCCCAAAAACAACGATAACAATTGACGAGAACATCAGGCGCATTTGATTTGCTCTTCAAATAATAACCATGACAACAGACAGGTTCTCAGTTTCAAATCTCATTCAAGAAATAGAACGTCTAACTGTGCAGCATTCCCTCAGCTGCAAAAAATCATCAGGCCTCCAGAATGGGCAATGAACACACAATCTTCCGACTCAGAGTTAGGAGCTCCAGCTGACAATCAATGTCTTTCACAGAAACGTAGAAAATAAGTGCAGGAGTAGGGCGTTCAGCCCTTCAATATGATCCCCACCATTCAATATGATCACGGCTGACAATGCAATCTCAGTATCCCATTCCCACTTTCTCTCCATATCCCCTTGATCCTTTACCTGCAAGTGCCATGACCAGCTCCCTCTTGAATATATCCAACAAACCAATCCTAACAGCTTTCTGTGAGAGAGAATTCTACAGGCTCACACCTCTCTGAGTAAAGACATTGCTCCTCATTTAAGTCCTGAATGGCTTACGCCTTATTCTTAGACTGAGGGTGCTGTCTTGCGAAGGGAGAGTGCCGCTCCTTAGGTTGCAGGACTCAGAAGTACCACAGCATTAAGAAAGGGCCACCTTCCTGACAAACTGAACAGAGGCGATTGTAGGGCCATGCAGGAAGCAAGTTGATATCCTGGTGATACCAGCTGCAGCCCTTTAGTTTAAACATTAGGATTTGTAAGGAAGAACTGGACAACATTCACGTAATAAGGGATTGGACTAACAGAATCCCATTACCCCGAATAAAAAAGTTATAGTGACAAACAGAAATAGATAACAGAGAATGCTGGAGATACTCGGCAGGTGTGGCAGCATCTGTGAAGCTAGAACAGAGTTAATCTTTCAAGTCTGGTATGACGGCTGCCTCAGAAGAGATACTGAATTTGTACAGAATTTGCTGCTCATCAGAATTATAACTGACTGCATGAGGAAAGACAAGTTAATTTAAATAACCATTATTTATTATTGATTGTCCTGCAGATACTCAACTGGAAATAACCGTTGGTAATATCTATCTGTTGATGTTCAATTTGGCGTTCCACTCTCAGCTCTTTAACCAGAGCTGTTACACTGAATTTGTTAGCAACACCATGACAACAGCAGACAAAGCAGTGCCAAATAAACGTGTTAAGTCGTTATGCTCTACTATTGCCTTAAGTTCAGGAACCACGTCCAATCTTTTATCGTTATATTGTTTAGTATTGTTACGGCTACGAACTCAATACTTCTTGCGCTATGGTTCATGAAATTTGTATTATGTGACTAAGTGAGAGAGAGAGAGAGAGAGAGAGAGATGGCTCTCTGAATTTTTTTTCACCTGGTCAATCCCCTATGACTTTGGACTGAGAGTTACAGAAAATCCCATTGCAAAGTTTTACCTTGGGGTTTTCAAAGAAAGATGACAACATGCTCTTGGAAGCGGAAAATGAATAATATGTGCTCTCAGGATAAAATGGAGTTTTGAGTGACTGTACAATGCAATAGTTTTGATACCATATAATCACAAACATTAAATCCAATTCACTAAATTCAAAGAAACCACACTGAGCACATACTGACTAACTGCTATACAGTGAAGCAGGCAGATATACTATATACTCAGCGACAACAGTCCCTGAACAAATCAATAAATTAATGGGCTGCTGAACATCAGTACAAATGAATAAAGCAATGTAGCAACAGATACCAGGAAATTCTACAACTGCTGTCACAGTGGGCTTACTATCAAATCAATAAACTACTGGAGGAGCAGGCAGTAGTGAATTAATATATCCTTAGGGAAGCAGACGCATCAATATATCTTTTCCTTGTGGAGTTAGCCAAGTGGATGTTGTTAGCCACTGCACTGAGAAACTCTGTGCTCTCCAGAGAGAAGTATCCTCTGGGACCATCAGAGAGGAAAATGGAGACTCATGATGTGTCGCAAGAATAGGCTCCCTCGTTGTTATCAACGGCTCACTGCCACTGGCAAGAGCACCATGCTGGAAGAACACAGCCTTTACTGAAGAGAAAAGGGACCACGTGCTTCAGGTGAAACAGCCAGCCCCATATACTCCATAGATTGTGCAGGTCCTTATAGCATCTTTAGATCTCGCTAAATGCCAGTTTGAATATTATGGCAGTCTGGACTTCATAAATACTTGTCACATGCCTGAGCTTATTATAACATCCTGAAGAGGCTAATCTGATGAAATATCAGCCTCAAATGGTTCAACACCATGACAAAGTCTCTAAACTACGTGACAGAGTCAATGCAGAGAGGTTGCTTGCCCTTGTGGGAGAGTCTAGGGACTAGCAGTCATAATCTCAAAGTAAGGAGTCACCTATTTCCAACAGAGATTAGGAGGAATTTCTTTTCTGTGAAAGTAGTAAATCCATGGAAATTATTTACCACAGAGAACTACCAAGGTTGGGCCATTATCTATATTCAGGGCTGAGATAGATCTATCATCAAAAAGTGTGGCGCTGGAAAAGCACAGCAGGTCAGGAAGCATCCGAGGAGCAGAAGAGTCGACGTTTCGAGCATAAGCCCTTCATCAGAATTCAAAAGGCTCAATGAGCCGGGGTGAGTATAGTGGTCATCACGAAGGAGAAGGTGCTGGGAAGGTGAAAGGTCTGAAGGTGAATAAATCACCTGAACCAGATGGACTACACCCCAGGGTTCTGGAGGAGATGGCAGAGAAGATTGTGGAGGCATTGGTGGTGACCTTTCAGGGGTCTCTGGAATCACAGAGGGTCCCAGAGGTCTAGAAAATGACTAATGTAACACCCTTGTTTAAGTAAGGAGGGAAGCAGAAGACAGGAAATTATAGGCTGGCTAGCCTGACCTCGATTGTTGGTAAGGTTTTGAGTCCATTATTAAGTGTAAAATTGCAGAGTACTTGGAAGTGCATGATAAAATACAGCTGAGTCATCACAGCTTCATCAAGGGGAGGTCATCCTGACAAATCTGTTAGAATTCTTTGAGAAGGTAATGAGCAAGTTAGTCAAAGGAGAGCCAGAGCAGGTGATCTATTTGGATTTCCAGAAGGCTTTTGACAAGGTGTCACACAGAAGGCTGCTACATAAGATAAGAGCCCGTAGCATTGGGTGCAAAGTACTGGCATGGATAAAGGGTTTGGCTGACGGAAAGAAGGCGGACAATAGGAATAAAGGGATCTTTTTCAGGATAACAGCTGGCGATTAGTGGAGTTCTACAGGGGTCTACAAGGCTACAGAGAAGGGACAGGTCATATTGAGGAAGTGAGAAGGCTACAGAGAGACTTGGAGAGCCTAGAGAGTGGGCTAAGAAGTGGCAGATGGAATACAATGTGGAAAAGCATGGGGTTATGCACTTTGGTGAGATGAATAGAAGTGTAGACTATTTTCTAAATGGGGAAAGGCTACAGAAATCTGAAGCACAAATGGACTTGGGAGTCTTAGTTCAGGATTCTGTTAAGGTTCACATGAAGATTCAGTTGACAGTTAGAAGGCAAATGTAATGTTAGCATTTATTTCAAAGGGCTCAAATACAAGAACAGAGATGAACTTCTGAAGCTGACAAGGCTCTGGTCAGGCTGCATTTGGAATATTGTGAGCAGTTTTGGGCCTTGTATCTAAGGGAGAATGTGCTTACATTGGAAGGGGTCCAGAGGAGGTTTACAAGAATTATCCCAGGGATGAAGACCATAAGAAATTGGAGCAGGAGTAGACCACCTGACTTGTGGAGCCTGTGCCACCATGCAATAAGATCACAGCTGATCATTTCATGGACTCAGCTCCACTTACCCGCCAATTCACCATAACCCTTAATTCCTTTACTTGTTATATGAGGAGTGGTTGAGGATTCTGGGTCTATACTCAAAGAGTTTAGAAGGACAAGAGGCCAGCATAGACTGGATGTGGAGAAGATGCTTCCACTAGTAGGAGAGACTAAAACCTCGGGGATAGCCTCAAATTACTGCACTTGCCAAGGGCTCTTCTGAATTATAGATGGTTAAGTGTTCATTTGTGGAACAAAATCAGCATGCTTTTACTACTGAACAGCCAAGGCTACACAGCGTCTAGTGTTATTGTTGGCACACCTCAGGGCGTGTATGTGCTGCCAACAGGGTGGTGAAAATCTGTACTGATGTGTTCCTCACCCTGGCAAAGAAAGGAGACACCTTCAATGACAGACAGACCATCTTGTATTAAGATCTAAACACCATAGAGGAACATTTGCAGAAGCGAAAAGCTCAAGCTGATCCCCACAAAGCAACAGGAATGGCACACGCAGCCTGCAAGTGACCTTCTGTAGCAATACTGTGGAACATGACCCCACTTTGACCTATTCAGGATCACCATCAATGAACACCTGAAGAAGCTTGCTGCTCAACATAAGACTGTGGTCAAGCTGGTCTTGATACTGGCAAGCACGTAAGTGGAGAACATTACCATCAGTGCTTTGAACATCAGCAAGACTCTTTGTGTACCCTGTAGCAGAGTGGAGTACTGTGCACTGGGATGGATGAGAGGTAACTACACTCAATCTGCAGCTATCCAACTGAACTCTGCAATGCTGTATATTACTGGAACCCTTGAGTTATATCCAACACACTGACTGCTTTGATATTGCACACTGTTCTCCTATCCATTTGCTAAGGTGCCACAACCCTCTGGGATGTCCAACAAATCAAGGAAGACAAACATCTCCCCCTCTACCACAACCTCAACAAAGTTCCAAACACCTTTTACATCGCACAAGCCCTTATCGAACCCTAAATGCTTAATCTTCAACAATGTGATTTCAAGCCAGATGATGTCTTGTACAGCTGAAGTGATTCAGAGTCTCAACAACAAACATTTGGTTAAAGACCAGCGTGGGTGACCTTCAACCACATCTGTGCAAACTGTGGAAGACGTGAAACCTTGATGCATTACTGGAGTATTAAGAAGCTCTTCTATGTCACCATGGTTACCCGGAATAGTCAGTGGATCACAATGCCACAATCACAGGACAGATGCATCCCATTCTTCTGGTCCTAATGCAAACATCTGAATGTTTATATAAAATGATCGTTGCTGCTCCATATCTACACCAGCCAGAAGAAAACAGAGAGATGACAAAAGAATGCTTTCTGGATCTAGTTTTACAGTCGTGCCCTCAACTTCTGGGTTCCCTCGCTAGTGGCAGTAGGTTCTCTGCACCTACCCTAACCAATCTTCCCATTCCTGATTGAAGGACTTATGCCTGAAATGTCGACTCTCCTGCTCCTCGGATGTTGCCTGACCTGCTGTGCTTTTCCAGCACCGCACTTTTCGACTCTGACTCTCCAGCACCAGTAGTCATCACTTCTCCTAATCTTCCAGGAGGTCTTGTGTACTAATAGGTAATGCAGCATCCGAGCAGCAGGAAAATCAACTTTTTGGGCAGGAGCCCTTCATCAGGAATGCCCCTAATAGGTAATGCCCCTACCTCAGGGCCAGATGCTCCAAGTTCGAGTTTCACCTGAGGACTGGATAGTCATGGAAGGTGTATCTTGATGTGACTAAACAGGTTGATTGTCGTGCTTCAACAACCCTATGTCAGGCAGTAAAAACAGAAGAGTTTCCTGATAAACCTGAAATCAGTGGTAGCTACAGCACAACAGTCTCACTGATTTAAAAGACTCCACATTCAGGTTACATCCAAATCAGCAGCAAAAATAGGCCATTCAGCCTGTTCCATCATTCAATAAGGTCAGATTTAATCTATGTGTATGCTCATTCCATATTCCTACCTACCCCCATAATCTTTTATTCCCCTGCCTAATAAGAGTTCCCCTGCATTAAAAACACTTATTGGCCTCCACCATCTTTTGAGGCAGAGTTCAAAGTCTCACAATCCTCAGACAAAGAAAATGTCCCTCGTGATCTCATTCAAGAGCAACCCAACATTAACTGCACACCCCATCCCCGGTTCTGGACACACATGAGGAAATATCCTTTCCACTTGTTCACCTTGTCAGGATCCATGTTGGATCTTACATACTTCAATCAAGTCATCCCTCGTTCCTCTGAACTCCAGAGAAAACAAGCCCTGTCTGTCTGATCTTTCCTCGCAGACAACATCATTCCAAGTGTCAATCTGGCAAACTTCCTCTCAAATATCTCCAACGCAGCCTTCCTCAAAAAAGGAGACCGCAGTCCTCCTCACTATCATCTGGGGGCTAGTGCCAAACTTAGGAGACCTGTCTCACAGACTAGTCATTCAACAGCCCGACATAATCATACTCACGGAATCATACCTTACAGAAAACATCCCAGACACCACCATTACCATCCCTGGATATGTCCTGTCCGACTGGTAGGATAGACCCAGCAGAGGTGGCGGCACAGTGGTATACAGTAAGGAAGGGGTTGCCCTGAGATATCTCATGGCTTCAGGAAACATCCTGCTGATTATTAAATAATATCCTCCCTCAGCTGATGATTTGGTACTCCTCCATATTGAACATCACTTGGAGGACGCGCTGCAGATGGCAAGGGTACAAAGTGTGCTCTAGGTGGGGGATTTCAATGTCCACCACCAAGAGTGGCTTGGCAGCAGCACGACTGACCGAGCTGGTCTGGAGCTAAAGGACACAGCTGTCAGACTGGGTCCACGGCAGGTGGTGAGGGAACCAACAAAAGGAAAAAAGCATACTTGAGTTTATCCTTACCAATGTGCCAGCTGGAGATGCATCTGTCCTTGACAGTATTGGTAAGAGTGACAACCTTGTGGAGACAAAGTCCTGTCTTCACATTGAGAATACCAACCATTGTGTTGTGTGGCACTATCATCGTGCTAAATGGAACAGACTTTGAACAGATCCAACAACTCAAGACTGGGCATCCATGAGGTGCTGTGAGCCATCAACAGCAGCAGAATTGTACTCTATCACAATCTGCAACCTCATGGCCCGGCATATTCCTTAGACAACCATTACCATTGGTTGGTTGGCTAATAGGAAACAAAGGGTAGTGATAAACGGCTCCATTTCGGAATGGCAGGCAGTGACCAGTGGGGTACCGCAGGGATCCGTGCTGGGACCACAGCTTTTTACAATATATGTTAATGATATAGAAGATGGTATCAGCAATAACATTAGCACATTTACTATGATACAAAGCTGGGTGGCAGGCTGAAAAGTGATGAGGATGTTAGGAGATTACAGGGTGACCTGGACAAGTTATGTGAGTGGGCAGATGCAAGGCAGATGCAGTTTAATGTGGATAAATGTATGGTTATCCACTTTAGTAGCAAGAACAGGAAGGCAGACTACTACCTCAATGGAATCAATTTATGTAAAGGGGCAGTACAGA
>NC_057722.1:6964192-6966227 GCF_004010195.1 Chiloscyllium plagiosum | reverse complement strand
GGATCTGGAGTATTGTGTGCAGTTTTGGTCGCCATACTATTGGAAGGATGTGGAGGCACTGGAACGGGTGCAGAGGAGGTTTACCAGGATGTTGCCTGGTATGGTAGGAAGATTGTATGAGGAAAGGCTGAGGCACTTGGGGTTGTTTTCAATGGTGTAAAGAAGGTTTAGGGGTGACTTGATGATTAGGGGTTTAGATAGGGTTGACCGTGAGAACCTTTTTCCACGTATGGAGTCAGCTATTACGAGGGGGCATAGCTTTAAATTAAGGGGTGGTAGGTATAGGACAGATGTTAGGGGTAGGTTCTTCACTCAGCGAGTCGTGAGTTCATGGAATGCCCTGCCAGTAGCAGTGGTGGACTCTCCCTCTTTATGGGCATTTAAACGGGCATTGGATACGCATATGGAGGATTGTGGGCTAGTGTAGGTTAGGTGGGCTTGGATCGGCGCAACATCGAGGGCCAAAGGGCCTGTACTACGCTGTATTTTTTCTATGTTTCTATGTTCTATGTTTCTAAGCGATACCAAAACTGTTGTCTCTATGGTCCTCAAACATTCATCTGTGTCCAGTTCTGGTCACCCTGTTATAGGAAAAAGTGAAAATTTTCAGGCTTATGCCCAAAACGTCGATTCTCCTGCTCCTCGGATTCTGCCTGACCTGCTGTGCTTTTCCAACACTCCCCACTGTTATAGGAAGGATATTATTAAGCTGGAGAGGGTTCAGAAGAGATTTACCAGGATGTTGCCAGGAAAGGAGAGTGAGAGGCTGGATAGGCTGGGACCTTTTTCACTGGAGCGTAGGAGGTCGAGGGGTGACCTTAAAGAGCTTTTTAAAATCTGAGGGGCACAGATAAGATTATGCATAGATAAGGCATAGCAAGGGTCTTTTGCCTTGGGTGTGGAAGTTCAAAACTAGGGAGCGTATTTTTAAGGTGAGAGGAGAGAGATTTAAAAAAGACACAAGGGGCCTTTTGATTTTGCACAGAGAGTGGTTCATGTGTGGAATGAACCTCCACAGGAAGTGGTGGATGTAGGTACAGTTACAACATCTGAAAGACATTTGGACAAGTAGATGAATAAGCCAAGCACTCGCAGGTGGGACTAGTTTATGTGGATTATGGTCAGCATGGACTGGTTGGACCGAAGGGTCTGTTTCTGTGTTGTATGATTCTATGACTCTAAAATGTTTGGAATAAAGAGTTTGCCTCAGTAATGGTGATCACGACAACTATCATCAGGCGTGTGAAAACCCATTTGGTTCACTAATCTCCTTTGGGGAAGGATACCTGGTCAGAGAGCAATGTGATTGACTCTTAACTGGAGGAGCAATTCACACAGTTCATGGGCAATTAGTAATGGGCAACAAATGTTGGCCAAGCCACCGATGCCCACATCACAAGAAAAAAATCGACTCACTATAGCAACAACTTCTACATTCTCATCACTGTCTAGGTACAATTTTACTTTCAAATACCCAATTTGATTTCTTGCTGACTATTTATATTAATGGCCTCTGTATTTGTAGTTGTTTGTATAAAGAAACCAACTCTCTGTTTGCGCTAGATCAAAATCTTCCAGAATTTTAAATACTTTCATTCAGTCATCACCTTTCCCTTCTCTCTCAAGAGAAAAGAAACCCAGCCTATTCATCCTTTCCTGGCAGACACAACCTCACAGTCCTGGTACTATCTTGAGAATGATTCATCCTTTCCAATGCTTCTATTGCCTTTTTTATAATATGGTATCTGGGACTGTGAATATACTGCAGAGTATGGGGCTTTTATGGTACAATGATATTCAGGATTAGTGGTGCTGGAAAAGCACAGCAGTTCAAGCAGCATCCGAGGAGCAGTAAAATCGACGTTTCGGGCAAAAGCCCTTCATCAGGAATACAGGCAGAGTGCCTGAAGGGTGGAGAGATAAAAGAGAGGAGGGTGGGGGTGGGGAGAAAGTAGCATAGAGTACAATAGGTGAGTGGGGGAGGGATGAAAGGTGATAGGTCAGGGAGGAAGGTGGAGTGGATAGGTGGAAAGGA
>NC_057722.1:6962698-6963278 GCF_004010195.1 Chiloscyllium plagiosum | reverse complement strand
ACGTTTCGGGCATAAGCCCTTCTTCAGGATTCCTGAAGAAGGGCTTATGCCCGAAACGTCGATTCTCCTGTTCCCTGGATGCTGCCTGACCTGCTGCGCTTTTCCAGCAACACATTTCCAGGTAAATTTAAGGTCAGGGTGGAATGTGTTGGTGAAGTTGATGAATTGCTCAACCTCCTCGCTGGAGCATGAGGTGGCGCCAATGCAGTCATCAATGTAGCGGAGGAAGAGGTGAGGAGTGTTGCCGGTGTAATTAGGGAAGATGGACTGTAAGTGGGACAATTCGAAGGAGAAATTGTTAAGGGTGAGGACCAGTTCAGCCAAACGAATGAGAGTGTCGGTGGAAGGGTACTATTGGGGATGTCGGGAGAGGAAGAAATGGAGGGATTGGAGGCCCTGGTCATGGCGGATGGAGGTGTAGAGGGACTGGATATCCATGGTGAAGATGGTAATAGTCTCTCATGGATGACTGATTATCTGCACAACAGAATTACACCATAGAATGGGTGTGAAGTGTTTGATTTATAACTCAGATATACAACCTTACCCCACCTGAAAAGTAAATAAGACATGAAGGCAA
>NC_057722.1:6946198-6962198 GCF_004010195.1 Chiloscyllium plagiosum | reverse complement strand
TCAGACCTCACTAAAAGTTTACAAGGGATTCCAATTTTTCTTTTCCAACAGTCTAACATCAGGGCTCCCCAAAAGCTATTCAATCACGGTATCCATGATCTGAAGGTGCCAGTGTTGGACTGGGGGCGGACAAGGTCAGGAGTCAAATAAAACCAGGCTATAGTCCAAAAGGGTTTATTTGAAATCGCAAGCTTTCGAAGTCGGCACTTTGAGTCAGCAGTTTGTGGTGTCAATGTTAGCCATGGTGTGGAGGTGCACTTCATCTGATGCAAGGGAAACACTCCAAAAGCTTGTGATTTCAAATAAATCTGTTGGACTATATCGTGGTGCCGTCTGACCTCTGACCTATTCAATTATGAATTGCCTCAACGCCTCACTGTTCTTTTCTGGAATTATGCTTCCCCCGAATCTGGAAGCTATAGTTCAGTACCTACCAGAAAAGATTTACAAGGATGTTGCCAGGGTTGGAGGATTTGAGCTATAGGGAGAGGGTGAACAGGCTGGGGCTGTTTTCCCTGGGCCATTGGAGGCTGAGGGGTGTGCTTATGGAGGTTTACAAAATTATGAGGGGCATGGATAGGATAAATAGGCAAAGATTTTTCCCTGGGGTCGGGGATTCCAGAACTAGAGGGCATAGGTTCAGGGTGAGAGGGAAAAGATATAAAAGAGATCTAAAGGGCAACTTTTTCACGCAGCGGGTGGTACGTGTTTGGAATGAGCTGCCAGAGGAAGTGGTGGAGGCTGGTACAACTGCGACATTTAAAAGGCATTTGGATGGGTATATGAATAGGAAGGGTTTGGAGGGATATGGACCAGGTGCTGGCAAAAGGGACTGAATTAATGTAGGATATCTGGTCAGCATGGATGAGTTGGACCGAAGGGTCTGTTTCCATGCTATACATCTCTATGACTCTACTCACTGGCACAACTCCAGCTTTACACAATTAGCTAACTTTCTCAAATTAATACAGTATCTAGGTTTCTTTGAGCTCTCATCCTCCTCAGCTGCATCAAGCAAACACCACTTGTGTTTTCTTTTTAATTCCATTCTCTCTTACATAGCATTCTTATTTTCTCACATGCAAATAAGGGCAAAACCCTACACCCCCACATCTCCTCCATGGTTCCCAAGAGTTCTGAGCCCTAATTGCACATTACAATCCAACTGCTCCTAGGACTTCATCCCAACTACATGGAACCACAGTCCTTCTGTTGCCTTCTCAACAACAACAGAACTCATCACGCTTATACCCTGTTTCTGGCTCTCTCTCATCCACTGTCTTAGTAACTCTTTAACCTTGAACCTTTGAACTGGTCTGCAATGACTTGGAACTGTTTTGAATGACCTATTGGAAACTCCCCAACCAGCCCTGACTTTGTTCCAGGCTGTATTGAATTTAACAACAAAAAGAACTCTGTTCCCTGAATATTACAATTTTCACAAATTTCTGGCTTATACAGTACAAATTTATACAAAACATTGTAGAATCCAATATATAGAGTCATCGGAGATACACAGCATGGAAATGGGCACTTTGGTCCAACTTGTCCATGTCAACCAAATATCCCAACCTAATCTAGTCCCATTTCCCAGCATTTAGTCCATATCCCTCTAAACCTTTCCTATTCCCCTTTAAACTCCTTATTCCTATACCCATCCAGAAGCCTTTTAAATGCTGTATTTGTACCAGCCTCCACCACTTCCTCTGACAGCTCGTTCCATACACACACATCCTCTGCATGAAAAGATGCCCCTTAGATCCCTTTTAAATCTTCCCCCTCTCACCCTGAACCTATACCCTCTAGTTTTGGACTCCCCCACCCTGAGGAAAAGACCTTGGTTATTTACCCTATCCATGTCGCCTTAGTAGGAACGGCTGGTCAGACCTCATTCATGTTAAAATTCTAAAAGTATATGCTGGTGCAATGTATGGCGAGATAGTGTGGAACTGTTTTATGATGCAGAATGTATTACAAGAGAAAAAAAAAATAGTACTGGTTTTCCTCATGACCTCAGGATGTGCTTTATCACTGCAAAGGCAATAAATCTGATTTAAGGTATAGCACAGTAAAAGCAAGGAACATGGCAGTGAATATGTACAATGTGATAACAGTCGCATGCCTTGTTCAATATGTTGATTGAGGGACAAATATTGAGCATCAGTGGGAAGTACTCAGCCTTTTGTCTCATCATGTTCCCTTTTACATTCATTGCAAGTACAGATGGGGTCTTAGATAAATGTCTCAGGTGAAAGAAAGCACCTCCAAACGTGCAGCACTCCCTCAGTACTGCAAAGGACTGTTAGTCTGGATCATGGGCCTGATTCTCTTGAGTGATGCTTTGACCCTACAGCTTTAGATTCTCAGGTGAACCCACTAGCCATGGCTGACATATGACATGCAATTGGAAGGGACAGTGATGCATCAGACTGAACAAGGTTAAGAAAGTTGCTGCTCAGTGGATTGGTCTTCCTAGAGGGAAGGAACAAATAAAGGCCTTGTTTGAAAAGGTCATTGTGAAAAATACTGGCAAGTGTGTGGCTAATATTGGTAGAGGCAGTACAGAAGATCAGATTGACCTGCTGATTGAAGCAGGAGACAGATAATTCCAGGAAGTGAAATGACAGACTTAGGTGTTATACAGTAGAAGACAAATGATTTTGAACAAAGTCCAAGTCCACCCTTATAGTCTGAACTTTATTTCAGTCAACCCCTTCCCAAACTGGGATTAATCACTTATTACTGAAGTAATTTTCGGAACCTGACCAAAAACTATTTAATATGGACTATACTCTCCAACCATTAGCAACAAATTCTTAACATGTAGAGCTCACGTTAGTGCAGATGAAAATTTAAAGTTTGGCTAACCTGCCAACAGTTTAAGAAAACACTTCATCTACCTGATGAAGGAGCAGCATTCCGAAAGCTAGTACTTCCAAATAAACCTGTTGGACTATACCCTGGTGATGTGTGATTTTTAACTTTGTCAACCCCAGTCCATCACTGGCATCTCCACTTCACCTCTTACTGCACTGCTCTTTTCATGTACCCCATTGTTAAAAGGGTTTTCTGTTGTTTACTTCAGAACTATTAAGTTGCTACTTATTTACTTATCTCTGAATTCATCATCTGGAAATTCCCCTCTCCTTGCCAATCATGTTAGCAAATTTGCCAGTGGTCTGAGTCCTGTCCCTATCCACGTTTCCATTATTTTGTCCACATGTTTTTGTCTTTATTTTGTGTTATCGTTTTCTGTCAAAATATGGTTACAAAAATCTTCAAAATGCAAAATAACAATGCTCCTTTCTTTATGCCATACCTTTAAATCCATGGCCACTATCTCATTAAAATTTCTTACTAAAGGTAGACTTTGATGATGTCCTTCAATACTTCTTACAAATCTTACATCTATCACATCTCTTCTATGAGTATATCATACTCCCCATCTCTCAATCATCCTTTACTAAAGCCTTTAATCTTGTACAGGACAAAAGGCATGCTGCCCATAGTGTTCAGGGATGTGTAGGTGAGCTGCATTAGTCCGGGGTAAATGTAGGGTTATAGGGCAGGGGAATGGGCCGGCATGGGTTATTCTTCGGAGGGTCAGTGTGGACTTGTTGGGCCAAAGGGCCTGTTTCCACACTGTAGGGATTCTATGATTCTATGATTATCGATGTAATTTTAATAAAACTGACTTTTTATATTCTAAATTCTAAGCTCTAAAATCAGCAATACTTAATTTATTTCGTGGAGAGGTTATGGTCTATTAAAGAAATATGGTAGCGTCTCAGTTGTGTAAATTGCAGATACAATAGCTTTATAATCTTCCATGTCCTATTTCATGTAAGGTTTCATCATCAATGGCCTACTTAAAAGTCTCATTTCATTGGACACTAACCTATACTAATAAAATGACCAGTCTGTTCAAAGATTGCAATATGTTATCATCTCCAAACTGGTGGAACTCTCACATTCTTTCACTTCATCCCGATCCTCGTTATTCAGAGTCTAGTTAGCATTTTTGCCTGTCTATTCTGCACGCAGTAATTGTGCATCCATTGGCCAATAAGACCATAAGAAATTGGAACAGGAGGAGGCTATATGGCCCTTTGAGCCTGTTTATCCATTCAATAGGATCATAGCGGATCCCACATTCCTGACATCCACTTTCTTATCCTTTCTCCGTAACCCTCCATTCACCAACCAATCAAGAATCTATCTCGGCCTTAAATATACACAAGGCCTCTGCCCACACAGCTCTTTATAAGAGAGATTCTAAAAATCCTCAACCCTCTGAGAGAAGGAAGTCTTCCTCATCTCAGTCTTAAATTGGCGCCCCTTAATTCTGAGACTGTGCCCTCTAGTCCTAGACTCTCCCATGAGGGGAACCATCCTCTCAGCATTTACCCTGCTAACCTCTCAAGAATCCAATTTGTTTTAAGGAGATCGCCTCTCATTCTGCTAAACTCCAGTGAGTTGAGTCCCAACCTACTTAACATTTGCCCACATGACAATCCCTCCGCACCGGGCATACTGCACAATTGGGAAACACTGCCACCAACACAATCAGCACTGAGCTGAAACTCGCTGGGACTAATACAATGCCCTCTATGTAATCCATATCTCCATGCAAATCTTCACTTTCATGTTTTAAATGTTCTATTGGACCATTTGTACAGTTCATTCTTTGAATCAGTGATTGACTAGACCCTGATGAGCATTTCTAGGGTCTTTCTCTTACTGTAGGTCCCAAATTCTCTTAGCTTCTCAAAATTATCAACACTATTCCTGTCCTCATTTCTACTAGCTACAGTTCTCCTTTCAGACTGTCACCGGTGACTTGTACCTAGACAGTGTTGCCAATTAGTTACAATGGTGCCCTCCACTCTGTCATACCATAATTGCCCATATCGCACTATGAATGCTGCTGGGAAAGGAATGGTTTCCTAGGAATTTATTCAGTGCTCCTGACATTTGTCCTAGCGCTGTATGCTTATCTATAAAGTTAACTCCCGTCAAAACTAGCCACCTGTCCCTACTTGATACTTTGACATAGTCCAATAACTCAAACAGTAGCACAGACTGGGGAATTTCCATGATACTATTTCCAGTCTTTCTAGATTTGTCAAATCTGACCATGCCTCATTATCAGTGAACAATCTGAATAGGATGGGCCTGTTTTACCTGGAGCATCAGAGAGGTGACCTCGTAGAGATTTATAAAATCATGTGGGGCATAGATAAGGGGACTGGCCAAGGTCTTTTTTCCCAGGGAAGGGGAGTCCAAAACTAGAGGGCATAGATTTAAGGTGAGAAGGGGTAACATTTTCGCACAGAGGGTGGTGCATACGTGGAATGAACTGCCAGAGGAAGTTGTGGAGGCGGGTATAATTACAACGTTTAAAAGACATCTGGATGGGTACATGAGTAGGAAAGGTTCAGAGCGATATGGGCCAAATGCTGGCAAATGGGACTGTCAGATTGGGATGCCTGATAAGTTGGATCGAAGGGTCTGTTTTTGTGCTGTGTGATTCAACGACTCTATAAATCAACTTCTGGATAAATTTTATTCCAGCAAGTTAACAATTTGACTAAACCTTCATTCATGTTCAAATCACTGGGCTTCAATTCCAAAGAAAACACTTTGTTTCTTTTCTTGCTCCTATGTGGTATCGCAAGTGCTAAGACCTTACCTTATTTCCTCTTTGGTAAAGAAGTGGCCCAGGTACAAATTGTTAGTTCATTTTTCCACTACCAACAGGGCCCAGTTTCAGAAGCCCAGGGATTGATAATCATAAACATCCCATTCTAACTCCACCATCCTCTGCTACCAATGTTATACACCAGAGAATAACTATGTTTGAACAGAGTTTAAGTTTATTTTTTTTTAATGAGAGCTTTATTTCAGTTAACCACACTTTATTAACTTCACCCCCAACTGATTAATTTTTTCAGACTCTTAATTCCAAAGAATTAAATTTCCACTATCTTTCATAATGGGATTTGAACTCAGGTGCCCACAACATTATCTAGGTCACTGGATTAACAATCCTAAAATAGTGCCACTAGACTGTTGCCTCCCCCAGTTCCTGCATGTATTAGTTGTGCCCCAAATGTATACAACCAATTCAAACCCAATTAAGTCTTAATTAATAGATTCATTTCTTGTTCCCTCATTCCATTCAGTCTTGGGCATCCCTTCTGACCTGATTGGATAGTACATTTAGCCCATGTTTTCACCAACTCTGCAAGCCTTATAAAAATCCCAACTGGGATGTAATTCTGGAATTCTCTCCCCTATTCTATTTCTGATCATTTTTACCAGCAAGAAATAAAGGCACAGTTCTCCCACCCTTGCCAGCTCCATTATATTTTTCAAGTGGAGTCCGGGCCCTTCATAAAGTTGACATCGTTCAGAACAAGTACAACTCAGACAGGTGATCTTTTGCATTTCAGACTGAAGAAAATAATTCTTGGGATCTCTATTGCCATAATTTCAAATGATTTGAAGGCCCAGAGCTCTTTTAAAATGAAAATAAAACTTCACTGGCTTTCATTTGTGTAAAAGAAAATAACCTCCTGCCCACTGCTACGACTGATAGGACATTGAGAGCAGCTTAAAAAAAAGGAACCATTCGTGGGATTTGTCATTATAGCTGAAACCATTGTGAATGCTCGCGTGAGTTTTAAATGGCCCAGAACTATTTTGCTCAGCATGAGACTAAGTTCAGTTTGATTGACAGAAGATGTCATTTGAGGGATTTTGTAAAACAGATTTTGTTTTCAACTGATTGACCACGTGAGGGGGATTTGCATTTTTAACAGATTTATGAACAAGTGATCCTTTATAGCATGAACTATGTTTCAGTAAAACATTAATTAGACTATTAGGAGTTAATTTTTCTGTACCTCCATTTCAAGGACATAGCTCCCAAGGACTGAATAGACCAAATACTGAGTGAGAGGGGTCTGCCTATAGAGGACACATGGGGAACATTGTTTAAAAGGGGGAAATGGGAATATGAGGGAGTACAGAGGGTGAGATGGAAATGTGACGGAGCCTCAAGAGATTTTAAGCAAAGAGGGGACATAGAGAGAGTATGAGTGGGCATAAATCGGTTATGAGTAGTCTTGAAGGGGCTATAAGGAATAGGGAGAGATCTGAAGAGAGTTTGAGGGCCTGACATTCATCATTTAAACAGGTCTGAAGTCTCAGTTCGTGAAGATGAGAGTTCTAGCCTGATGAACTAGCCTTTCACCTGCCTCCAGTTTCACTTCATGCCTGATTCCATCCTGCCATGGCTCTCCCCAACAGGACAATGAGACACAGGGGCATCTTTTTTAAGTGAACCAGGTCTGTCAAGCTGGAAGGTTTGACTTTGCCTGGACAAAAAGCCAGCCATGAGAGTACAATCGCAAAGACCACCTCTGGATGGTAGCACAGCATGTTGCTGGGAATTGGCACCGTGGTTCAGTGGTTAGTACTGCTGCCTCACAGCACCAGTGTTCGATTCCAGTCATGCGACTGTCTGTGTGGAGTTTGTACCTTCTCCCGCATCCATGTGGGTTTCCTCCGAGTGCTCCGGTTTCCTCCCACAGTCCAAGATGTGCAGGTGGATTGGCCACACTAAATTGCCCATAAAGTCCAAGGATATGCAGGCTGGATGGGTTAGCCATGGAAAATGTGGGGTTTTGGGGATAGGGTGGGAAGCTCTTTGGAGGGTCAATACAAAATTCATAGGCCAAATTCTCTGATTCCAATGTGTGAACTGGGATGAGAGCAATCTGTAAGATTGACTCATTGCACATGGAGGCTTGTGGAGATAGGGGAGTGGCACATGAAGGGAAGTAAGGTTGCAGGTTTTTATCTTTATTCATTTGTTGGATGTAAGTGTCACTTGCAACGCCCACATTTGTTGCCTATCCCGAACTGTCCCTTGAACTGGGTGGCTTACTGAGCCAGAGGACAGTTAAGAGTCAACCACATTGCGGTGGGTCTAGAGCCATGGCTAAGGATGGCAGATTTCCTTCCCTCTTGGACAGATAGGGGTTTTACACCAATCAATGTTATGGTTATCACCAGGATCAGCTTTCAATTCTAGGTTTATTGCTGCTGCTGGAAGCTCCTGCTTCAGGGCTATGTCATATCTGTCTGTCTTTTTTGATACCCTCACATGCCACCAATCCTTGTTTGCAATGGCTCCGTGGGATTCATCATCCCAGCTAGGCCCAGATCCACCCCTCTTTCTGCTGCTCTCCACCTTGCCCTCAAGAATAGAGATCAATAAATTCTCAGCTTTGATCAAATGACGAAATACTAACATTTTCTACTATGGTAGTCACCTCTTATTATTTACTAAAATAATACTCAATTGGTTATATTGAAGTTTGACCAGCTGTCATGGTGAGATGTGAACCCACGTCCCTGATGCATTATACTAGGCTACTAGATCAGCAGCACATTGCTATTATTACCACTGCACCACCACTGTTGCACTCAGTGAAGGAAGGGTGATAAGAAAGGGAGATAGTCACTCATGGTCATGTACAATGACTTTAACTGAGGTTCAAGTATATTTTAGGAGGAAGATGGTGGCACATTGGGAATATCATTGGACCAACAAACTAGAGGTTTAAGCTCTTACTCTGAAAGAATAAAGGAAAGTAAAGTAACTAGCTAGGCATTGACAACATCAAAGGCAGTCTTGTCTGAGCTATTATTTCTTTTTACCAGCTGTGGATACAATCCACGTTTATCACTTAGAAACAGCTTAGAGTGTTTGATTATGATTACTATTCCAAATCTACAGTACTGCCTGGTACTAGGAGGTACAGGTATGTATGTCCACTGCTGCTAAATATGGTCTGTTATCAGGAAGAGGCCTCCATTCATGGGCCTGAACATGAAAGGCATTGTTTGTCCCCAACTGAACATCATCATATTTACCTCAGTTCAATTCAGAATTACGCACAGCTGTGAATGGTTTTCATTTAAGAAAGGTCAAATGATACAGAAATATCAGCAAAATGTAGGGATAAAAGAAAAGTTGGGGTGGGAGTAGGAGGGGAAAATTTGGTGTAAAAATAGGAAGTGCAACAGACCCTGGAAAGAAACACTGGGCTGAATCTTACGGTTCTAGGCGAAGTGTGAGTTGTGTCAAGTGATTTGGAGAGATTCTCACTGCGAGACCGAACACACCAGATCTTACCAAATGAACCTCATTAACTACCTTCCCCACCCCTACGGTGTCTTATTCTATCCCTATCTTACCATGCACCATTCCTGGAATAACTCACCACTCAGAGGATATCCAGCATCCCTTACACTCGTGACTCTCTCTGAGGGAAAAAGTTTGCCTCGTCCTTAAATGGACAACATCATATTTTCAACTGGATCATTGGTTGGAAATAAATGTTAGTGCCATTAACAGAACAACAGATAACACAGTCATCTGTCTGAGGGGTGAGAAGGGATTTTGGTTTAGGGTTTTATTCAAAAGTCAGCTCCTTTAACAGGGTAGCACTCCCTTCCTATTGCTTTGGAACCTAGATTTTTGACTAGGACAGACTTGAAGCACAGACATCTTACTCAGATACCAGGGTCAGTCAAAACCGACGCACAATCTTTCAATAATCTATCACAGTTCCATCTGTCAGAGGCAAAACAAATCGGGTGAGTAAGAGAGGAAAGTTGCTGAATTTTCCCAGTAACAAAAGAAATGTTTCAAGGATCTGAAGATTTGGTCCAAGTTTCACCCTCTATCTAATGAAAACAATTTAAGCAAACAGGTGACTCACTGATTCGACACTGACAGGTTTCACACTTTACGTCTATAGGTAACGTAGGGAACCAGGTCATTCGGTTGACAGTGGACCCACTGTTCAGACGTGTAGCGCTTGCTTGCTGCTGAGAAACTCCCTGTACACAACATGGCTACCACAATGTGCCAGTGTCTGGGCTTTGGCATCTCGGCCCTAGGTTTCGCCGGGACCATCGTTGCCACTGCGTTGAACATGTGGAGCACACAGGACTTGGGCCAGGATCTGGTGACCTCGATTTACAAATACATGGGTCTGTGGAAAACGTGCATGCAGCAGACATCCGGCTACACGGAATGTCGCCCCTTCTACACTGTCCTGGGGCTTCCAGGTAGGCTCAGAGGGTCCAATGCAGTTGGGAGTAGGCGGGCGGTATCAAAAAATAGCGCCTATCCAGGAGACAGATCACATTGCTAAAGCCGACAACACTGCACTAAAAGTTGTGTATCTGCACGCTTTATTATTACTGCTCAAATATTGTTTTTAACTTCTATACAACCTCCCTTGTGATAAAGTGGCAGTGATCGTTCAAGTGTTTCTTGCTAAAATCATTTCATGATAAATGTTTTCCATTATCAACCAGGTCAAGCATTAAAGGTGGAATGATTTGGATAATTTAAGAGAAATTCTATGATGGGAGAATTACGTGCTAGACTTCAATGGACAAACCAATATATTTGCAAGAGTTGAGCTTCAATGGTAATATTACTTTCTTAAAAAGGTAGACTTCCAGGAGAGATTTTGAGGACATTTGATCAGCCACTTTTGGAATACTGGGTCCAATTCTGGTCTCCCTGCTATGGGAAAGATGTTGTTAAACTTGAAAGGTTTCAGAAAAGATTTACAAGGACGTTGCTAGGGTTGGAGGCTTTAAGCAAAAGGGAGAGGCTGAACAGGCTGCAGCTGATTTCCCTGGAGTTTCGATGGCTGAGGAGTGACCTTACAGATGTTTATAAAATCATGAGGGGCACGGATTGAATGAACAGTCAAGACCTTTTCCCCAGAATGGGGGAGTCCAAAACTAGATGGCATAGGTTTACTGTGAGAGGGGAAAGATTAAAAAGGGCCAATTTTTTCATGCAGAGGATGTTGCGTGTATGGAATGAACTGCCAGAGGAAGTTGTGGAGGCCGGTACAAATACAACATTTAAAAGGCATCTGGATTGGTATGTGAATAGGAAGGGTTTAGAGACATATGGGCCAAGTGCTGGCAAATGGGACTGGATTAGGTTGGGGTATCTGGTTAGCATGGGTGAGTTGGACCAAAGGGTCTATTTCCATGCTGTACATCTCTATGACTCTATGAATTGGTTTCGATGGAGATATTATACTCAGGAACTGGGTTTCGATGGAGGGATAATTAGACTGGCGAACTGGGTTTCGAGGAAAGGAATATTATACTAGTGTATTGGGTATCGACAGAGTGATGATTATACAAGTGGACTGGGTTTCGACAGAGGTATTACCAAACTGGTGTTCAGGGTTCCAAAGGAGGACTTTTTTTTTTTAAAGTGGACTGGGTTTCGATCGATGTTGTGGGTTTCGATCATGCTTCAGGGATGGGCTTCCACCAGTATGTACATTTACTCAAAGGGTGGGTTGGTGAACACGAGAGCAGGGATTGATGGCAGTTTCACAAACCAACAGATGGGACTTGATGAGTGAAATGAATTTTCGGAACCCAGACATTTAGCAACTGTTGATGGCTTTTCTGTCACTGAGAATCAGTTAGGATTCAGCAAAGTGCTAAAGGAGCAAGTCTGTCTTTCAAACGAGCTATTAAACTGGATTTCAGTCCATTCCCTTAGGGAGTTCTCTCTGCTTCTGAGCCTACAATTCATCCCTCAGGCAACACTGCTAAAATAAACAGTTTATACGGTTAGTTAACTCAATATTTCTTGTTGGGATCTTGCTGGGCACACATTAGCTGTCAGGTTTCTTTCCATTACAATAGCCTCATATGGAAAGCCTTTCACTGGAAGAAAAAAGGTTTGAAAATCTTGATCACACAAAAGCCATGGGCGGCACAGTGGTTCAGTGGTTAGCACTGCAGCCTCACGGCGCCAGGGACCCAGGTCCAGTTCCAGCCTCGGGCGACTGTCTGTGTGGAGTTTGCATATTCTCCCCATGTCTGCAATGGGTTTCCTCTGGGTGCTCCGGTTTCCTCCCACAGTCCAAAGGTGTGCAGGTTAGGTGAATTGGCCATGCTAAATTGCCCATAGTGTCAGATGCATTAGTCAGGGGTAAATATAGGGTAGGGGAATGGGTCTGAGTGGCTTACCCTTCGGAGGGTTGGTGTGGACCTTTTGGGCCGAAGGGCCTGTTTCTATTCTGTCGGGATTCTAATCACTAAACATATGTTCTTTCTTGATCCGGTTGCTTACAGATGGGAGTTTTTGTTTACAAATTGTTAACAGAACAAGACATGGAGAACTTAGGAACTTGAGTAGGCCATTCAGCCCCTCAAGTCTGCTGTACAATTCAATTCACTCATGCCTAGTCTGTATCTTAACCCATCTACTCACTGCCTCGGTTCCAAGATCTCCTTGCCCAATAAAAATCTATCAATCTCAGATTTTCGATTCATTCTCAATAGCTTTGAGGGGAATGAGAATTGTAGATTTCCACTGACCTTTGTGTGATGTGAAACCTATAGAAGCACTGAAGATTTTAAACTAATGATGTACAAAGATTTGAGAGGGTGGGATATAAAACAGACAAATGACAAAAGAAACAAAAATGTCTCAGATTCCAACAAATCATTACTTTGGCAGGTTGGATGAAATAGCATCTCATAGAAGATATTTCAAATGTTCATCTCAGCCATTTTCTTATCCAAACTGTGACATTTGTGAGAAAATGTACAATGAAACTGTATTCTACAGAGGCAAGACACCCCAATATAATGCACATACTAACCTGCCTAGCCAATACTGCAATGAAATCCAATTACAAACTTCAACTCTTGGCAAACGCTGATATCATGATAAATCCACCACGTCTGTGATATGCCCTGAAAATGAGAAATTCACTGACATGTTGCCTCGAACACTGAGGCACGTCTTGACACAATGTAGTGACAAACCCAACTAATGAGGTAAGGGCAACACACTCCACTCATATTGCGGCACGTCCTGCAATACATGGAAAGGTTTCAATTGAGGAGCAAAAGTACAAGATTAGAGAAGTTGTAGAACAGCGGGCAGGAGACATTGCTTCTCAGGATGTGGGAAATGGTGGAAAGACTGAGGTTATTGTCCATTCAGTTGCACTGAAGGATGTAAGAGTCAACTGCACACCTCAACTAGACCTTTGGTAAGGGTGGCAATTGTCCTTTTATGTATCTGTTGGGTTTTCAATAACAATCCCACAGCTTTTATGCTCAATTCATTTGGTGCCAGCCGAGAAGATTATCAAATTTGTTGATTTCAGTTTTGCAATTTGTCACAGGGCATGAGTTGCTGATCTAATCGATAACCACTACGTACACAGCAAGTTAAGAGTTAGGAGCAGGGAGAGATAGGCAAGTCCACCCTTCAAGCCTGCTCCACCTTTCAATAGATCATACTATATCTAAATGTGGTCTCAACTCATTCTCCTGCTTAGCCTCCACACCCTTTAACTCCTCTGGCATAAAAATATCCAATGGCCCAGCCTCCACTGTTCTCTGGGGAAGAAAGTTCCAAAGACTTGTGAATCGCTTTACTCGGTTCAATGGCAACCACTGCTGCCTCACAACACCAGGGATCCACTCTCCGGTCACTGTCTGTGCGGAGGTTGCACATTTTCCCCATATCTGCGTGGGTTTCCTCCAGGTGCTCCGGTTTCCTCCCAAAGATGTGCAGGTTAGGTGAACTGGCGTGCTAAATTGCCCATAGTGTTGAGGGATATGTAAGCTATGTGCATTAATCTGGGGAAATATAGAGTAATAGGGTAGGGGAATGGGCCTGGGTAGGATACTCTTCAGAGGGCTAGTGTGTACTTGTTGGGCCGAAAGGCCTGTTTGCCACACTTTTGGGATTCTATGAAAGTTCCAAAGACTCATGAATCTCTCAGAAAACAAAAACCTTACTCCTCAGCTCCAGCTTAATGGATTGAGCTTAATTTTTAACATGCATCTCCTGGTTTGGATCTCTCCCACACGGGGAGATATCCTCGCTTTCAAGACCTCTCAAAGCTTGGTAAGTTTTGAAAAGATCACTCTGATCCCTGTCAGCTCTAAAGTATACAGGACCAACCTGTCTAATCAATCATCACAAGACAGAGCCCTCATCCAGGAAATCAATCAAATGAACCTTTTATTTAAATGTACTTATGTACTTTCTTAAATATGGAGACCAAAACTGTACACAGCAGTCCAGGTGCAGTCTCAACAATGCAATGTCTAACGCTTGGCAAAAGACCCCTGTATTATTTAGCCACCATGGCTAAGTAGTTTCATAAAGAGTTGTGAGGGTGTGGAAGTCTCTCCCAGGGTCAGTGGCTGAGATCTAAATATGTTCAAGGTTAAAAGGGATAGGTGCATGAAGGAGAAGTGATTGAATGAATCCAGAAATAGAATGGCCAAATGTGATTAGAATTGATTGTATGTGTGAAGGGTTAGCACAGACAAGCTGACGGACAGCAAAGCTTCAACTTCAACTTCCCTCCAATCCTGCAGTAATCCACACCGGTCCTGGGACTCATTCTGCAAACACCACACAAAACCCACCAATACTGTGATTCTCATTGTCAAGCCTAAAGTATACTGCACCAATCTTCAGGCATCTGATGCATCACAGCAAACCAAACTATACTGGAGCACATTCCTTGACTAAAATGGAAGCAATTTTAAGTTTTAGTAACCCAAGTGTTTATCCAAATATGGAAGAGAATGATGGTTTCCTATCACCAACATTAGCTCAAGTTCTTGAGAGTACATTATACTGCAGGTGACCTTGCCCATTCCATGCAAACTAGACAAAAGAATGTATATTGACACAGCCCTGCGCGCACTTGCCAAAATATTTGCCAAGTTGGAGAGAGGGCAGGGTGGAGACCGGAAGCAAGGGAGTAATGCGCTGAGTTGTCTGGGAACACAAACAAAGAAGTAAATGTCGACGAGGCTGTCCGAGGTGGAGTCAGGAGTGGGGAGGCCAAAAGGAATTGTGGCTAAAGAGGAGACTTCTTGAGGTCGGTGTGGGGAAACAGATAAGGGTTCTTGTACTATTTATGAGACAGAGTAGGGGATGGGGAGGGAAGGGGTTTCCCGGCAGAATATGATTGGAAGATTGAAAGGTGTGAACTGTGTGGGATGGTTGGAGGAAATTACAGAAGTTGAAAGCAGCAAGGCCATTGTGAGATGCGAGTGAAGATCATGGAGATGAAAAACTGTAGGAGAGTTGAGGGATAAGGCTGACAGCCTCCAACATAAAAAAGCAACCAATGGCCCTATGTACTGGAACTTCATTCATCCCTTTGCCATTTTCCTGTGTACCTCAGTTTAGTCAACATGATCAAGCAAACATATGGAGCCCACTGCAAGAATCAGCCTCATCCACTCAAAAAATACTCACTGTGATTCACTGCTGTTAGTGCTTTGCTCTCTATTTTCAAGATCTGGTTGGAGATATTTGTCAGGAACACCCAGGTTCAATATGTCATGTTACAATTCTTGGGAAGCCATTATGTCATTATAGAAACCTTTCAATGTGGAAACAAGCCATTCTGGTCCACAGTAACCCTCCAGGAGCATTCTACCTAAACCCACTCCCCACCCTATCCCTGTAACCCCTGCGTTTCCCATGGCCAACCCACCTAACCTGCATGTCTTTGGACTTTGGGAGGAAACCCATGCAGACACGGGAGAACGTGCAAACTCCACACAGACCCTGAGGTTGGAATCAAACCCAGGTCCCTGGCGCCACCGTGCCATCCTGATCTGTTCGGTTGGAAATATTGGAATTGAGGAATCCACTGACAACCACAAAACCATTGTCGATTGTTGGAAAATAAATTCATCTGACTCACTAATATCCTTTAGGAAAGGAAATCTGCCAGCCTCACCTGGTTGTGACTCCAAACTCACAACAATGTACTGACTCTGAACTGCTCTTTGAAATGGCCACAGCAAGCCATTCAGTTGTATTAATTGCTACCAAATCTCAACAAAAAGATGAAACCAGACAGACCACCTGGCACCG
>NC_057722.1:6934668-6945698 GCF_004010195.1 Chiloscyllium plagiosum | reverse complement strand
CCTTCATTCCCCTCTCACCCACTAGCCCCCCACTGCTATCCGCTGCTGAAATTATTTTTTGCAATCTTATATCCTCCAGACCCTAGTCTTTCCGACGCCATTTTCTGCACCATAATGACCTTCAGCTCATCCAAAACTCGGTTGCATATTTCCTAACACACATCAAATCCTTGTTCTTGTGGACCTACCTTAGTCCCAAAACATCAATGCCCTTACTGTAGGGATGCAATGATGTTATAATTTTGATACATAACCCAGAAAATGAGGAATGTCAGAACTTACTTATGTCACACACATACAAAGGTGACTGTGCTATAATTGATGATGGATGGGACTGCGGAGAAAGACAGAGACAGCCAGAAAAAAAATCTGGACCTAATTCTTGTCTGCAATGAAGGACAAAGTTTGATTTCCTGAACAGGTTCTGCAGGGAGTTTCATTTGCCAGCTGCACGTATACCCACTTGGAAAATTAGTTTAAGCTGTAAATAGCCAATGTTCACTTGAGGGAGTGAGGGCTGTAGATGCTGGAGATCAGAGTCGAAACGTGTGGAAAAGCACAGAGGTCAGGCAGCATCCCAGGGGCAGGAGGATCTACATTTCAGGCACAATGATGCTGGGCTTATGCCTGGAATGTCGATTTTCCTGCTCCTCGGATGCTGCCTGACCGACTGCGCTTTTCCAGTGCCACACTTTTCGACAATGTGCACTTGAGCCTGATTTTGGCCCTCTTTCATTTGCAACGAAAATGTTCCCACTGACACAACATCATACGGCAACGTTAGGTGTCAAAACCAATTCTCACTCTCAAAACCTGGACCAGCAGAAAATTATATGGAGTTATACTTGGGGACCGCAATAGCGCAGTGGTTAGCACTGATGCCTCATAGCACCAGGACCCAGGTTCAATTCGACCCTCAGGCAGCTCTCTGTGCAGAGCTTACACATTTTCCCTGTGTCTGCATGTTCCTCTGGGTGCTCTGATTTCCACCCACAGTCCAAAGGTGTGCAGGATAGGTCGAATAACCATGGGAAATGCAGGGTTAATAGGATAAGGGGGGTGCTGTCCTTCAGAGCGTCAGTGTGGATTTGATAGGCCAAATGGTCTGCTTACACACTATAGGGATTCTATGATTATACAATTCAATTGCCTTTCAATTCACTGAAACAATATGCGGCACTTGGGGCTGGGTTGAACACTTAACCTCTCCCACTGTGATTAGAAAGAAAAGTCTCTGAAATTTGTCTCATTGCCTTCACTGTAAAGTTGAGTTCCCTCCCAATGTGGTAGTCATATACCCAATTCAATATATCATGGTTCCAAAAGCACCAGAAGTTAAACTGTTCTTGCATATGATATCTTTCGCTATTCCCAGTTTTATAGGCAGAACTATTATGACTGATGTAGCATTCTGGAGCAAGGAAGAAGAAAGGGAAGAGATTAACCTAAACCCTCCAGTTGAAAGGCATTGATTTATGGGATGTGAGCATCACAGCATTTCTTGCCCATTCTTAATTGCGCCGGAGAAGGTGATGGGGGAGCTCCCTTTCAGAACCACTGCAGTTCATAGGTGGAAAAGCAAGTTGCGAGAGAGATACAAACAGTTCACTGAAAGATATTGGTAGGTTAAGTAAGTGTGCAGAAAGTTGGGAAGTGGAATCTATGTAACCCAATCAAACATCAGGGCAGATGTCTAAATTAATTGATCCTGAACATTTCTTGAGGGACTCCTGGATACGTTAAGCATTTTAAAAGAAACCTAATTTAAATCTTGTGAGTTCTTACGCTTTGTGTAACTGTGCAGATTGTCTGGTGAAATGTCACTCCAACATTGCTAGAGAATGAAGAAGTGGGGGAAGGAATCACAAAATAGCAACAGGGTGTATTTCTTGATATCATGTTCAAATACTTTTCTACTTTCCTTTATTCCATCACACCCCTCTTCCAGAAGTGACATAGTCGACAGTGCTGGATGGTCAGCCACGCATGCTCAAGCCTCCAGTATCAATGGGTATCATGCATAATGACCCTAAACAATGAGCCGAGCTAACAAAATGGTAGCTTGTACCAATTGGTAGCACATTGGCCTGAGAGTCAGAACAGACTGAGGACTTGAGCACTGAATCACAGCCTTAATAACAAGAAGGGTATTTTAAAAACTTTTTATCAAAAATATCATATCTACTGTGTGGAGAGGCAGCACGGTGGCTCAGTGGTTAGCACTGCTGCCTCACAGTGCCAGGGACCCAGGATCGATTCCAGTCTCGGGCGATTGTCTGTGTGGGGTTTGCACTTTCTCCCCGTGTCTGTGTGGGTTTCCTCTGGGGTGTTCTGGTTTCCTCCCACAGTCCAAAGATGCGCAGGTCAGGTGAATTGGCCATGCTAAATTGCCCGTAGTGTTCAGGGATGTATAGATTAGACGCATTAGTCAGGGGAAATGTAGAGTAATAGGGTAGGGGAATGGGTCTGGGTGGGATACTCTTTGGAGAGTCACTGTGGCCTTGTTGGGCTGAATGTCCTGTTGCCACACTGTAGGGATTCTATGGAATCAGCTCCCCACTTTTCAATCCCTCTCGGTCAATCTCAATAAATAATTTTATTTGCTTTTCTACATGCAGCTATCCCTCTTCAATTAACATATAGCTTGCTGGGAAATAGAGGAACCAATTACCAAAGTTACCTTGAGTGAAAGAAAGAGGAACTTTATTATCTACTTTATTATTTTCTCGTGTGTATCATGTTAATAAAGGTTTAAACAAGCCATTGGATTGGTTTGATTGATCAAGTCAGGGAGCCACACACGTCCTAAATGAGCCCCATTTAATTCCACGGCTTTTCATTGACAATGCGGTGCAGCCCTAGGAAAATATAATAAAACCCACAGCAACAATCGCACAAACACGGTAATAAGTTTGAAAGGGAGTGTGTCTGGTACAGAGTAAATAACGGTTTCACTGTTTGAAAGTCCTTGGAAAACTTTGTGTTATTAAGTTGAGGTCCCAGTTGTTTAGTAATTGACTTGCATACACAACAGGAGGAGATTCTGTAGATTTCAGTTCTAAGTGGAAGGTTGTCTTCCCAGCTTAGTTTTTGATTGAGTGCTGTTTTCCAAGATGACAAGGAGGAGGAGAGAGGAAGAGAGTTCCAGTTCTTATTGTCACAAATACATCTTTCCTTCTCTCTGCTCTGATGTTTCAAAGCAACTGTTGTCAGATCATTCAGTATGTATTTGGAATCTTTGTTTTTCCAAGCTGGCTAATAGATAGGCAAGCCTTTCATTTCTTGGTATGAAACTATCACACACAGTTGATTTAACTTCCACAGGAAAGATGTTGTGGAACTTGAAAGATTCAGAAAAGATTGACAAGGATGTTGCTGGAGTTGGAGGGTTTGAGCTACAGAGAAAGGCTGAATAGGCTGGGGCTATTTTCCCTGGAACATCAGAGGCTGGGGGGTGACATTGTAGAGGTTTATAAAATCACGAGGAGCATAGATACGGTGAATAGACAATGTCCTTTTTTTCTTGGGTAGGAGACTAGGGGGCATAGGTTTAGAGTGAGAGGGGAAAGATTTAAGAAGGACCCGAGGGGTAACCTTTTCAAACAGAGGGTGGTATGTTTTTGGAATGGGCTGCCAGAGGAAATGGTGGAGGCCAGTACAATTACAACATTTAAAAGGTATCTGAATGGGTATATAAATAGGAAGGGTTTAGAGGGATATGGGCCAAATGCTAGCAAATGGGACTAGGTCAGATTGGGATGTCTGGTTGGCTTGGATGAGTTGGACCGAGGGTCTGTTGCCGTGCTGTATGACTCTGTAGCAGAAAATGCAAATTACCTGATGCTGACTCAGTTGTGCCTGACATCGGTGTCTTCAGATAAAAGTGGTAATCTCAATGTAGATGGTTTTGAATTTTCCACATGGGTCTCACAACACTTACCTCAATTTGTGTGACCACTGCAGCCATTTTAGGACCATGTTATTGCCTTTTAATTAAGCTATTTTATCCCACAAAGGTCTCAGGTGTGGTGAAGAAGTGACAGAAGTTAAAATTTGATAGCCCATGTTTACCACTAGCATAACATTTCAAGTCCACAATACAGGTCTCAAATGTCAGGAATAATGAGAAGCTAGACACCAATCTCAACAACATTTTAAAGGTTTTGTTTTACAAAGGAATTATTAATTCAGTGATATTTTCTCATGTGTATCATGTTAATAAAAGTTTAAACATTAAAACAAGCCATTGGGTTGGTTTGATTGATCAAGTCAGGGAGCCACACACGTCCTAAATGAGCCCCATTTAACTCCACGGCTTTTCATTGACAATGCGGTGCAGCCTTGAGACAGGGCTGTATTAGCCAAGATACTACAAAATCTTACACCAGTTCTGCTGATTTTGGTGGTACTCAAGGATCGTCTGACTCAGAATCACGCTGCTTTTCCCAAGGATCCATGACTGGCTTGCAGGGTGAATTTCAAAACAGCCTTGTGCTCCCTCTGCCTATGCTGTTAATTCTGGCCCCAATCAAGAGTAAATAAAGCACTTCCAGAAATAATGACAATGCTGGTCGCTCTGGTTATGCTCGTAGTGTATAAAGACAGTCTTTTTTACTCATTTCTCATTCACATACATCAGTTGGAGAAGCTGCTAACCCAGGTCAATTTGGGTTGGAGCTCCAGCTCCTTTTACTTAGATCCACTTTATCATGAGTTTGAGCAAAGGAAACAACGTCAGTTTCCATATATCCTAAATCATAGGATCATAGAAACCCTACAGTGTGAAAGCAGGCCATTCTGCCCATCGAGTCCACACCGCATCCCACCCAGACCGCTCCCCCGCCACCTCAACCCCACATTCCCTCATTTCCCATGGCCAATCACCTAACCTGCACATCTTTGGATTATGAGAAAAACCAGGGCGCTCAGAGGAAACCCATGCAGACACGGGGAGTATGTGCAAACTCTACACAGACAGTTGTCCGAGGCTGGAATCGAACCCAGGTCCCTGGCGCTGTGAGGCAGCAGTGCTAACTGCTGAGCCACCGAGCTAGCCCAGGGTAAATTTTTATCATATTGAGCCATGCCAGATTTCAACAAGGAACACTTATTACCTAATAATTTAGCGACTCCTGCCTGTTGATACAGTGGCAGTGCCACAATAAAAATGGTTCTTATAAAAACAGATAAACTTTTGAGACAGGCACCCATATAAAAGACACAAAGGACCTCCAAACCTTCGATACAGACTTCTGAAGTTAAAGTAAAAGCTGATTTGGTACCTCAGCAATACCAAACTGACTACATTCACAATGTTTGACCTGCTTTTGTTCCTGAGTCATAGCCATTTGGCCTGTTGTGTCTGTACTGATCATCAAACATTCATTTACTCTAATCCCACTGCTTGCGATGGTGTTTGAAGTGTTCAAAAATATCTTGGAGATTCCCACCCTAGCATCCTTTCAGATACAGTGATGCCCTTTCAGACAACCATTTAAACCTCCTGCTTCTTACCTTAAAACTATCCCCAGTTACCGAACCCTCTACTGAGGGAAAATTCTGTCCCAGCCTTCCCGCAGTATGGCAACCAGAACTGCACACAGTAGTCCATATGTGGCCGAACTAACATTAGCCATTCTAACAGTTTGCCAGATGAACTGCCTAGATTCTCATTGAAAACAGCTGCACAAACTGAGCACTAAATGCAGCATAAATTACGTTTGCAGCCACCCTACAGAAGGTAATACCATCAGACCATAAAATGTATAAATAGTCTACACAACTCAATGAGTCTGCTCCACCATTCAATTAGATCCTGGCTGATCTGTTAATCCTCGACTCCACTTCCCTGACATTGCCCTATGACTGTCAATTCCCTTACTGATTAAAATTCTGTCTTGCAAATACTGAATGACCAGCCTTAATGTCTGCAGTAAATATTTTCAGATTGATTACCCTTCAAGAGAAGAGATTTGCCCTCATCTCTGTCCTTACGGGGACTCTGTGCTCTGAAATTATGCTGTCTGATTGTAGACTCTCCCACCAGGGGAAACAATGTCTCCATATCTCGCCTGTCAAGTCCCTGAGAATCTTCTGTGTTTCAATAAGGTCTCCTCTCATTCTTCTTAACTCCAATAAGTACAGGTCCAACCTAGGTCAATCTCTAGTCTTAAGGCAGTCCCTCTATATCCAGTACTGCTGACATGGAGCAAAATCACCTCTGGGGGTATGGTCTGAAGACACCTTGCTTAATATTTCAGCTGGGCAACAGCCTCATTGACAGCATGGTGCTCTTTCAATACCCCATTGGCATGCCATAGAGTCATAGAGTTGTGAAGCATGGAAACAGCCCCTTTGGTCCAACTCTTCCATTCCAACTAGATATCCGACATTAATTTAGTCCAATTTGCCAGCATTTGACCCATATCCCTTCCTATTCATGTACCCATCCAGATGCCTTTTACATATTGTAATTGCACCAGCCTCCACCACTTCCTCTGGCAGCTCATTCCATTCACATACCACCCTCTGTGTGAAAACATTACCCCTTAGGTCCCTTTAAAGTGTGATCTGCTCCACTAACGGGAGCCATGCTTCATGGCCTTGAACAGTAAATTATCTCACACAGTTGTCTCTCCTAGTGGAACTCTCACCTATCAGTCTGAAGATTGAGTCGAAAATTCCATTCCTCACCTCAAACACAGAATGAAGCTGACACTTCAGTGAGGGACCGATGTACTGTCCAACGTGGCATCTTTCAGTTAGGCTGTTTTACTGAGGGCTTTTGTACCTATTCTGGTAATGGTGTGAATCAAGTGAGAGAACAGAATCCCTCAACACACATCACTAAGAATAAGTTTGCTGCCAATCTGTCTCAATTGCCATAGGTCTGTGCTCTGTGCAAATTGGCTACCGCCCATTTAACAATGATACTAGCACTTCACAAATAAACCAGTGGCCATTAAATTTTATTGACATTGTGAGGGTGCACTTATGTGTCACACAAATACTAGTCTAGTATTAGCCAAGTACAAGTTTCAGTGTGATTTGGATATATTGACTGAGTGGGCAAGTACAGGGCAAATGCAGGTTATCCCGGTAGGAAAATGAGGGAGGCGGTTATTATCTGAATGGCTATTAAACTGAGAAAGTAGACTTGGGTGTCCTTGTATACCAGTCACTGGAAGCAAGCATGTAGATGGAATAGGTGGCAAACAGGGCAAATTGTACATTGGCCTTCATAATGACAGGTTGGAGTACAGCACCGGGGATGTCTTGCTAGAATTAGACAGGGCCTTGGTGAGATCCTATCTGGAACACTGTGCGGTCTCCTTATCTGAGGAAGGATGTTCTTGCTATAATGGAAGTTGAAATGGAATTCTTGTGCTATCATTGACTGAGGAGGCTGGAGTTGCAGGACAATAGGATGTGGGAAAGATAGACAGAAATTGTAAGTATTATAATGGGCAGTGATTGTGGAGGTATTTGAATATATGAATGAGGAATTCTAGTATATATTCCAAACCCCAGGCAAAACAGCAGTGTATTCTTTTACTCTCTCCTCTCTACTATCCTGCTTGGGTCCCACCCTCTAGATAAAATTTGCGTTAGTTACTTCAAATTTGCAAGACCATAGTTAGCACAGAACCTGGCCTGATGTACTGTCAATAAGTGGCAGCTTTCTGGTCAGTCGTTATACCGAGACTTTATGCACTTTGCTGCTTCTTTTAGTTCTTTCGTGAAATGTAGGTTATCATTGACAATGTCAACATTTCCTGCCCAACTCAACCTGTCCCTTGAACTGAGAAAGGAGAAAGTGAGCACTGCAGATTCTGGAGAGTCAGTGTCAGTTTCGAAATGTGTGGCGCTGGAAAAGCACAGCGGGTCAGGCAGCATCCAAGGAGCAGGATAGTCGACGTTTCGGGCATAAGCCCTTCATCAGTAATGACCATTGAACTGAAAAGCGGGCAGTTAAAATTAAAGTCTGGAGTCACATGCAGGCCAGACCAGGTGAAGACAGGAGATTTCTCTCCCTAAAGCATGAGATTTTATAACATCAACCACAGCCTCATGTTCCCCATTACTGAGATTAGTTTTTAATTCCAGATTTTACTCAATGAATTTAAATTCTATCAACTGCTGTGATAGGATTTGAGTCAACATCCCCAAAGCATCAGCCTTTAGATTGTCAGTCTTGTGACATCACCAGTACACCATCAGCTAACCAATACACTCTGAAAGAGAATAATGTCATTCAAGAGTGAAAAATGTACCATGGAGCCTTTTTCATTCTTGGGATGTGGGCATTGCTGGCACAGCATTATTTATTGATCATCTATAATTGCCTAAGAAAGGTGATAATGGGTCTTCCTTTTATCTACTGTCATCTTTGTGCTAATGGTACCTCTCGCAAGGAGGGGAATTCCAACACCATGACCCAGCAACAGCAAGAAAGGGCTCACTTGGGCCCAGCAGGTTAATATGTGTGATTTTAAAGAGACTATTGAGGTAATGATGCTCCCACAATATCTCTGGCTCTGTTCTGGGAATAATGAGCATCCTTCCTGGCCTCCCATCTAAGACCAGTTAATTCACTTAATTAATGTATTTGAGTGCTCTTCCTGGTCTGAGCAAGTCATCCCCATTGCAGGGCTGTTTGCTCACCCACTCAGTCCATCCAGAGGGTGCAGGTGTGTAAAACGTGCAGGATCGCATCAGCTCTCTGTGTATACTCAGCCCCTGGTCAGTGTCCCTGATGTTCACACTTGTGAGAATGCACACAGAAATTGTGATTTCCCTCCCACGATGCCTTTTGCCGAACCACACTTGTCTCGCTGCACTCTCACCTCCATCAGGTAAGCCTTCTCGTGACGCAGTGACAGGTTGACAGGCGATTACTGGTAGGCATGCTAACACTTGTACCTCATGCCCACAGCCACGTTCCAGGCCGTCCGTGCACTTATGATCGTCGCCATTGTGCTCGCTTTAATCGGTTCCGGTGTCTCCATCATATCCCTCAAGTGCATTCGACTGGGAAGCATGGACGATGCTTCAAAGGCCAACCTAACGCTCACGTCCGGGATCCTGTTTATCGTTGCAGGTACAGCTCACCCTCCAAAACATGCACAGTTTGCCAAGCTAGCCATCTTCATGCTTTGACAAAGGGTCAGTTAGACTCAAAACATCAGCTCTTTTCTCTCCTTACAGATGCTGCCAGACCTGCTGAGATTTTCCAGCATTTTCTCTTTGGGTTCACCATCTTCATGTGTTGGCCAATAGCGCCAAATCTCATCCTCCGTAACCCACGGGTCTTGGGCAATGAGTATATCAACCTTATCAGGTTTAACCCCTCACTCTCTTTCGATCAGTTCTAAGAGCTGTGAGTTTCAATCTCCCTGGGGATCAGTTACACAGGGATCAACAGCGCTGCATCTTAACAGCCAACATTGAGCAGTGATGAGGCACTCAATTATGCAACACTTCATAGATGTACCCAACCCAAGCCACACAACCTTACTTTCCAGCAATGGAGACAGCAGTGACCAGTGATCGAAAATGGGACTCCTTGCTGATTTCATTCCCTCCCGCTCCATCTCAGTGAGCCAAGGGCAGGATTCCTCGCCCCAGGTTGTAGCCCTGCCTGGCTACATTAGGTTAGGTGAGAATGAATCTGTGGCACAAGTGACCATCCTGATGGATGCGTTAACCGCTTTCACCACACAGGCAGCCCCCTATGCAATATCTGGATTATACAGTTGTCCGGGTTTTGGACAGGACCTGAGTTGTCCAGATTGTAGCCAGTGCATTCCAGATTCTCAATCCAATAACATTGAGAAATTTAATAACCAAAAAATCTTCAACACCCAGCAAAAAGTTATGGAAATTAAACCATAACCCCATTGCTCTTCTTGTGCCCACTGTCCTGCACTGGAGTCATATGAAAGCAAATCAAAATGAATAATTGCAATAATGCTTCAAAAATATTAAATATTTTAGGGACATGGGGTGCTGGAATAGGTTTGTTAATGAGATGCTGGGAGGGTGTAGAGGGAGCTGACTGCATTGCGTTTGAACAGACCCTATGTAATGCTCACATCAGCTGACTAACATAGCTAAAGGTCTCATTTCTCAGGGCCAACATCACTCACTGCAAGAAACACAAAGAATCCATTCCAGCTAATAAATAAATCTTATTTGGAGCAGGCTTGAATTCAACACCTCTATTAAGTTTCCCCTTAACCCTCTCTATTGTAAGGAGATCAATGCCGTTTTTTCTCTGATCTCTGACATTTCATTGATACATCTCCTCCGCACCCTCTCAGAAGCCCTGGCAGCCTTCCTGAAGAGTTGTGCCCAGCATGGGTCGATTAAGAATGGATTTCTTCTCCTACCCTTCAACTCATACTTCTTGTTTGTGCCCGGACAGGAGTTTGTTGTATAGCTGGTGTATCGATCTACGGCAACATGTTGGTGACAAACTTCTGGGAGGCAAACATGTCAATGCTTGGGAATCAAGGGTCAGTTCAGCAAAGGTAAGAGTCAGTGCAGGAACTGCAAACTGCAATACTAGTTTTCATTCATTTCTTTTCCCTATATTCGAGATGGGAACGAGTTCCACATTTATCTTTATTCTTTCATGGGACGTGGGGGGTACCATTTGTTACGTATCCTCAATTGCCCTTCCACTGGGTAGATGCAAGTCTATTTCAGAAGACACTTATCAGTCAGCCATATAGCTGTAGCACTCCAGCCACATGTAAGCATGTGACTCATGGTAAGGATTTCCATCCTTAAAGGATATCAGTGAATCTAGATGGGTTTTCAGAACAATCGAGGGCAGTTTCATTATTAAGACTAGATTTCAATTCTAGATTAATTAAATTTAAATTCTACCAATTGCCATTCCACCTGTCAACTCCCCTAAAACAGCCATCAAACCCAAAACAGCATCTCCGCCAAAACAGACATCTCCCCCAAAGTGCCATCAACCCCAAAACTGCCATCACCCCCAAACCAGCCATCACCCCCAA
>NC_057722.1:6925149-6934162 GCF_004010195.1 Chiloscyllium plagiosum | reverse complement strand
GCCATCATCCCCAAACAAGCCATCACCCCCAAAACAGCCATTTCCCCCCAACAGACATCATCACCCACAAAACAGACATCACACACAAAACAGCCATTTTCCCTGAAAATAAAATGACACCCCCAAAAATGCCATCTTCCCCAAAACAGACATTGCACCAAAAATAGACATTGTTCCCATGAGACCTTTGAAGTCCTCAGAAAGTCTCAATTTTCTTCACAGCCGGTGACCCTGGTTATTGTTATTAGCAACCTTCACAGCAGGGTTCTCAAACGGTGACAAGATTATGGATTTTCTTTTTCTGACAAATGTCAGTGATTAGATAGTTGCCCATTAGGCCAGCTTTTAATTCCAGGGTTTTCTTGAATTGGAATGTCACCATCTGTTATGGTGGGATTCTGGAACGTTAGCCTGGGCCTTCGATTACTCATTCAGTCACATTACCACTGTGCCTTGATTCCCCCGATTTAAGGGGAAAAGCAAAGATTAGATCAACATATTTTCCTCTAGTGAATGGTTGGAATCTGGAGTGTACTGCCTGAGAAAGTGTTGGAGGCCCATTCAACAGCTGCCTTCAAAAGATAATTGAAGAATTATCTGAAGAGAAACAGTCAGCAGTATGGCAGGAAAGGAGGTGAGGCAGTGGAACAAGCTGAGTCACTCTTGCAAAATGCTGGCCGGGACATGATGGGCTAAAAATGGCCTCCCTCTGTGTGTAACTATTCTATGATAGTTTTCAGGCTGATATGGTTGTTGTTCTGCACAGGTACACATTCGGCTCGGCCTTGTTTATCGGCTGGGTTTCTGGAGGCCTGCTTGTTATCGGTGGAATAGTGATGTGTATCGCCTGTCGAGGTCTGGTCCCTGAGGAAGCTCGGTGAGTTACCGCGCACACTATAACGGGGACAGCAACATCAGTGGCCATTAATGTCATCCATCACTTGAATCTCCAATGCAATATAGTCTCCACTCAAGGCTTATGTGACTTTCAATACAAAGACAGATGGAAAATAAAAGGAAGCGTTTGTGTTCCGCGCTCTCCTTTCCATTGTTTGCAGTTCCTTTTCTCACTTTTTTTGCTGAGGGCAGGGAATATTGAGCTATTTTCAAAGGATTTTCAAAATGCACACCAACATTGATAGTGATCCTCAATTGTTCCAGCTGAGTTACTCTGGGCACTATGTTAAAATAAGACGCAAAAGCATCTTGCTCAATTGGCACTTCATCCACCACCGATGCTCAGTAGCAGCAGTGTGTACTATCTGTAAGAGGCGCTGCAGAAATTCACAAAGGCTCCTTAGGTAACACTTTCCAAACCAGCAACTATTATTTTTACATTACTTTACAATGTGGAAACAGGCCCTTCGGCCCAACAAGTCCACGCCGACCCGCCGAAGCGCAACCCACCCATACCCCTACATTTACCCCTTACCTAACACTATGGGCAATTTAGCATGGCCAATTCACCTGACCTGCACATCTTTGGACTGTGGGAGGAAACCGGAGCACCCGGAGGAAACCCACGCAGACACGGGGAGAACATGCAAACTCCACACAGTCAGTCGCCTGAGGTGGGAACTATCACGCAAGAGTCACAGAGCTGTGCAGCACAGAAACAGACCCTTCATCTCTGCCGACCAGATATTCCAAATTAATCTTGTCCCATTTGCCAGCATTTGGCCCAGTTGCCTCTAAACCCTTCCTCTGCATATAGTCATCCAGATGCCTTTTAAATGTTGCTATTACACTCACCTTCACCACTTCCTTGACACCATACATGCACTACCCTCTGTGTGAAAAATCTGCCTGTTAGGTCTCTTTTAAATCTTACCCCTCACCTTAAACCTATGCCCTCTAGTTTTGGATTCCCCCATCCTGGAGAAAAACATGTCTATTTACGCTATCCATGCCCCTCATGATTTTATAAACCTCTATAGGGTTGCCCCTCAGCCTCCAACACGGCAAGGGAAAAATACCCCTGGGTATTCAACATCTCCCTAAAGTTCAAACCCTCCGACCCTAGCAACATCTTTGTAAATCTTTTCTGAACGTTTTCAAGTTTCACAATATCATTCCTACAGCAGGGAGACCGGAATTGCACACAGTATTCCAAAAGTGGCCGAACTAACTCCCTGTACAGCCACAAATCAGGCAAATCCGTCAGGTTGTGTGCGCTGCTGGAGGGTGCACAGACACAGGCACCCATCTGGAGACAGGGCTGAGCTCAACCCAGGAAGGAACAAAGAGGTGGGGTGAGGGGGGGGTAACTGCTTGGTTGAGGTGCTAGTAGTTGGAATGGCTGCCAGTCAGCTGGAAGGAATGAAAGACAATTTATAGAATTGAGAACTTCAGGCAGTCACGTTGTGGGTTTAACAACACTTACAGCTTCGAGAGAAGCAAAGGTCAGAGGGAACATCACGGTAAAACTGGTCATTATTTTGTGCAGGTACAATTCGACCATCTACAAACTCCCGAGCGGTGGGGGTCCCTACAAGACAGGCTACAAAGCCAGCACACACCACGACATGGAAATGACCCACATTAGGAAGAGCTACCCCGATGATATTGAGTCAAAGAAATCCGGATATAACCGCAACACCGAGGACTCCAGACGTGCCGCATCCGGGAAATACGACTATGTGTAAACTAGCTGGTAACCGCAGGGTGAGATTCTGAAACATGGCCAGGGTTTGATTTGTTTAACATTCTTCTGAGATACTTCTGCTGAGCTCACCTTCCTGACCAGTCACTCGCCGGTGTGGTTCCAATGTAGATAGGGATGACCAGCGCAATCAATTGGGTAGGGGCCAGTCCAGTTTCTACACAGACCATGCAATTCAAGCTCAGCGTGGAGCTCAAAGTGGACAATGGGGACTCTGCCACTAACACAAATGAAAAATTAGGTAGAGAATATAGCACCCATTTTGTACCCCCACTGAAGTTGAATGTTACCCCATTGGACAACCCACACTGAGCTTTCATTATTGTGCCCATTCATATCACCCATGCAAAGGAATACAAATATCCATGAGCCATTCTAATACTCCCACAGCCCCCCTAATCTTGAAGCTAGAAATTAGATAAAACCTATCAGGCCTGAAGAAAATGGAAGGTGGACTCAGTGACCAGTGCAGCCTCTCAAATGGGTTCAGGAAGCAACCAAATGGGTTTCCTAGAAGACAATGGGTGAGGAATACAATGCTGGACGGGTTACAATGTTCTATCCCAAAGGGCTGGTATTATTGGACCAAACGCTCCCAATTCTCAATCTGGATTGTGGCAGCAGGCTGAGCTGGAGGGAGGTGGGAACTCTGAAAGGTTTCATTAGCAGATAATCTTTCCAAGCTGGCACGCTCACTTAGCAATCATGGAGGACAACAGAGAACATGAAGGTCCTCCTCTACTTTTTTCTTCAGTGTTTCCCATACACGAGGTACAAGGACAGAGGAGCTGTGAAGTCTTAATGTCAACTCCAGACTCAGTCACATTCCTAACATAGCATTTGCCTCAAGTTGATGCAAAGGATTTTTTTTTTTTTGCATCCCTCTCCACGTTTCCAAGATCTTCCTGTCTTACCATCTCCCAGACTCCCCCTTTCCTTCCAGCCATTTGAACATCCCAAATCCACTTCACTTCTAGCTCGATCTCCTCCCCCTTCCCTACATTCATCTGATGTTGGCTTCAGTTACACCTCCCGCTCACCTCCTGTTGTACTGAAGCAAGGTGTCAAGGCCAGACTGGCATGGTTGGTGCCAATGAAAGTGGGTAACAGTGGAGATCGGGAGAAGGAGCAAGAATATTACTGTGAATGACAGTCGAGGGAACAAGTGGAGAAGATCACTTTGCATCATAATACAAGCAGAGGACATCATTCCTGGGAGTGACTGCAGTAGTCTCGGTGCCTTTTTAAATCAAAACACCAACTTTAAGAGGGTGCCACCAACATGGTTTAATTGCACAGCTTATCAATCAGCTCTCCCTTCATTCCCCTTCACCTGGTTAGCACAAGGATTGATAGATTATTTCATTATTGTTTACTTTTTAATTTCTCTGCAACAAAGTCATGCACCAGGAACGTTTCACAATCTCACTCTTGCGGTTCAGTAGAATGTTTGCGCCTTGTGGGTTTTTTTTTTAAGTAACTGTTGTGAACGTGTTTTTTTTATTCTTATGTATAAATGTCAAGGCAAAAGTTTCATATTATCACATGAAACAGCCACAATGAGCCAGATTCTTTTGGAGTCGGGAAAGCCCTGCAGACCTTTAAAGATGCCAAAATCCCAATCCCACTTCCACCAGAACTGATTTTTTTTTTTCGTTGTTAAGGAGCTGAGAATAATGTACAATGCGGGGGAATCTCAAACTCTGCAGGGTCAACTGAACTCTGTTCTGAGTTATAATGTGGCTGCTCCAAGCTCTCCACTTTAACCCACAGTTGTGGGAGTTATGAGTTCAACAAGGGGACATGGACACTCTTGAAGGGCAGATAAAGTCTGTTTAAGCATCATAATTTGAAGTTTTACTTTCAAATCTCCTATTCTTGAAATTTGAAATAAAAGCAGGCTTAAGCTTTCATTGAGAATCAAAAATAACACAATTTAACAAAGTACTTTTGTTTAACAAGACGTAGGTTGGGGGGGGACTACTATCTGCCCATGCAGTTTCAACAGAATTCCTCATGCCGACATTTCATAAGAGCTATTATGACATCATTATGAATGCTTGTTGAGGCTTCAAAAGGTAGAATTATCTCAGCAGGAGATTTCTAAGTTCGCAATTTTATTGGCCACTTAAATGATTAACTGGCTTTGCGGCTTTTGAGAAGAAGCTTGTTTCTTTTTTTGTTTAGCCTTTTGTTTCTAATCAAACGGGTTCAGAGATGTTATTACACACCTCTGGAGCTGATGGGACTTGAACCAGGCTCTCTCAGTCCACGGGTAGGGTCACAACCACTGCAACACAGCAGAAAGTCCTCAGCATTTTTTATATGAGATTGGACATTTAAGGAGATTTAAAAGCTTCAAATGGGTTTCATGAATGGATTTTTTTTCTACTATCAAGTGTGCATTAGAGACAATTGTATTAGAGTGCTCGAAGTTTTAATTCTTTCATTTCCACATGGTTTCTGAGTTCTGTATGTGATGTATACTTGGTGATGAGCTATGAAGGTGGCATGAATTGGCACGGGGGTAAGTGTACGGAAAATGAGGTGATATAGACAGGCCGTATGGGGGTGTATAAGAGCCACAATTTGGTCAGGGGGTAGAGTAAAGAGGAGTGAAGGATAGACAGCCTAGCAGCTTTTAAAACAACCTAGACTGAGACTCTGAGTACGAGAAGGTGGGCTTTCTAACCAGCCACTTTTCCACTCCCCCATCCCAGTCTCCACTCACAACCTCCCTCTAAGATCAGTGGAGACTGGAATCCTGTAGTTAAAAACTGAGTCTGACAGACCCCTTTAAACGGAGGCAAATCTACCCAGTCCAGAGCTATTCCAACTTGAGCTACCGTCCTCAAGGGAAAAGATCCAGCTCAATGTTTTAGAAGGTGACATAAAATACATGATATTTTTACATCTCATGTTACACACCTCACTCACTGGTTTTATTTTCTCATGGAATCTGTGTCTCTGACCTGGTGGAATTGAAAATGGTGCAATTACCAAATAAGTTCATATTCTTATTATTTTCTTTGATTAAATATAACTCCAACCAAACAAAAGTACCTCACTTTATTTTTCACAAGAGAACACCCTGACTTGGAACTACAACACCATTCCTTCACTATCTCCCTAACAGCATTGTGGCTGTCCATTCATCACATGGACTGCAGTGGCTCAACAGAGCATCACCTTCTCAAGGGTACTCAGAGGTACGCTGTGAACACTGGCCTAACCACACATCTTGTATCAGATTTTTAAACATTGACTAAATACAGCTGTGAACTCACATCCAGTGGGCACTGGAGTAACAAGGTCCGATTCCTTCCATGTTGGGTTTTTATAATGAGAAAGCAACGAAGAATTTTTGTCACATCAATGAATCCAGTTGCTTCGATCTAAACCATGGCATCACCCAGCTCTCCGTAGCTTACTCTTTTGAACACAGGACTCTCATTTACAAAACCAAGTCAAGGCATCATGTTAGGTAGCCATGCAGAATGAATGGCAGAGCAGGACAGTGGTTACGCACTACTAAATGAAGCATGGCGTATAGTTTGAGTTTCACTTTAATTCCTAATCAGTGAATAATAGGGCTCCTATTTATAGACTGTAACAGCTGTGGGGCTCGAAGATAAACCTGTTTACTCAGCAAACCCTCACAGTGTAGACAATTTGTGATGTGCTACAGATGTGCGTAAGACTGGCCAAGTTGCATTCATTGTTTGTCCATTGTTTTCTTTGAAAGGATTAAGACTTGAACTGAAATGTAATTACATGGGTGGAAATATAGTCAAGAGAGAGGGCGGGTCGGATAGATTTGCTCCCCTGAAGAACTCTGGGGAAACTGCTGGGGTTCTGACAATAATTGGCAGATTTCCAGCTGCCGATCCATGACTTACCCAGCTTGGTTTGTATTTCTGTTTCATAATGGGACTGAACCTCTCGGTTACCATAACCACATGAGCTGATGGCACTCATTACCCCTGTCAATTTGTCTGAATCTGTGCTGTGTTTGGTCCTTTGACTTTGTATTCAGAAACACTTAGAGGTTTTCTTTCTTAAAATAAAAATAAAAGTGTCGCATTTAATGGAGGTGACTGAAAAATAAAGCCGAAGTGTTTTTGAGTGTCATTAGAACAGAAAATACTGGAAATGCTCAGCGCATCTGACAGCATTTGTAGTCCATGTCATTTGACAAAACAAGACAATGTGACAGATTTTAACCAGGCTTGGAAAGAGCGAAAAGGAAGGTCTGTGATAAGGTTGTGAGACGGATAAGGTTTAATGACAAATTTTGTGTTTGATTAGGTTTATAAAATGCCCTTCTTCAGATTCCTGAAGAAGGGCTCATGCCCGAAACGTCGATTCTCCTGCTCCTTGGATGCTGCCTGACCTGCTGCGCTTTTCCAGCAACACATTTTCAGCTCTGATCTCCAGCAGCTGCAGTCCTCACTTTCTCCTCGTTGGTTTATAAAATCATGAGGATATTGGACAGGGTAAATAGACAAGGTCGTTTCCCTGGGTTGGGGGAGTCCAAAACTAGAGGTTACAGGTTTAGGGTGAGGTGGAAAGATATAAAATGGACCTAAGGGGCAACTTTTTCACACAAAGGGTGGTACGTGTATGGAATGAGCTGCCAGAGGATGTGGTGGAGGCTGGTACAATTACAACATTTACTTGGCATCTGGATGGGTATATGAATAGGAAGGGTTTGGAGGGATATGGGCCATATGCTGGCAAATGGGACTAGATTAATTTAGGATATCTGGTCGGCATGGACGAGTTGGACCAAAGAGTCTGTTTCCATGTTGTACTTCTCTATGACTCTATAACTTAAGCAATTCTTTCAACATTTAAACTGCCCTGTGTTGAAATGGAAAGCTCAGCTGGCCTGGAAGAGGGTCCAGATGAAACTGAGGTCAGCGAATCTTACAGCTTCGCAGTCCACCAGTCACACTTGACATGAAAGCAGCAGAGACCATCATGCAGGAGTGGGGCCTGACCAAACCTGGCAATACTTCACAAGGGAAAAATCCCAGAAATAGCTGGAGAAACTCAGCAGATCTGCCTGGATCTGGGCAGACAGAAACAGATCTAACGTTTCGAGTCCAGTGGACCCTTTCTTCCGAACAAAAAACAAAACAGCACAGGAACAGGCCCTTTGGCCCACCAAGTCTGCGCCGATACACGACGTTTTACTAAACTAAAGATATTTTGCCTCTACGCAATCTGTATTCCAATATTCCCTGCCGATTCATATATCTGTCAAGATGTCTCTTAAATGTTGCTATTGTATCCACCTCCATCACCTCCTCTGGATTCCAGACACTTACCACCCTCTGTGTAAAAACCATGCCTCTCACGTCTTCTTTAAACTTACCCCTTTACCTTAAAGATAAGTGACATTTCTACCCTGTTAATAAAACCTCCAATGATCCATTCTCTTCACAGATGATGCCAGTTCTGCTGAGTTTCTCTTGCAATTTTTTTTTGTTTCAGATTTACAGCATCCACGCTGTATTTTATTTCTTCACATGGAGTTGACCATCACTGTGTAATCCATCATCTCACAAGACAGAAGGCTGATTCAATCATGTCCTTAACTCCACTTTCCTGCCTGTCACCTACAACATTGGACTCTCTTGGACTCACCTACAACATTGGACATCTGTCCAACTCAACCTTGAATGCATTCACTGGCCCAGTCACAGCCCACAGAAATAGAGAATTCCAATGCTTCATAAACTTTGGAAAAGAAATTCCTCCTGGTCTCCATCTTAAATGAGAGTCCCTTTACTTTGAAACTGCAAAACTTAGTTCTAGATTTCTCCAATGATGATTTATCCTGACCCCTCTCAGCATCTAGACTGCTGGGCCTCTTGCTGAGATATTTGTATCATCGACAGTCACAGGTGAGGTGCCGGGAGACTGGAGGTTGGCTGATGTGGTGCCACTGTTTAAGAAGGGTGGTAAGGACAAGCCAGGGAACTATAGAGCAGTGAGCCTGACGTCAATGGTGGGCAAGTTGTTGGAGGGAATCCTGGGGGACAGGATGTACATGTATTTGGAAAGGCAAGGACTGATTATGGATAGTCAACATGGCTTTGTGCGTGGGAAACCATGTCTCACAAACTTGATTGAGTTTTTTGAGGAAGTAACAAAGAAGACTGATGAGGGCAGAGCAGTAGATGTGATCTATATGGACTTCAATAAGGCGTTCGACAAAGTTCCCCATGGGAGACTGATTAGCAAGGTTAGATCTCATGGAATACAGGGAGAACTAGCCATTTGGATACAGAACTGGCTCAAAGGTAGAAGACAGAGGGTGGTGGTGGAGGGTTGTTTTTCAGA
>NC_057722.1:6903049-6924385 GCF_004010195.1 Chiloscyllium plagiosum | reverse complement strand
ATCGGAAAGATGTTGTGAAACTTGAAAGAGTTCAGAAAAGATTTACAAGGATGTTGCCAGGGTTGGAGGATTTGAGCTTTAGGGAGAGGCTGAACAGGCTGGGGCTGTTTTCCCTGGAGCGTTGGAGGCTGAGGTTTACAAAATTATGAGGGGCATGGATAGGATAAATAGACAAAGTCTTTTCCCTGGGGTTGGGGAGTCCAGAGCTAGAGGGCATAGGTTTAGGGTGAGAGGGGAAAGATATAAAAGAGACCTACGGGGCAATTTTTTCACACAGAGAGTGGTACGTGTATGGAATAAGCTGCCAGAGGAAGTGGTGGAGGCTGGTACAATTGCAACATTTAAAAGGCATCTGGATGGGTATATGAGAAGGAAGGGTTGAGAGGTATATGGGCCAAGTGCTGGCAAATGGGACTAGATTAGGTTGGAATAGCTGGTCAGCATATAAGAGATGGACCGAAGAGTCTGTTTCCATGCTGTACATCTCTATGACTCTGAGACTCTATGTCAAGCACCCTCAAAATATCACAGACTTCAGTAAGATCAACTCTCATTCTCTAAATTCCAGTAGGGCCAAGATGCTCGACATTTCCTCATAAAACATCCCTGGAATCAGCTGAATGACACTCCTCTGAACTGCCTCCAATCCCAGTATATGTTTCCTTAAATAAGGAGACACAATGTTGAGGTTGTACAGGACATTGGTAAGGCCTCTTCTGGAGTACTGTGTGCAGTTCTGGTTGGCCTGTTATAGGAAGGATGTTATTAAATTGGAGAGGGCTCAGAAAAGATTTACTGGGATGTTGCCCTGAATGGAGAGTTTGACTTATAAAAATAGACTGGAAACACTACGACCTTTTTCACCGGAGCATAAGAGGTTGAAGTGACCTTATAGAGGTTTATAAAATCATGAGGGGCACAGTTAAGGTGAATGACAAGAGTCATTTCCCTAGGGTAGGGAAACTTGGGGGCATATTTTTAAGGTGAGAAGAGAAAGATTTAAAAATGACACGAGGGGCAACTTTTTTTACACAGTAAGTAGTTTGTATGTGGAATGAACTGCCCGAAGAAGTGGTGGATGGAGGTACAGTTACAATGTTGAAAAGACGTTTGGATAAGTACATGAAAAAGAAATGTTTGGAGGGACATGGGCCAAGTGCAGGCAGGTGGGACTAGTTTAGTTTGGGAACATGGTCAGCATGGACTGGTTGTATTGAAGGGTCTGTTTCCCATGCTGTATGACTCTGAAAACTCTGCGCAGTATTCTGGGCATGGTTTTATCAATATCGTACATAGCTGTAGAAATACATAACTACCTGTATACAGTGGTGCCTCGGAATCCGACTTTAATTCATCCCAGGAGGCTGTTCCGATTGCGAAAAGTTCGGATTCCGAAACTATTTTCCCCATAAGAAATAATGGAAAGCGAATTAATCCATTTCTGGCCCCCAAAATAACATTTTCAAGACACTTTTAACTGCAAATACACATGGTAAAGGTAAAATAAGATTCACTGAAGATTATTTGCTTCACTGCTCTTCTTGGGTGCCATGGTGAATGCACAAGGGTGATAATTAAAAAAAACAGCATGAAACAAAGTGAAAACACGAGGTAAACTAGTGATGGACACACGAGAGATGCTTTCATGACTACTTCCCGGGACGAACTGAACAAACAACGTGCGACCTGAACGGTACGTGGTGTTCGGATTCTGAAAATCTGTTCGGGTTTTAGGGCAAACGTTTCTCAAAATAATAGTTCGGATTCCAATTTGTTTGAACAATAGGGCGTTCAGATTCCGGGGTCAGCACTGTACTTCAATTCCCCCAGTTCCCAAATAAAGGCCAATATCCCATTTGCCTTCAACTCTTCGTTACTAGACTGGAACATCAGCCAAGATAATATTGCCTCAAATTTCTGGAGATAGACTTGAACCCACAAACTTTTAGCATGAGTGAAAGAGTGCTACCATTGAGCCAAGTCCACACAATGAACTCCACAAAACGCTGGCCAGAAATTACAATAATAATTGAAGGGAAGACGATTATGGAAGTGTAAAATGATTTTGTGCCCTGCAATCTGCTGGGTGAAACCTGCGAGCTGCTTATTCCACCGCTTCACTGATATGATTATTCCACCTTCACTTTGCACAAACAGCCCTCAGCTGGGTGGGTCGGCTAAATACTTGCGCAGTCTTGGGTGTGTCATAGCGTTTGGTTTGAAGAATGGCGCTACAATGTGCTTCAAGGAAAAGCAGTTGCGTTGACATTTGCTGCACAATAACTGAAGTAAGGTTATTGACAGACATGTCAAAAGTTCAAATACACCAGATGCAAGAACAAGTGCCTGCACCCCTGACCTGGAGGGTTTCAGTGCGACTGAACTACACAGTGAGGAAGGTGCGAGGGTTTTCAAGCTGGCCTGTGCTATTCACTCCTCTCATGCCTGTACTAGATGTTCAGTCTTGCTATCTGGGTCCCTGATCTTAATGTCTCTGCAATGGTCACTGGCTCATGTGAGGCCGCAAAAGTATATTGAGCCTGATCTTGCTCGCTCTTTGGGTTTCTGTATTTCAGGAACTGCTTGTCCAGGATGATCATGAGAATGCAGGAGCGCAACAGGAATGATAAAGCAGCGGGTAAATGGTATAAGCGTATGCCAACATGCACCCACACACAAGACAAAGGAAAAACACTGAGAGGGGGCAGGGGATGAAGGGCAGCTCCAGCAGGGGTCACAGAACTCGGTCAAAGCCTGGACAACTGTCATTTAAAGACAGATATCCATCCATTGGATGAGGGAGCTGAAGACTCTCTGTGGTTTACCACCCTTTCACTGTTAAACAACAATCCAGAACCAGGTACCCTTCCCTTCGGGATCCTCTCCCTATCTCCCCACTTGGTGTGGGGGGGGGGGAGGGGGGGGGAAGAAATGCTTTTTCTTCAATGAACCAATTAACAAAATTACAAACAGAACAAAAACCAGGGGCACGAACAATCAATAAATTAAAACAAAACCCAAAGTGGGAGAAAATCTGGAGGACTAAATCAAAATGGTGTTGGTGGAGGAAATGGTGCATTTCCACAGCCCCCTGCGGTGCCAACCTGTTCCAAAATGCCTCAAGAGTAACACTGGGCACCATGTGCTCCCTCTCCAAGGACACCCTGGTATGGATATAAATGTGAATCAGAGACTGGCGTCCCAGAACTATAATGCACTCCTTGGCCCACTGCCTACCTAGTGATAGCTACTTTGAAAAACACACCTTTTTTTTTAAACATAAAGAAACCCGCCATTTAATAAGCAAACAACACTGCCTGCTGCAGTACGACAATAACTAAAACAAAAATCAACAAGGAGGGAAAGCAAGGGGGGGTGAGGCAATTAAGTCAAATTAAAGTTATAAATTCATAGGTTCATGCAGCACAGAAAGAGGCCCTTCGGCCCAACTCACCCATACTGATCACCTTTCCTAAACTAAACTAGTCCCATTTGCCCACATTTCACCCATGTCTGTCTAAACCTTTCCTTTCCATGTACCTGTCCAAATGTCTTTTAAATGTTGTAATTGTACCCATCCTCTGGACGTTTGTTCTGTATATACACCACCCTCTGAGTGAAAAGTTGCCCCTCAAATCCCTTGTAAATCGTTCCCCTCTCACCTCAAACCTACGCCCTCCAGTTTTGGACTCCCCTACCCTGGGGAAAAGATCTCAGCTACTCACCTTAGCTTTGCCTCTAATGATCTTATAAACCTCTATAAGGTCACCCCTCAGCCTCCAACACGGCAGAGAGAAAGGTCCAGCCTATCCAGCCTCTCCTAAAAAATCAAATCCTACAGTCCCAGTAACATTCTTGCCATTTTATTTTTGCATCCTTTCCAGTTTAAAGATACCCTTCCTATAGAAGGGCAACCAGAATTGTATGCAGTACTTCGAATGTCTTATCAATGTCTTGTACAGCCGTGACATGACATCGATGCTCTGAACAATGAAGGCAAGCATGCTAAACACCTTTTTCCCCACCCTGTCTATGTGTGACATGTTGAAGAGGGAGCTAATGCACTCCAGCCCTCACTTCCCTCTAAAAGCTTTATGGTGCTGGTGAAAATCCAACTCTTAAGTACAACCTAAAATGAGTATTACCTGCTCTCAGGTAACTCTAAAGCTGTCTTGGTTTAGACTTACAGAGACCTGCATATCTAGCATTGTTGACCTGTAGTAATCCAGGCCAGAGGGGCCCTCTTGGTGGGCACATCGTTCACCAGCTTATTCACTATCCCGATCACCATCACACATGGCAGCATTGTGTTCATCCACCATATGTACTGCAATAACTCGTCACGGCTCCTTCAGCATCATCTCCTCGACCTGCAGCCACACCACCATCCATACACAAAACTCCCCCCTGACCCCACACCATCCTGACACTTCCTTTTCTTTCCTTGACCCCTCTGGCTCCATTTCAGGGAATAAACTGTCCAATGCCATCCACTACAAAGCCATCGACTCCCATAGCTCCTTTCACTACACTCCTCACACCCCATGTCCTGCAAGGACTCCATCCCATTCTCCCAGTTCACCTACATTGCATCTTGTTCAGATGATGAGAAAGTGAGGACTGCAGATGCTGGAGATCAGAGCTGAAAATGTGTTGCTGGAAAAGCGCAGCAGGTCAGGCAGCATCCAAGGAGCAGGAGAACCGACGTTTCGGGCATGAGCCTGAAGAAGGGCTCATGCCCGAAACGTCGATTCTCCTGCTCCTTGGATGCTGCCTGACCTGCTGCACTTTTCCAGCAACACATTTTCAGCTCTGTTCAGATGATGCCAACTTCCAAAACAATGCTGCTGAGAGGGTTGGCTTCTTCCATAACTGTGGTTTCCCACCCACTGTGGTTAACTGGGCCTTCAACCTCATCTGACCTATCACCCTTGCCCCTGCCCATCACTCACAAAGACGTGATTGGGTTCCCCTTGTCCTCACTTTGCATCCCACCAGTGTCCGCAGTCAAAGGATCATTCTTCGCCATTTCAGACAACTCCAGCAGAACACCACCACCACCAAACACATCTTTCCCTCACTCCCCGGTCTGCATTCCGCAGGGACCATTCTCTCCAGGAAACCCTAGTCCATTCCAGGACCGTCAACACCACCAACAGCACCTTCCCATGTAACTGCAGAAGGTGCAATACCTGCCCCTTCCCCTCCTCCCTGGTCACCATCCAAGGTCTTTCTGGGTGAAGCAGCATTTCACCTGTACCTCCTCCAGTCTTGTGTATTGTATTCACTGCACCCAATGTGGGCCTACTCTACACTGGAGGCACCCAACACAGACTGGCTGATTGCTATGTGGAGCACCTCCAGTCTGTGCACAAGCATGACCCTGACCTTCCTGTAATTGGTCATTTTAACACAGCTTCCTGTCGCATGCCCACATGTCTGTCCTTGGCATGCAGCAGTGCTCCAGTGAATCACAGCACAAAATGGAGGAAGAACATCTCACCTTCAGACTAGGCACTTTACAACCTTCTGAACTTCATATTGAGTTCAACACCTTCAAATTGTGAACTCACTCCCATTCCTTTCCTTTCTATTATTTTACTTGTTACATTCTCTGTCACCATGTCCCATCTCCCCTCATCCCAGTGGGACTGTCTGTTCTTTCCAGTCTGACAGTTAAACACCACTGTTCTGCCATTCTCATATTCCGATCACTTAATCTGAACTATCAGCATCCTTTCTCCACCATCCTTCCAGCCCCACCATACTACCCCCTCCACATTTCATTTCAGCTCTGAAGAAGAGTCATCCCAACTCGAAACGTTAGCTTGCTCTCTCTCCCTCCATGGATGCTGCCTGATCTGCTGTAATCTCCAGCATTTGTTGTTTTCAGTACAGATTCCAGCTTCTGTACTAATTCGCTCCTCCATCCTGACCCATTTGGAAATATGTCACTATTCTTTCATTTCACTGGGTCTAAATCCTGAAACTCCCTCTCTGACCACTCTGTGGGGGATCCCAACATACCAAGGGCTACTGTGGTTCAACTGCAAATTGGAAGAACAACACCTCACCTTCTGCCTGGGGAGCCTACAGCCCGGAGGACTCAACATTGAGTGCTCCAATTTCAAATAGCCTCCCTTCCCATCCCTCTCCTTTCCACCCCTCCTAGCCACCAACCAGATTCATTCCTCCCGTCGACTAACCAGGTCGCACTCTCTACCTGTCTTCACCTAGCCCCACTTCACCACCCTGCTCCCGCCCCCACTTTATCTGCAGAGCATCTACAGGTTTTTTTTTTGTCTCTAGCTGCGGTTCAAGAAGGCAGCTCACCATCAACTCCTCCAGGGCAGTCAGAGATGGCCAATTCATGCTGACCTAGTGAGCAGCAACCCTGAGATGTGGGTGAAGGAGGCAAGGCAACAACCTTTTAACTGCTCACAGAAGTGGAGCAACCCAAACCCACCTCATTCAAAAAAAAACACCACAGGGCCTCGCTGAATCTTTAAAGCAGGCTTGCTGATTATCAACCGGAACCAGGAGGTTCCAGCCTCTGAGGAGATATTGAGATTAGATAAGAGGACTGCCTCTTTTGTTTCTGTGCCAAGCAATGCAAACATTTCAGAAAGGGTGTTAAACGGACTAGTGTGTGGTTTCTCTATGCATCACGCCCAAGCGAGTATTAATCACTCTCTGGCCAGGGTGTGTCGGAGCTCTGGACAGACTGATATAGATACCTACTTGTGTATGGCTCAAGTTTATTTGCTTGTTTGTTATTGTACAGGAAGGAAATCAGTCAGAGACCAGGGCAGCACAGGACAGAGTGAGACACAAGTTGAGCTCCGTGTATTAGTTAATTAATTAATGTATTAATACACTTAACCGGACAGAGAGGAAGCATCTCTATGGTACTATGCCCAGAGAAACAGGACGTTTCCAATCTGATATGAAGGGATGTGTAGAGCGAATGGGGAAGTGGTAGCTGTGACTTAGCAAGTGCTGAGATTTTGTTATCAATAAACATTCACACTTTGCCTCCTTTTTGCCTGAGAGAAGGTCTTTAAAAGCCTTATTCATCGGAATAGTGCACTTTCCAAATATGGGTGTCTGACTACATGATTCCTGCTGATGTGACCTTCAGTTAACCTTAAGAACTCTGTTCTCAAACGCTGAAAAATGGAACTAGAGCAGCTTGATAGCCAGCACAGGCACAATGGCCGAAGGGCCTTATCTCCGAATCTATGATGAACTGATACTTGAAATTGAGGCTTTCCCACAATGAACAGGGAAAGGTCTGCTATCACAGCTGATAAAAGGATTGGCAAGTGTGGAGCTCGGTCATATCAAACCAGGGAGGACTCAGGCCTGAGCTAAATTACACGTCCTCAGTTGGGACAGGGACTGAAGTTTGCCCAGGCTGGCAATAACCAGGTGGAGTGGAGCGGGGTAGGTGGAGAGAATATAAAAGGATAATTGGCCACGGGGATTCCTGACCCTCCCCGGTCACACTCATTTTGAGCGAGGTGAGGACATCAATGATAACATCTTGTCCTCAAACAACAGCCAATGCTCTGAGCTTAGGGTTGCATGTGAAGCATAGGTCAGGTTAATATGGACTAAGTTCAGTATCAGGATTCCCAATGTGAAACAAGCCACACAGTCACCCAACCATATGGGTACCCTGGGCAGCTGGGAGTGAGACAATAAAGGATTCCTTCCCGTGTTTCTCACTAATAGTCCCAAAGCACCTAAAACCAAGGTGTCGATCATCTGGTAGGTCTCCTGATGTTAAGCAGTAGTGCAGGAGGGATGAATATGTCAATAGATGAGCAGAACAAGTTGTCAGAGGGTCAACAAACTCCACACTGCCTACTGCCAGCCATCTCTGTGGACTGTTATAGAGACAGATACGGGGATAAATAGATCCATCCATAAATGACCCGGTAACCCATGGGAAACAAGACAATGGGTGAGGGGTGGGGGGGGAGTCACAGGAAAGGGATGGGAAGGAGACGGATTATGCTAATGCAGGCTGGGGCTATTTGTGAGTATGAATGAATAACATTTCTTTCAAGTTGTCTTTGTCGATTGAACAGTTCATGTAGAAGTTTAGCTCAGGAGATGGAATACACAGGACATGGACATAATGCATGGTCAGTCGGGTCAGCAGTTGGACAGGGACACCAACAACAAGACAGAGTTCTGAGCAGGGGATGGTTAATGAGAGCATCCCAACATAAAAAGGAAGACAGTACCGGGACAGTGGAGTTTGAGGCTAAATAGTGTTTTCTCATTTAATTTCCAGGGATACATTTTAACCTGCAGATGATAGTATCATAGGGGCAAAACCAAATTAGCCTTCCACTGTTAACATGCCCAATGTCCCATAGAGTGAGCCATGGAGAATCAGCCAAACTGGAGAATTGGCCATTGAGTCCACAATGGTCACATATCTAATTAGCCTCATTCCTGATTAAGGGCTTTTGCCCAAAACGTCGATTTCCTGCTCGTCGGATGTTGCCTGACCTGCTGTGCTTTTCCAGCACCAGTCTAATCGTGACTCTGATCTCCAGCATCTGCAGCCCTCACTTTCACCATGTATCTAATTCTGTCCAGTGATCTCCCCCTCCACTGCCTCCCCCAGCCCCACACAGCTCGCTTCTATCTCCTTCCCAAAACCCACAAACAGGACTGCCTGGGCAGACCCATTGTTTCTGCCTGCTCCTGCCCCACTGAACTCATCTCTTCCGACCTCAACTCGGGTTTTCTTTTCCTCCGTGTGTCCAGCCCCTTCACACTTACCTCCACGATTCCTCTGATGCTTTACATCAGTTTCAGAATTTCCGGTTTGCGGGTTCCAGCCGCCTCCTCTTTACCATGGACCTGCAATCCCTGTACACGCCCATCAAGACGGTCCCAGGGCTCTCTGCTTCTTCCTGGAACAAATGCCTGAACCATCCCATCTCCCCCCAGCCTCCTCAGCCTGGCCAAGGCTCTGAACACCTTCGCTTTTAACTCCTCTCATTTCCTTCAGGGCAGAGGAGGTGGCCATGGGTACCCTCACGGGCCCCAGTTACGCCTGTCTCTCTGCAGGGTACATGGAACATTTCTTATTCCAGTCCTATTCTGGACCCCACCCACAACGTTTTCTGCAGTAATTCAACGGTTTCGTTAGTGCAGCTTCCGGCCTCATCCAGAATTGGAAATTTCACTTCCAATTTCCACCGTGCTATCACCTTCAATTGGTTCATCTCTGACTCCTCCCTTCCCTTCACTGACATTTCTGTTTCCATTTCTGGGGATACGCTGGCCACCAATGCCCATTACAAGCCAACCGACTCTCACAGTTACCTTGATTACACATCATCAAACCCTGCTTCCTGTCAAGATCACGTTCCACTCTCCCAGTTCCTCCCCCTCCGTCGCATCTATTCTGACGATGCCAACTTTGACAAGGGAGCCTCCGAAATGTTCAGCTTCTTCATCAACCAAGGATTCCCTAGCACTGTTGTTGACAGAGCCCACAGCTGGGTCCAACCCATCTCCTGCACTTGGCCCTCACCCTCTTTCTTCCCTTCTGCAACAGCGATAGGGTCCCCCTTGTCCTCACCTCCCATCCCACCAGCATCCACATCCAGAGATCATTAGCTGCCATTTCTGTCACCTCCAGTGGTATGCCACCACCAGCCACATATTCCCCTCCCCTCCTTTGTCAGCCTTCTGCAAGGACCGTTCCCTTTGGGACACCCTGGTCCACTGCTCCTTCACTCCCAACATCCCACCCCCCACAGACCCACAGTTCCTTCCCCTGCAACCTCAGAAGGTGTAGCACCTGTCCATTTGCTTCCTCCCTCCTAGGAATCCAATGACTCAAACACACCTTCCAAGTGAAGCAGCGCTTTACCAGCACTTCTCTCACTGCATTCACTGCTCAAAGTGTGGTCTCCTCTACATTGGAGAGATGAAGCATAGACTGGGTGACTGCTTCACAGAACACCTACGTTTGGCCCACAAAAATCACACTGAGCTTCCAACTGCCTGCCACACCACGTTGTTCCCCGGTCAATATCTCTGTCTCAGGCTTACTGCAGCGCTCCAATGAAGCTCAGTACAAGCTGGAAGAACAGAACCTCGTTTTCTGCTTAAGAACCCTACAGCCTTCTTGACTCAATATCAACAATTTTAAGGTTTGAGACATCTTCTCCCATGTCCTTACCCCAACCCAAACACACCAGGCCTTATTATCACATGGGCTGCTATTACACACAAGCCATTGGAAACCCCTAATAGTGCTCATTAGTGGCTATTCATTCTCCTTGGCTAATCGTTATCCATTCCTTTGCCTGTCCAACTGTTCTTCTCCCTCTTTGGGCTCTATCTCAACCTATTGTTTACTCCTTACCCCACCCCACCCCCCCAATTCTAGATAAAAAGCAATTCTTTCCTAGCTATCATGAGTTCAGAACAAGGGTCATTGGACCCAAGACATTAACTCCCATTATTCTCCACAGACGCTGCCAGACCTGCTGAGATTTTCCATCAGTTTTTGCTTTGGTTTCTGATTTCCAGCATCCGCAATTCTGTCGGGCATTTTTAATGTAGAATTGGTGACCCGTTTGGCACCATTGCACATTGACATTAGTCAAAGGTAAGTTCTCGCCAGGCTGTGTAGAACAAATGGTTTACCTGTTTCTTATTATGACTGATAAAATAAAAATTCATAGCATGGCCGTCTCCAGGGATTGGCCAACATTGTGGAATGAACATACTGACAACACGGGTGTAGATACCAATGAGTGCAAAAACCCTGTGGACAACATTCCATATCTTCCAGGCACTGCTCTCCATGAGAAAGATGCTGCCATTTTAAGACTTGAAACGTTGATGTAGCTCCATTAGTGACTGCTTTTAGAGAAATGGTGGCCTAATAATAACATAATTGGGTGAGCAATCTAGGGGCCCAGACATGGGTTCAAATCTCACCATAGCAGTTGGTGCCATTTGAATTCAATTCATTCAGAAGTCAGAGTATAAGGCTAGTCTCAGTAATAGTGACTGTGAAAACGATCACCAGTTGTTGTAATAACCCATCGGTTCACTCAGATCTTTATTTGGTCTGGTCTACCTGTGACACCAGACCACACAGTGATGCACTGACTCTGAACGAACCTCTGAAAAGGTCGTAACAGGTCACTCAGTTCAAGGCTAATAAGGAACAGGCAACAAATGCTGGTCTTGCCAGTGACACCCACATCCCATGAAAGAATTAATTCCGAAAGGATAGACATACCACTGGCAATGAACAGCAACCGAGCAAATGCACACAACTGCTGAAAAGTACTTTCAAAGCACATGAAGCAGTAATAAAAGGGCTGAAGAAGCAATCTGTTTATTCTGTTTCACACAATAGGGCAACAAGATACAATTTGGAATAAAGACAACAGTAAATGCAGGAATTCCCGTAGACAGCCACACTCAAAGGAAATGCTGCTGATAAAGTAGACTCTAATAGAGCAGGGATCATTCTCTCACCTGTACTCCCTTGTAGTGCACCCCCTCATGGACATCAATGAATCTACTCGATTTTTCAAAAAGCATTTGTAGATAAAATACAACCAGCAGCAAATACTCCTCTCCCCTTCAAACTCAACACAGTACAAACAGATGACAATAGACTCAGCTCATTACACAGAGAGGTTCCAATCAGTTAATTCCCTAAAACATGGTAAAGTATAGGTGATGCATGGGCTATCAAATCACTTTAAAGTGACTGTGTGAATCTTCCCTCGCATTTTGACTATAGTGTGCTTTATATAATCCCTGCAGTGCAGAAGCAGGCCATCCACACCGACCCTCCAAAGGGCATCTCACCCAGACCCTACCCAACCCTGTTCCTGTAACCCTGCATTTCCCAAAACTAACCCACCTTACCTGCACACCTTTGGACTGTGGGAGGAAACCCACACAGACATGGCGAGTCATTGGGGCAGCACAGTGGCTCAGTGGTTAGCACTACTGCCTCATAGCATCAGGGACCTCGGTTTGATTACAGCCTCAGGCGACTGTCTGTGTGGAGTTTGCACATTCTCCCAGTGTCTGCGTGGGTTTCCTCCAGTTTCCTCCCACAATCCAAAGATGTTAAATTGCACATAGTGTTCAGGGATGTGTAGGTTAGGTACGTTAGTCAGGGGGAAATATAGGGTAGGGGAATGGGTCTGAGTGGGTTACTCTTCGGAGGGTCGGTGTGGACTTGTTGGGCCGAAGGGCCTGTTTCGTCACTGTAGGGATTCTATGAATGTGCAAACTCCACGCAGACAATCACCCCACGGTGGAATCAAACCCGGGTCCCTGGTGCTGTGAGGCACCAGTGCCAACCACTGAGCCACCACAGTGCCCTATCCTGTTGTCCAATGACTGGTAAAGTGCAAATGGCCCCCGCTGAGGAACAGGACTAGGAGATTGTCCCTGCCATGGCGGTGTTGTGCTCAGGTATTACAATGCCCTGGAATCTCAGGTCACGGAAGGGGATTTCACTGCTCCCCGTGCCTGCAGAGGGGCACAGATACACAGGCACGAACACTGGCTATACTCCAGTGTCTGAGAAGGTAGGAGATAGCCCTGACTGGTGATAAGCCCCATAGCTATAAGTCCTGCCTTTCAGGTGAAATTGGAACTGGGTGCATCTGTGGTGGCTTCCATTGTCAAACAGCCTGCCAATATACACGCTGGTTGGGTCAACTAGTCAAGGGGAGTGGGCAATGTGAAATTTGTTCCTGACTTAGAACAGTGCCTTCAGCAGACACTGGGAGGGAGACACGACAGTCGAGTTCTGTATCCTGCGAGAATAAGTGAGGAGGCTTAGCAAGGTCGGGTCAGCTGACTCCATTATTGTGAGGCATTCTTCTTCAAATACGTTCAACAGTTGTCACTTTTTTTAAACACACATATATCAAACTTATCTTTTTACACATCCTAGATTCAAGACATGACAGGACAAGGGTTGATTCACAAATATACAAACACAACATCACTTTGATGTAAAAACGGTCAAAAGTGTCAAACAAAAGCCCCCCAAACCAGTCTGTTTCTTTTGGATGAATGCTATGTTGAGCATGCAGGTAGTTCTCGCTACCAACCTGCCCCTCTGCTGGTGGATGAGCTCCAGGCGCTGGTTCCCTGAGAGATGGATGGCTCGGCACTTTGCCTCGGCGCTGCCACTGGCTTCGAGATCGCTGCTTTCGCGAGAAACTCTTCGGAGACCTCCTCGATCGACGAGATGTCCAGGTCACTCTCATCATTATCCGATAGCTGCCAACAGAAAGGCGAGATTGATTACAGGGAACGGCATGACCGAGATAGCTAGAGTAGAATAGAATCGCTATAGTGTTGAAGCAGGCCAATCGGCCCATCAAGTCCACTCCAACCCTCAGAGGAGCTGGGAGGGCTTAGAGAACTGGGGAGTATGAAATGCAGTGAAAGCCTGTATGAATATGGACAGTCTGTAAGTGAGCAGATGAATGAGTGATTTGATTTGGTTTGATTTATTATTTTTCCCTTATTCGTTCATGGGATGAGGGTGTGGCTGGGTAGGCCGGCAGTTATTACCCGGAAGGTAGTTGAGAGTCTACCACATTGCTGTGGGTCCACGTAAAGATGGCAGTTTCCTTCCCTAAAGGCCATTCGTGAACCAGATGGGTTTTTCCCGCCAATCAACAATGGATTCATAGTCATCATTCGATTCTTAATTCCAGAATTTTATTGAATTCAATTCCATCATCTGCTGTGGTGAGATTTGAACCCATGGTCTCCACAACATTACCTGGGTCTCTGGATTAACAGTCCACTGATAATACCACTAGGCCATTGCCTCCTCTTATTATCACATGCACTGAGCTACAGTGAAAAGCATTGTTTTGTGTGCTTTCCAGGCAAAACCGTACCTTACATAAGTACATCAGGGTAATAGAACAGAATGCAGAATATAATGTTACAGTTACAGAGAAGGTGCAGAGAAAGATCAACCCTAATATATGAGACAATAGACAGACAATAGACAATAGGTGCAGGAGTAGGCCATTCTGCCCTTCGAGCCTGCACCACCATTCAATATGATCATGGCTGATCATCCTTAATCAGTATCCTGTTCCTGCCTTATCGCCAGAACCCTCGATTCCACTATCCTTGAGAGCTTTACCCAACTTTTTCTTAAATGAATCCAGAGACTGGCCCTCCACTGCCCTCTGGGGCAGAGCATTCCACACAACCACAAGGGTATACAAGCCCAGTCGCTCCAGTCTTTCAGCATAAGGTAGTCCCGCCATTCCAAGAATTGACCTCGTGAACCTACGCTGCACTCCCTCAATAGCCAGAATGTCTTTCCTCAAATTTGGAGACCAGAACTGTACACAGTACTCCAGGTGTGGTCTCACCAGGGTCCTGTACAGCTGCAGAAGAACCTCTTTGCTTCTATACTCAATCCCTCTTGTTATGAGACGTTCATTCACACTAGGAGAAAGTGAGGACTAGAGATGCTGGAGATCACAGTTAAAGTGTGGTATTGGAAAAGCACAGCCGGTCAGGCAGCATCCGAGGAGCAGGAGAATCGACTTTTCGATCATAAGCTCTTCATTGATAACAGCAGGGAAGAAGCTGTTCTGGAATCTGTTGGTACTTATTTTTAAACCTATCCTCTGCCCAATGGAAGAGGGTGGAAGAAACCAGGGTGGAGAAGGGGGTCTTTGATTGCATTGGCAACTTTCCCAAGGGAGTGGAAAGTACAGACGGAGTGTGACTGTCTGCGCGTGTTTGAGTGCATGAGAAGCCCAAATGAGTGCGCGTGACAGTGAGCGAGTTCATGTCTGCACCTCTACATACTCTGGTAGCTTCCTGGCTCAAACTTTCTGTGAAGTGGTCATTTAAATCCACAGGGAAGTAATGGATGGTCATCGAGTGGGGTCTGAACAGACAGACGCTGCAGGAATTCCCCACCCCCTCACATATGGTGAGGGTCACCATATCTTAAAGAGGTGCATGGCATTGTGTGGTTAAGGATGGTATGGGAGCCACAGCCAAGTCCAAGGATACAGCAGTCACAGGGATCCCAACAGAGAAAGGGATAGGGAGACACTTCTGCATTTGACAACATGAGTCAATAAGGTCTACTCCTTCCTTGGTGCCAGGCATTGCTAGATGGGACATGAGGGGAGATTCTGGGGGCAGACCAGGAAGTGTCATAATTCACATACCACATGAGAAACTATGATATTTGAAGATAAAGACACAAAAGTTTGCAGTCAGAGCTTTAGAAGCTGGGTATTTTTGAAAAAAATTGATAATTTCTAGGTTACTTCTGCTGGAGAGCACAGGAACACAGGTCAAAACCTAGTAATGTAGAGACTGATGCACAAACATGATGCAGATGGAACAACATCCGTACTCTGGGTATTGAAACAAACAGAAAATGGGGGTGAAGCTTAGTGGATCTGTCCGCAGCAGTGGACAGGGAAAGAGAGTTAACGTTTTGAGTCTGCTGTGATGGTTCTGAAGCAGAGTTTCACCAGCAATCTCTGCGTTTGTCACGGATTTCCAGCATCCGTAGTGTTTTGCCTTTATCTTGGGCAGTGAGAACAGTTCAGGGACAGGAGGGACTTGTTCGATGTGGGGGGGCGGGTTAGTTCCTCAACAGGATCCACCAATGTCCTCAGGAGGAGGTTGATCTATGCTGTGTGAGGGGGGGGTTCAGACAGATTGCTCAGGTATTGGAGGGAAATATGTGGTCGGGTGTGTGCAGCAGAGTTGAACAACACGGATCACAGATTTTTGGGAGGGACAAACACTACAGCAAAGTATTTCTGAAGCATGGGGAATCAGATCTAATCATTACATGAAAAGGTCCAGGGGTACGTGTGCAGAACTGCACAGAGCATGATGCATAATTTAAGTGAACTGCAATCGAATGTCACACATGGATTTACAATGTAACGGTGACAACAGAGCCCTGGGTCAAGCAAGGAGATGTTTGGAATTTAACGCTCCTGACTATGAAGTATGCAGGAATCATAAGGAAGGGAAAAAGCAACAGTGACAGGTGAAACGATGGGAAAGGAATGCTGCCACCCAGCAGCCGAAGACAGAGACCACTTGGTTACAACTTAGCAGCAGTCAAAAGTGTGGCGCTGGAAAAGCACAGCAGGTCCGGCAGCATCCGAGGAGCAGGAGAGTCGACGTTTCGTGCATAAGCCCTTCATCGGGCATTCCTGATGAAGGGCTTATGCCCAAAACGTCGACTCTCCTGCTCCTCGGATGCTGCCGGACCAGCTGTGCTTTTCCAGCGCCACACTTTTCGACTCTAATCTCCAGCATCTGCAGTCCTCACTTTCTCCTAGAATTCAGCAGCAGTCAGATTAAAGTTTGCACTGCTGGATACGCAACACCATCGATGAGTGAACAAGACAGAGGGATAAATCTGCACAGTAAATAAATCCCGAGAAGTGTACACAACAACTTGCTCGATCACATGCTTGCAGCTCGATAAGGAAGAAAGCAAGGGGCTACTTTCACCAAGTCGAAAAGGGACCTGGCCTAGGGCGACTGGAATCAAACACTGGCAGGCACAACAGTGACTGAGCAGGAGATGGTTCAGGAACAGAGTTGGCATGTTCTTTGAGGATGGTGTTGTAAGTAAACAAGCAGTTGAAAAGACAACAGCGAGTAAGGTACATGCGTAAAAATCAAGTCTCCAGGTGGCTTGTGGTGAGCTTCCTGAGTAGAATTCTCTGGGTGTTGCCAGGATTTCCTGTCCATTCCCAGCTCTCCTTGAATCCAGAAGCACATGTTAGATGCCAATCCGAGCCAGGCACTCCCCACCTTTTCAACAAGACCAAGTGGAAAAGGGTGGGACTGGGTGAGTTGTTGGTGAAGGGAGCTGGTACAGACAAGATGGGCCAAATGGTAGTAGCCATTCTACAATTGTGTGTCTGTGCGTAAATATAGACAGCGCTGCTGGCTGAGATCCTTTTTGGGAACAGAAAAGACTCCCCTGTGATGGCTACCCTCTTTTATTTGACAATGAGCCCCTTCTGAAACATTTTCCCTGCAAATGTCGATCCCTTGTTTCCTGCTTAAAATTCTCAAAAATCTCACTTTGGAATGAGTCTGTACAGTAATCGGGTTGTATTGGCAGAGAAACTTACAAACTCAATATGGTCCCTGTCCCTTCCCCAAGCTCAGTGAGTGGAAAGCATTTGAATATCAACTAGGGGGAATTATCCCTTTCTGCCAATTAATGGCACCCAGAGGCTCGTTACCTGTAGCTTCTTGACGACGGTGCGGTTATCAGGAGGGGTACGGGCTGCAGCTTGGGCCGTGGGGATGAGTTGAACTCCGCCGGTGGGTTTCTTCACTGGGGAGCTGAGTTGTCTCTCGAGACTCTTGGCCAGACTCTGCACCATGTTTCCTAGAGGTTCGAAAGGGACGGGTATATGACAGAAACAACTCAAACAGCATCCTGGACACCGCCGTTACCAAAACATCCATCAGCAGCAGCAAACCCAACACTACCAGCGACACCACAGAACTGTCACCGTGCAGAAGCAGGTCGTTCAGCCCATCTGGCCCGCTCCTGTTCTAATACCTAACACTAATCCCCTGCCTTTTCTCCACATCCCTGCACACCATTACCAGCCAAATAATCCAACACTTCAATTGAGCCTCCATTTATTTCCAGACAGTGCAACCCACTTTGTGAGTTTTTTCTCACATCACCTTTGCCTCTTTTGCATATAATCTTTAATCAATGCCTTCTCATTCTTGTTCCTTGTACGAATGGGGACAGGTTCTCCCTATCTACTCTGCACAGCCCTGCTTATGATTTTGGAAACCTCTATCGGATCTCCTCTCAGCCTTCTTCTCTCCAAGGTGAGCAACTTCTTTGATTCACTGGATAGCTCAGTGGCTCTGTGGATTAGCACCTTGCTGCCTCACGGCACCAGGGACCCGGATTTGATTCCACCCTCTGGGAAACTCTGTGTGTGGAGTTTGCACATTCTCCCTGTCGGTTTCCTCTATTTCCATTGCCCGTATTGCTAGCTTTTTAGTTCTCACACTTTATTTGAGCTGCACTCAAACCGTCTACAGCAGGATTCAGCCTTGTGCTCTCTGGACTAGTAAGTGCATTGTCCTTCTCAGCAAGTGTCAGACTTGTCACATGCTCAATGGAAGAGCCCTGCCCACTGATAGAGCCCGCCCTCACTCACTGGACAAATTCCATAAACCGCAGCCAGCCCTCAATAAAGCCACACGCATGTGGGCCGGTTCCAGTCCTAGCATTCTACTGTGACTTAGAGTCATAGAGGTGTACAGCATGGAAACAGACCCTTCGCTCCAACTCGTCCATGCTGACCAGATATCCCAACCCAATCTAGTCCCTTTAGCCAGCATTTGGCCCATATCCTTCTAAGCCCTTCCTATTCATATACCCATCCCAATGCCTTTAAAATGTTGTAATTGTACCAGCCTCTGCCACTTCTTGCATCTCGTTCCTTCATTTTTTTATACCATCTTATGTGAGTGAATGTGGGAATCCTGATGGAAAAAGTAAGCACGGAGGCAGTGAAGAAAAATTCTATGTCGCTGATGCGTGTGGAATTCATTGATCCAGCTGCATGGTGGGATGAAGGTGAGATCTTTACTGAGGACTGATCTTTCATCTGGCAGGGGGGCGGTAATGGTAAAAGCACGGCAGGGATCGGGGCTAGGACCTGATGTAGCCCTGGGATCCCTGAGCCTGAGGATTGTGGTCCCAAGCTCACTGAAGACATGAGCGTATTCTTTGAGTGAAAGTTGTCAGCAGATTCTGAGCTTGGGCTACTTCTTAAAGCCATGTCCAAATCAACTGCAAGTGAACCAGCACTGACCCCGGAAATACATGATTCCCAATCCCTATCCGATCCAAATGACAAATTGGCCAACGTGGGTTGCTCTTTCAGAGACTCAGCTCAGTTGTGATGGGTCAAACGGCTTCCTCTATCCTGTATACAGCCTGTTGTGCATCCTGTTGCTAAGTTTGTCTCTGTGCCATTTAATCTGGTTTCCTCATGTTCTTGGGTTAAGCATCTCCAAGTTCCTACAAACATGCCATTCAGACAAGGTAAAGGGAAAGATAGCAATGAGAAAAGCAATGAGATTATTGTAATGCTCTTTAACATTTGGTCATAGCCAGTGTGGTGCTCACTGGAAACCCAGGGCTGAATGATGATGCAGATATCTCAACTAATGGGCAGTGGGGAGTCCCAGGGATTGGAGAATTGGACATGGAGCTTATTTGATTGGCACCACATTCACTCACCCCACCACCACAGAGTCAGACAGCTGTACAGCACGGAAACAGACCCTTCGGTTCAACTCGTCCTTGACTAGATATCCTAACCTATCCCATTTGCCAGCATTTGGCCCATATCCCTCTAAACCTTCCTATTCATATACCCATCCACATGCCTTTTAAATGTTGCAATTGTACCAGCCTCCACCACTTCCTCTGGCAGCTCACCCTCTGTGTGAAAACGTTGCCCCTTAGGTCTCTTGTATATCTTTCCTCTCTCACCCTAAACCTATGCCCTCTTGTTCTGGACTCCCCGACCCCAGGGAAAAGACTTTGTCTATTTATCCTAACCATGCATCTCAAGATTTTAGCTCATTCCATACACGTATCACCCCCTGTGTGAAAACGTTGCCCCTTAGGTCCCTTGTATATCTTTCCTCTCTCACCCTAAACCTATGCCCTCTTGTTCTGGACTCCCCGACCCCAGGGAAAAGACTTTGTCTATTTATCCTAACCATGCATCTCAAGATTTTATAAACCTCATTAACGTCACCCCTCAGCCTCAGCCTCTCCCAGTAGCTCAGATCCTCCAACCCTGGCAACAATATTCCAAAAGTGGCTGAACCAATGTCCTAATTGGCCACAACATGACTTCCCAACTACCATACTCAACACACTAACCATTTAAAGGCAAGCATACCAGACGCCTTCTTCCCTGCATTGTCTACCTGTGACTCCACATTCAAAGATCTGTGAACCTGCACCCCTAGTACTCTTTGTTGGGCAACACTCCCCAGATCCCTACCATTAAGTGAATAAGTCCTGCCCCAGTTTGCCTTACATTTATGTAAATTAACTTGATGCCAGAGCAGGGTACTGCCAGTACCTGGTGGGGTACGGGCCACAGAAGCCCCCCCAACTGGGCTCAGCAGCTCCGTCGAGATGTCAGTGTCTGACCAGTCGTCGTCATCGTCGCTCAGGGCCGACGGTCTCGGCAACGGGTTCGACTGGACAACCCGCACCTGGGTCCCGTCCTTCACCCCCACGCTGGTGACATAGGCACTGTCCACAACCGAGTCGTCTTCGTCCGAGGAGAATGGGGGAGTACTGCCGAGTCACCGCGGGGCGCAGGGATGCGGCGAGAGAAGCAGGATGTAGAGGAAAGAAAACCAATTAGAATGATGAGCTGCTCAAGGCATTGTAGAGATCATCACAGGACATCACACTTCGGCTCTGGGCACAAAACGTCAACATAGAATATAGAAGCAGTAGCCCATTCAGTCCTTGAAGTCTGCTCCAACATTTAATATGATCATGGCTGACCATCCAACTCACTCCTGTTCCTACTTTCTCCCCACACCCTTCCATCCCTTTAACTCGAGGAAGTGTATATATAACGCTTCCTTGATTACGTACAATGCTTCAGCTTAAACTAATCGATTTATTGTTGTCACGTGTATCGCGATACAGTGATGCTTTGCATGATGTACACACTACACAAAAGTACATCAGGGTAGCAGAACACTGTAAAATAGAGTGTTACAGCCACAGGGAAGGTGCAGAGAAAGAGAAAGAGATCAGAATTAACTGCTTTCTGTGGTAGAGAATTCTACAGGCTCCCCACACTCTAGGGGAAGACATCTCTCTTCTACTCTGTCTTCTTAAGACTGTGAGCTCTCCCTCCCAACCCCGGTTCTGTACTCCCCGGTCACTGGGAACATATTTCCTGCATTTACACTGTCTAGTCTTGTCAGAATTTTAGAGTTTTGTCTTTTTTTTTGTTGTGTGTGTGTGTGCAGGTGTGAGACACAGTGAAAGACACAAGATGCACGAATCTTTATTCAGTTTCCACCACCAGGAAGATAGGAAAACACCCGAGTGGCCAGTGACAAGCAGTGCCCTTCACATCGAAGGGCAGTGCTGTGTGATCAAACAGTGAAGGGGAGGGCAGGGATTAAATCACAATAGAGTTGGAGGGGGAAATAAAACACTCCACTCCCTGCAGTGCCCACCTCTCC
>NC_057722.1:6862667-6902463 GCF_004010195.1 Chiloscyllium plagiosum | reverse complement strand
GTGCCCAAAGATCAGGAGCGTGGGACTGCAGTGCAACCAAAACCAGAGAAGGAGGTTTTTAAGGAAATCAAAAAGGGAGTGCAAACGCCCACACCCAGTATATACATGGTCCACGGACTCCACAGCACCACAGAACAAGCAGTTGGGCTGAGAGTCCGTGAACCACCGCAATCTGTGGTTGCAGGGGACTGCTGCGTGCAGCATTCTCCACCCCTTTTAGAGGTTTAATGTGATTTCCCCCTCCTAATGATTCTGTCTCTCCTCATACATCAGTCACACCATCCCAGGAGACAATCCATGGGGCTGTATCTCAGTGCTGCCTCACAGCGCCAGAGACCCGAGTTCAATTCCAGCTTTGGACAACTGTCTGCGTGGAGTTTGCACATTCTCCCCGTGTCTGTGCGGGTTTCCTCCGGGTGCTCCGGTTTCCTCCCAACATTCCAAAGATGCGTGGTTAGGTGGGTTGGCCGTGCTTAATTGCCTATAGTGTTCAGGGATGTGTAGGTTAGGGGCATTAGTCAGGGATAAATGTAGAGTTATAGGGTAGAGGAATAGGTCTGGGTAGGGTACTCTTTGGAGGGTCAGTGTGGACTTGTTGGGCTGAAGGGCCTGTTTCCAAACTGCAGGGATTCTATGCTCTCTATCTGACGTGGCCACCTGGATAACGTTGGATCCTGCGACACGGTGTTCAGATACCTCACCAAGAGCAGCTGGCGACAAAAGCCAAGCGCTCCACTCACATTTATACACTGAATATTCAACAGGTTGGTTCCCAACAGTAACGGGCCTGCAACCATCTAGATAAAGTTGGTACCCGCCAGTGACTGCCCTGTTACTTCCACAAATACTGCCCCGCGATCTTTACGTCCACCCGAGAGTGTGGCTAAAAAGATCCACCGCTGTGGCTGAGGCACGCCCTCAGCACTGCAGAGTCAGCCTTCAACACATGCGTCAATGGATTGGGGTTTGAACCCGTTGCTGCCAAATTCTTGACCAAGCAGGGAGTCAAAGGGACCCCAAAACATCGACTCGGCTGTCTCTCCTCAGATTCTGCCAGACCTCCCACTCAGTTTCCGCAGCGGTCGGTTTTTGAGGTCAAGGGGTTCGCTGGGAAAGTGGAGTTGAAGCCACAATCTCCGTAATGAAGGGTGGGCCGGGTTCCAGGAGCCGAATGGCCTACCCCTCTTTCCAACCTGCACATCCACAAGTTGCTGCAGAGGGTGGACACAATCCCACTGAGTGGCGGGGGGGGGGGGTGGTCGCTGTTTCGAACCGAACATTATGTGGAAAACGCGCTGAGGAATGAGCCCCGACCTGCGCACTCACTCAAACAACACAAGCCACCCCTGTGTGACGCAGCCTGGCAGGAGAATTGTACCTGGCACTGGGTGCTGCAGAGCGGATCGGACTGGCAGCCCGATGCCGCGGAGCTGGTTTGGGGACCTCGGTCTGGGAGAGCTTGGGATCGACCACGCGGGATGGCTTCAACGTCACGGCTTGCCGGCCCTTGCTTTTGGTGGCGGTTTTCTGTGCCGGCCCGGTCTGTCTCCGTACTGCAACACAGGGAGCAGAGTGATTAAAGCACAGGAGCGGGTCACTTCAACTTCAGATGGCTAGCTTCAGGTCGGTTTGTATCTCATCCCATCTCTCGCCATCCCAAAACCTCTCCTAGCAAAAGTCAACTGATCTCAGTCCCACATGACCTCCAGCCTCCAGCTTTAAGAGGCAGCAAGTTCCAGAGGCCATTTGGCCCATCGTGCCTACATTAGCTTGTTATATGAGCTGCATCACCTCGTGCCAATCTCCTGCCTTCTCCTCATATTATTTCTAACTAAATCATCATCCAATTAATCCACTGAACTCCTCCATTGAATCTGCTTCCAGTCCACTCCCAGGCAGCACCGAATTGAAACATTCAAACATTTTAATTCCCCTTTCTTAAGTTGAACTGCCGCTTGTAGACATCACCTCTTGTAGATTTAGTGCCACTGAGAAAACAGAGGAAATAGTTTCTCACTTTCTCAAATTGCTCCTTCAATGATGTTAAACACCCCAGTCAGATAGAGGCATCACATCCCATTCAGCCTTCCAATCACCCCATTGTCTGCTACACTCAAGAGAATATAAATGTAACTTCTGCCAGCTGCCCTCATAGTTTAACCTTTTTAGTCCCAGTAACATTTTGATCAGTATATTTTTCAAACTTTTCGAGATAAGTCCAAATCCCACCTTCCTCATGTCTGCAATGAGTCTAGCCACAGGGTAAACTCATCTAGCTACCCTCTGAACTCTGCACTCACCTTTCATAGTCATAGAGTCCTACAGCACAGAGACAAGCCCTTTGGCCCAAACTTGTCCACGCTGACCAAAATACCCGTCCACGCTAACCCCATTTCCCTGCACTGGGCACACATCCTTCCACACCTTTCCTATTCATGCATTTATCCAAATGCCTTTTAAATGTTGTTAATGTACCCGCCTCAACCGCTTCTGCTGGCAGCTCATTCCATTTGTGTACCACCCTCTGTGTAAAAAACGTTGCCTCTCAGGTTCCCTTTTATTCTTTCCCCTCTAACCTTAAACTGATGCCCTCTAGTCCTTGATGCCCCAGCCTTGGGGAAAAGACTGAGAGCATTCACCCTACCCATGCCTCTCATGATCTTAAACACTTGTATAAGATCACCCCTCAGTCTCCTACCCTCTAAAGAAAAAGTCCTAGCATGTTCAACCTCTCCCTATAAGTCAGACCATTGAGTTCTGGCAACATCCTTGTCAATTTCTTCTGCACTCTTTCCAGTTTAATAACGTCCCTCCTATAGCAAGGTGACCAAAACTGAATACAATACTCCAAGTCCAGCCTCATCAATGTCCTGTACAACTGCAACATAACTTCCCAACTTCGATACTCAGTGCCCTGACTGATGAAGGTCAGTGTCCCAAAAGCCACCTTCACTGCCCTGTCTGCCTGTGACTCCACTTTCAGAGAACCATGCACCTGGACTCCAAGGTCCCGCTGTTCCAATGCATCCCTTAAGGCCCTACCATTCACCATGAAATTCCGACCTTGGTTTGACTCTCCAAAATGCAAGACCTCACAGTTATCTCTATTAAACTCCATTTTCCGTTTCTCGGCCCACCTCCCCCGTTGTTCCATGTTTTGCTGCAATTTCTGACAACCTTCCTCACTGTCCACAATACCGCGTATTTTAATGTCTTGTACATTCTCATCCAAATAGTTGATATGGATGACTATCATGTCTATCCAGAGAGTGGAAAGGTACCGGGGCTAGTCAGGAAAGTGGAACTGGGGCCACAATTGGATCATCCACGCTCTGATTGAGCGGCAGAGTGGAGAGGCTGAACGGCCTACCCTTCTTTCTAACTCACACATAACGTCACAGAGGCCAAAGTGATGCCAGCTGACGGGTGCTCACCATTTGGATTGACAGTTTGTTTAAGGTTTTATCGGATCATAGAAAATGCTTGAGGGGTCAAGTGGCCTCCTCCTGCTCCTAATCCATTGATACCATGGATCCATGAGCTTCTGTGTGAAGAGACACATCCTGATATCTAACCCATACCTCCGTTTGAGTAGCTTACACCTGACTCTTCATTTGTTGGCATCTAACATGAGTGATCTGCCCATGCCAACACTGCCTAGTTTCTTTATCTTTTCACCACATCCGGGTGAAATTGCCCACTTTGGCAGGAACAGTTAAAAAAAAAGCACATTATCAAATGGTTAGGGCAAACCACATCGCTGTGGGTCTACAGTCACATGTAGTCCAGAGTGGCTAAGGATGGTGTGGCTCAGTGGTTAGCACCGCTGCCTCACGGCGCCAGGGACCAGCCAGTCTCGGGTGACTGTCTGTGTGGAGTTTGCACATTCTCCCTGTATGTGCGTGGGTTTCCTCCAGGTGCTCTAGTTTCCTCCCACAGTCACAAAGATGTGTAGGTCAGGTGAATTGGCCGTGCTAAATTGCCCACAGTGTTCCAGGATGTGTAGCTTAGGTGCATTAGTCAGGGGTAAATGTAAAGTATTAGGTAGGGGAATGGGTCTGGGTGGGTTACTCTTCAGAGGGTCGATATGAACTTGTTGGGCCAAAGGGTCTGCTTCCACATAGGAGGGATTCTATGACAGCAGACTTCCTCCCCAGAAGAACACTGTTGAGTCAGATAGGCTTTCCTGACAGTCAGTCATGGTTGTCATGGTCACTGTTACAGAGATTAACTTTCAATTCCAGATTTAATTCATTAAATTTAAGGCTTCGCTGACTGCTGTGGTAGGATTTGAACCTGTGTCCCCACAGCATTAGACTGGGTTTTTGGACTACTCGCCCAGTGATATTGGCGCCACACCAACATTTCCCCCGACTGTTTAACCAGCAGCAGCAGCCAGGCAAAAACCAGAAGGATTTCTGCTGTTCACTCTTGGACGTTCACTCGCTCACCCAGAAGCAACCTGTTCAAGACTGAGGGCTCTGACATCTGGGGGCCAGCGGGGGGGAGCTCCGAGAGAGGCGGGAAGGCTGCATGGACGGGTTGGGCCGAAGGGTCAGATTCCGTGCTGTACATCTCCGTAGAGGCTCTCTTGCATCCCCTAGTGGTGATTCCATAAAGGGGCAAGCCCCTTGCCTGAGATTTCAGGTTGGGAATGGGATTTGAGTATGAACCCCACCAGAAACGGGGTCTTCATGCGAACTAGCAGGGAATCGTTTTTAGATTACATTACAGTGTGGAAACAGGCCCTTCGGCCCAACAAGTCCACACCGACCCGCCGAAGCGCAACCCACCCATGCCCCTACATTTACCCCTTACCTAACACTGCGGGCAATTTAGCATGGCCAATTCACCTGACCTGCACATCTTTGGACTGTGGGAGGAAACCGGAGCACCCGGAGGAAACCCACGCAGACACGGGGAGAACGTGCAAACTCCACACAGTCAGTCGCCTGAGGCGGGAATTGAACCCGGGTCTCTGGGGCTGTGAAGCAGCAGTGCTAACCACTGTGCCACCGTGCCGCCCACGGTTATTGTGAGGAATAAAAGGATGAGCCAGGCAGAATGTCATTGTAATGTAACTCGGATGGGAGCAACTTCCCAGGCAGGAACGGAGGAGAATTTGAGGGGCTGGAGGATGCTGCGAAGCTGGCGGCTAAGTGCTGCCTCACAGAACCAGGGACATGGGTTCAATTCCACTCGAGGGTGACTGATGGTGTTGAGTTTTCTCATCCTCCCTGTGTCTGCAGGAGTTTCCTCCCACAGTCCAAAGATATGCAGGTTAGGCGGATTGGCCATGTTCAATTACCCATTTGGCCAGCGATGTGCAAGGTAAGTGGATTAGCCATGGGAAACCTGGGCTTAGGTATAGGGTAGGGGGTTTGGGATGATTTTTGGAGGGTCAGTGTGGACTCGATGGGTCAAATGTCCTGCTCCCACACTGTAAGGATTCTATGAGATGGCTGGGGAGTGGTTCACGAGTAAAAGGGCCGTTCCTATGTACAGTGTGTCACCGTTACCTGATCGGGGTGGAGGGGAGCTGTAGCCCTCGCTGCGCTGCTTCTCTCTGACCTTCTCCACCACGACCTTTGCAAACCGCTTCCGAAGGCTAGCAAACTCGCCGAAGTGCCTGGCCTTGCTCTCACGCTGTTTGCCCACAGTCACACTCAAGCTCTTTAGTGTCTGGGCAGGAATTCCCTTCAAGCCCTGCAACAGAAGTACCAGTTAAACTGGGCTGCTCGATCCGCTGAGAGGGAGGGCTGGCCAAGTGACCCCTTACCTTACACCATTTGGCTCTTGGGGCCTACTAAGACCACAGCTCATTTGGTTAAGTCACCTGAAGAAGGGCTTTTGCCTGAAACGTCGATCTTCCTGCTCCTCGGATGCTACCCGACCTGTTGTGCTTTTCCAGCACCACACTCTCAACTCTGACCTCCAGCACCTGTAGTCTTCGCTTTCTCTACAGTCCTCACTTTGTTACATGAAGGATATTATTAAACTGGAGAGGCTTCAGAAGGGATTTACCAGGATGTTGCCGGGAATGGAGGGTTTGCGTTATAAGGACAGCCGGGTAGGCTGGGGCTTTTTTCACAGGAGCGTAGGAGGCTGAGGGGTGACCTTGTAGAGATTTATAAAATCATGAGGGGTATAAAGGGATTTACCAGGATGTTGCCAGGAATGGAGGGTTTGCGTTATAAGGAGAGCCTGGGTAGGCTGGGGCTTTTTTCACAGGAGCGTAGGAGGCTGAGGGGTGACCTTGTAGAGATTTATAAAATCATGAGGGGTATAGATAAGGGGAATTGCAGGAGTCTTTTCCCTAATGTGGGAGATTTCAAGACTAGGGGCCACATCTGTAAGGTGAGAGGAGGAAGACTTTAAAGAGACATGAGAGGCAATATTTTTACACAGAGAGTGACTCGTGGGTGAGATGAACTTCCAAAGGAAGTGATGGATGTGGGCACAATTATAACATTTAAGAGACATTTAGATAAGTACATGAATAAGAAATGTTTAGATAAATATGGGCCAAGCGCAACTAGGTGGGTGTAGTTTAGTTTGGAACATGGTTGACATGGACTGGTTGGACCGAATGGTATGTTTCCATGCTGTATGACTCTATGACTCTCCCCTGAATTCCTATGGGTTAAGGCCTACTTCATGAAAAGAGCTCTTCATCTCAGGAATGAGTTGAGTGAACCTTTTCTGAACTGCTTCTAACTCAATTATGTCATATTTCAAATCAGGAGACCAAAATTGTGCATTTGATAAGGTTCTCCATGGAAGGCTCATTCATAAAGTCAGGAGGTATGGAATACAGGGAGATTTGGCTGTCTGGATTCAGAATTGGCTGGCTGACAGAAGGCAGAGAGTGGTTGTAGATGGAAAGTATTCTGCCTGGAGGTCAGTGGTGAGTGGTATCCCGCAGGGCTCTGTTCTTTGTAGTTTTTATAAATGACTTGGATGAAGAGGTTGAGGGGTGGGTTAGTAAATTTGCCAATGACACAAAGGTTGGAGGTGCCGTTGATGTATCGAGGGCTATTGCAGGCAGCAACGCGACACAGACAGGATGCAGAGCTGGGCTGAGAAATATCAGATGGAGTTCAACCTGGATAAATGTGAAGTGATGCATTTTGGAAGGTCGAACTTGAATGCTGAATATAGGATTAAAGACAGGATTCTTGGCAGTGTGGAGGAACAGAGGGATCTTGGTGTTCAAGTGCACAGCTCCCTCAAAGTTACCACCCAAGTGGATAGGATTGTTAAAAAAGCATATGGTGTTTTGGCTTTCATTAAGAGGGGGATTGGGTTTAAGAGCCGCGAGGTTTTGCTGCAGCTCTAAGTCCCTGGGGAGACCATACTTGGAATATTGAGTCCAGTTCTGGTCGCCCTATTATAGGAAAGATACAGAGGCTTTGGAGAGGGTGCAAAGAAGGCTTAACAGGATACTGCCTGGACTGCAGGGTTTGTCTTACGATGAGAGGTTGACTAAGCTCAGACTTTTCTCTTGGAGTGAAGGACGAAGAGAGGTGACCTGATCGAAGTATACAAGGTAAAGAGAGGTATGGATGGAGTCAATAGCCAAAGACTTTTCCCTAGGGCAGGATTGACTGGCACAAGGGGTCATAGTTTTAAGATATTAGGAGGAAGGTATAGAGGAGATGTCAGAGGTAGGTTCTTTACGCAGAGAGTTGTGAATGCATGGAATGCGTTGCCAGTGGTGGTGATGGAAGCAGAGTCATTAGGATTATTTAAGCAATTGCTGGGCATGCACATGGACAGCAGTGAATTGAGGGGTGCATAAGTTAGGTTATTTTTAGATTAGGAATAATCCTCGGCACAACATCGTGGGCCGAAGGACCTGTTCTGTGCTGTACTTTTCTATGTTCTATATTCTATGTTCCTCATGTTAGTATGCACATACAATCTACACACGTCACATACAGAGTGCCCATTCAACACTCAACCTCCACTAGCTCAGAGGGTAAGGGCAGCTTGGGAAGACATCTAATGTCAAATTCCCCTCTGATCCACATCCCACATCAGTCCGATGGGGTAAGCTGTAACACATCAAGTGCAAGGAGAAAGTCTGCCATTACTTTCAGAGGGGCATTAAAGATGGGTATTAAACATTGGCTTTGCCAGTGATGCTCACATTCTGAGAAGTTGCTGTGATCAATGATCTCTTCTTGGTCGTAATGACGATTGGAGGGCATCAGCATCATGAAACCCTTTAAGAAGGAAATGTAGGGGAGGAAAACAAAATAAGGTGTACCCCATGGACTGTCCTTAGCAGCCTGATCCGGCAAAGTCCACCTAACTGAGAAGATTCTTATGCCAAGTGATAAAAGGCACTGAGGATGCTCACCACAGCCGTTCCTGGCTTGGGAGTAACTCATATTCCCTAGCCTCCAAACGAAGAGTCAAGTTTAAGGATCGTTAGGTGAAAATGAACCTGGATTAATGGGAACAGTGCGAGTCTTCAGCAATTTACCCACTGACATTTGCAGTCTGTATCCCAGGCTCAGTATTCACCAACCACCCCCATTCTCACACATACCTTTTTCAAACCCATGCTCTCCAGTTTCTCCTCCAAAGTCTCTTCCAGAATGGGGCGGAATTGTTTGATGAACTTTGGATTCTGTCTCAGGGTGTTCAACAGCTGCTGCTTCCTGTCTAAGGAACTCTCCAGGTCTGCGGGATAATTATACACAAAATACAGTCTGAGAGATACACAGGGGCAGGAAGTATTCTGTTCAGTTAATCGAATTCCAGATAATCGAATACAGGATAACATAGCTAGCCAAACATTGTGATATTGTTCAGATAATCCAAAATTCGGTTACTCGAATGCCGGATGATCAAGGTTTCTCTGTACTAGCTTTCAGAGGCGGAGGGAGAGAAAGAGAGACGAGAGAGAGAGAGAGAGAGATGGAGACAGAGACAGAGATAGAAAAAGGGAAATCATGAGAAGGAGAGAGCGAGGGAGACAGCAGTTGGTGGGAAGGTACAAGAGCCCAAGAAAGAGACAGCATGAGGCAGAGACAGCAAGAGATATTGAGTGATGAACAGATAGTGAAGGCCGTAGGAGATGGAGGTCAGTGAGAGATGAAAGATGAAGGACAGAGTGAGAAATGGGGAATCTCGAAGAGGGAAAGAAAGAGTGTGGAAGGCAGAAAGAATGAAAACGAGAATTCAAAAGACAGAGAGAGACGGAGAGTGAAAAAGGCAACACAACTGAGAAAGGAGGACAACATGAAAGATGGTGGGACAAAGAAAAATAATTGGAGACAGAGAGACACAGGAAGTGAGAGAAGAGGTAGAAGAAACGTAAACAACGGGAAAGAGAGGAACAGAGAACATGGCGACTTGTATGTTTAATTTTGACTGAGATATATTTTACTTCAATGTCATTCATTTTACTTCCCTTTATATTTCTTCACTCAGTTACATCACCTCCTCTTCCAAAAGCACCAGCTCCCCAATGGTAACGGGTTAGCAAGGTAGGGATTATGGCACCAGATAACATCCAGTATCTCACTCCAGTGTCAAATGTAAACCTGGTGGAGAGTCACAAAGTGGAGGTGCCGGTGAGGGACTGGGCTGGACAGAGTTAAAAATCACACAACGCCAGGTTATAGTCCAACAGGTTTAATTGGAAGTACAGGGGAACCTCAACAGGGGCAGGAAGTATTCTGTTCAGTTAATCGAATTCCAGATAATCGAATACAGGATAACATAGCTAGCCAAACATTGTGATATTGTTCAGATAATCCAAAATTCGGGTGGAGAGTCACAAAGTGGAGGGACTGGGGTGGACAGAGTTAAAAATCACACAATGCCAGGTTATAGTCCAACAGTTTTACTTGGAAGTACAGGGGAACCTCAACAGGGGCAGGAAGTATTCCTTTCAGTTAATCGAATTCCAGATAATCGAATACAGGATAACATAGCTAGCCAAACATTGTGATATTGTTCAGATAATCCAAAATTCGGTTACTTAAATGCCGGATGATCAAGGTTCCTCTGTACTAGCTTTCAGAGCGCTGCTCCTTCATCAGACAGCTACCTGACGAAGGATCAGTGCTCTGAAAGCTAGTACTTCCAAATAAACCTGTTGGACTCTCACCTGGCGTTGTGTGATTTTTATCGTGGTGGAGAGTGTTAGCTGTCTAATCCACCATGAGGGGCATCACAGTCAAGCAACAATCCTGTCTATCATGAGTGTGAGAGAACAGCCTGAAAACCGCACCACTGATAAGGGTAGACTCTCAGGCTTTCATTCCTGGGCTTTAATTGTCTGACTTTCGAATAAGGTTTACTCAGAACTTACCATCATCTTCCTCAGATTCCAAATCTTGGCTCTCAGAAGCTGGAAAACAAATGACCATTTTATACAAGTTGTTCCCTTGTAGGTTATTCTCTGTTCCGAATGCAAAATAAACGAGAGTTCTCCATTCATAGAATCCCTACAGTGTGGAAGCTGGCCATTTGGCCCATCAAAAATCCACACTGACCCTCCGAAAGGTATCCCACCCAGACCCACCCCACACTACCCCTGTGACTCTGCATTCCCATGGCTAACCCACCTCGCCTGCACATCCCTTGACACTACGAGCAATTAGCATGGCCAATCCACCTAACTTGCACGTCCTTGGACAGTGGAACCCTGGAGGAAACCCACACAGAAACAGGGAAAATGTGCTAACTTCACATTGATAATCTCCCAAGGGTGAATGCCAGGTCCCTGGCACTGCGAGGCAGCAGTGCTAACCAGTGAGCCACCATGCAACCCAATGTTTGTTGGTATAGCCCTGTTTATTTTTAACACATGAACTGACTACTCAGAACTCGAGGCACAACAATGAAAAAGAGACCAAGCAACTGGCGATCAGGTTCGGTGCCCACAGGCATGGCAGACTCAGCCCCCTTTGATTGTGACCCCATGAGGGGTGTCTGACCACATCTCAACTCCAGTACCGAGACCACCTCCCCCTGTAATGTCTGTAACATCGTCCATCTCCTCCCCAGCCTCTGATCCACTGTGACTGAAACCGTCGTCCCCCTCCCCCCGTCCCGGTGTCAGGGAGGCACAAGCAGGTGACCTATTGAAAGTGATGTGAAACCAGGGCTCTGTCTTCCCTCTCAGCTGAAGTGGTACACTCACAGAACCACAACATAAGCTTGGTCAAAGCTTTCCATCTTGTACTAATCAGAATAAATGCCACAATGCCAAATTTCAAATGGTCACAATAATTTATACCATAACACTATGCTCTACACGATTCTTCTCCGAATCAAATCCCATATTACCAAGTGATACCAGGTACTGATTAATCGTCAGGGGAGATCTCTAGCCAATACAGTATATCTCCATCAATCAGACCATGAAAATAAATTTTAAAAAAGAATAATTTCACAGAATCACAGAATGACCCACTGTTTGCGTCCAAGCTCTGTGCAAGAACAACTCACCTGTACCTGCACCCATGCCTTTTCATAGAGTCATAGAATCATACAGCATGGAAACAGACCCTTTGGTCCAACCAGTCCACGTGGACCATAATCCCAAACAAAACTCGTCCCACCTGTCTGCACTTGGTCCACATCCTTCCAAACATTTCTTATTCATGTACTTGTCTAAAAGTCTTTTCAATGCTGTAACTGTACCTGCATCCACCACTTCCTCTGGAAGTTCATTCAAAGTGCAAACCACTCTCTGTGTAAAAGAATTGCCCCTCATGTCTTTTCTAAATCTTTCTCTTCTCACCTGAAATCCCCCCCCCCCCTCCAATTGAAAATATCTTGGCCATTTACCTTATCTATGCCCCTCATGATTTTATAAACCTCAATAAGGTCATCCCTCAACCTCCTATGCTCCAGTGAAAACGTCCTAGCCTATCCAGCATCTCCCTATAACTCAAACCCTCCATTTTTCCCTGGAGCCCTGCTAATCTTTTCTCTTCAGATCATGACCAGATTCCATTATGAAAGCCAGCATAAAAGCTGCCCCTACCTCACTCTCATGCAGCGCGTTCCAAAACCTCACCACTCGCTGGATGGAAAAGGTTTCCCTCGTGTTGCCTTTGATTCCTATGCCAATCACCTTGAATCCTCATGTTCTCGATCATTCCAGCAATGAGAACAATTTCCCCCTGCTTAGTCCAGTTTGTGAAATATTGCTGTGCACAGTTTGGCAGTCACCTTTCCTATTTCGGTAAATAGGGTTACACTGACGGGGGCTGGTGTTGACAGCACATGCGTAAGGCGCCACATAAATGCAAGCCGTTTTTTTCCTTCCACTGCCTTTTGTGATTTCAGGACATGAATATTCTCACCTCAACCATTGTCAACCCTTCAGAAAGCTGAACTCTGTGGTCTGTACCTGAACTAACACCCAAACCCACTGTTGCTTATCCATGCTACTCCTGAGCTCTTTACTTATCACAGGATCCTTAAAGGAGCAACTGAACTGATGAATCACATCCCACATTAACCAAAGACAACCAACACTACTCACTACATCACTGTAAGGTGAACTAACTGAGCATTTTGAAGGTTTCTGTTAAAAGTTTAATCAAATCATTTTAACTTTAAGCATTTTAAATTTCACATACAGGCCTAAAGGATAAGCCCAGGTCCCTAAAAGACATGACTAGGATCGAAGCAATCAGAGCTATCACTACTGCAGGATTTCTCATTCAAAAATCAAAATATATAACTTGTGCTGTGAACGATGAGTTATTAAAATTAATAAGCTGTTCAAAATGACTAACATTCAATGTCTTTGTTAAAAAGGACTTCAGTTTCAATACATTTGCTAATTCTGATATTTAATAGGATTTTGCTTCCAAATTGTATCTCGCTTACTATTCACTAGGTGGTGCAATAAACAGGGAAATGATTAACAAGCCGGCTACTGTTCCAATATCCAGTTCTTCCGAATATGAGTTCCCATCACCAGCACTGTCTACAGTCTTTCCAACAACAATACAAGCTAAAGCATACTGTCTGTGGGGGTGGACAGTAGCATAGGGTGACAGTATTAAAGCTACAGCTCCATCAATGTTAAACAGTCAGTATCTAAGGGTGCAAGGGGCACAGGGCTATCAGGGTTGCGGTAGATGGTGGTGCAGGAGGTGGGGTTACTGAGTGAGTGTGAAGGAGTTGGATTAATATCAGTAAAGATACTGTCAGCAACACAAGGCATGTAGGAGAGGGGATACGGAATGTCAGCGTGAGGGGGCTGGATTAATACCAATAAAGATACAGTAAATAACACAGGGCACTGGGAAAAAGAGAGGTTACTGAGTGACAATGTGAGGAGCTGGATTGACATCAGTAGAGATACTGTCAGTACAAGAAGGTGCTGGGGGGAGAGGGGACCCTGAGTGACAGTGTGAGGGAGCTGGAGTAACATCAGTACAATACAGTAACACAGGGCACTGAGAGGGAAAAGGTCACTGAATGACAGTGAGAGGGAGATGGATTAACTTCAGTAGAGATATGGTCAGTAACACAGGGCGCTGGGGCAAGAGGTGTTACTGAGCGACAGTGTGAGGAAGCTGGAGCGACACAAGGAGAGATAGTCAGTAACACAGGGTGCAGACAGGAAAGGTGACAGTGAGTGACAGTGTGAGGGAGCTGGAATTTCAACTCAGTATGTAGGGCTACTTGGTTCCTTTATATATTTTATAAACCACCAAGTAATGGAAATATAATAAAGAAGTAGATTTTGAAGACTATGATTGGAAGATACAAAACCATAGTGGGAAACATTTAATATCAGAATATTGGACAAGGCAGTGATTGCGTGAAAAATGGAGGCCCGGATAGATTTCTGAAGTGTGCTCAAATATTCTGCGGTATGTTTCCTACCTGATGAGGAAAGGGACATTGCCGGATCGTGTCCGAGTGGAGTTAAGTGGGTCACATGGAGAACATCACACGCAGGAGCATCTTGGAACAGTGATCATAAGTTTTAGATTAGTTACAGAGTAAAACAAGGAGCAATGTAAAATAACAGCACCGAACTACAGGAGGGCCAGTTTCAATGAAGTGGAGGCAAGTCTGACCCAAGTAAACCAGAGTCAAAGTATAATGGAGTAACAGGTTACTCTTTAAGGAGATGGTGGTTAAGGTGGAGCCTGATTCAATTCCCACAAGAGGGAGAGGAGGATGTGGAAAGTAAGGTCACCCTAATGACAGGACGAACTCAAAAGGAGATAAATGGTAGATGTGAAGTTGATCATACAAGGGAGAAGGAGGCAGAGAAAAGGTAAACCCGGAAATAGGAGCGGCGTGGAGACAGCACGTGACGTGCCCGGCAGCTAACATCACAGGGAATCCGAAGACGTTCTATTGACATAGTAACAGTGAAAGTGATGTCAGAGGGCCAGTGAGGTATCAAAATGGAGATCTATTGATGGAGACAGGGGCATGGCTTAACTTCTGGATGTGTACATTCCATCAAGGTTTACTGAGGAAGATGAACTTGTTCAATTTAAGGTAAATCTCCAAGATATTGAAATAACAGATGGGATAAAGTAGGTAGAAATGAGACACTAAAGAAACCAGCAGTATCTGGACTGCATACACCACCCTTTGTGGATGCGGCGCATCATTGGTTGCTGAGGGACACATAGGCAGAAATTGGGGAGACACTGTTCAAAATCCTCTCTCCTGTTCGGATCTCCTGGATGGCTGCAGAGCATCTGAGATTTGTAAACAGTACAGCCCTGACTCCAAACAATGTTGGAGGTTTACACCGGCCAATACAAGATCAGTAGCAGGGGAGCTTTTAGAACTGATTATTCAGGAGAAAATGAACAGCCACTGGACAAGCAAAGACAAACCGAGGGGCACCGATTTAATCTGGGGAAGTCATGCCTGACAAATGTGGAGGTTTTTGATGAGATGACAGAGATGTTGGATAGGACAGGACAGTAGGTGCTGTGGATATCATGGGAGCAGTAGGAATATGGATATGAAGTTGGGTAAATGAGTGGAAAAGGGACAGTATGTGCTGAATGGCTGTTTTCGTTCAAACATACTGGATGGAGGTATACAGTGGTGTCTTCCTGGACAGTCTCATGACTGCTGCTGGCTTTGCTGGATATAAATGAATTTCTTGATCCGAGTGCAGAGGACCACACATGGGTGGCATGGTGGCTCAGTAGTTAGCACTACTGCCTCACAGCGCCAGGGATGCGGGTTCAATTCCAACCTCGGGCAACAGTCTGTGTGGGGTTTGCACGTTTACCCAGTGTCTGTATGGGTTTCCTCCGGGTGCTCCAGTTTCCTTCCACAGTCCAAAGATGCGCAGGTCAGGTGGATTGGCCATGCTAAATTTCCCATAGTGTTCAGAGATGTGTAGTTTAGGTGTATTAGTCAGGGGTAAATGTCGGGTAGAGAAATGGATCTGGGTGGGTTACTCTTCGGAGGGTTAGTGTGGACCTGTTGGGCCGAATGGCCTGTATTCACACTGTAAGGATTCTATGATTCTAATATTGAAATTTGAAATTGATATGAAACTTGGAAGTCCACTGACAGGGAGAAAGATGGTAACAGACGTTAAAGAAAAGGACATAGCAGACTGGTAGAACGGCTGGATACTTGGTAATGAAATTCAGTATTGAAAAGCAGGAAATGCATTCCAACTCAAAGGTTGGTAAAATCTTAAATGAACAGAAGGGCCTCGGGCTGTTTTTGGTGGCGAGACGGGTTAACGTAACATATGGAACCCCCCCCCCCCCCCGCCATCCGAGTGTCATCCGAGAGGCAGAGAAGACCAAAGCAATCGATATGATAGACCCATATAAATCAGTAACTCCTGCAGGAATTCTGCATCTGATTCTGGACACCAGACTCTGCGATTTTGTAAAGGACGCAGCAGAGATTTACTGGAGTGTTCCAGGGATGAAGGAATGGAATGACGTGATAGACTGGAGAAGTCAGGGTTGTCCTCAGTACCAGACAAAGCTAACCGGTACTTGATGGACATGTTTAAAACCATGAATGTTTTTTTGTAAAAGATCTGCCTCCCACATAGAATTAAGACAATTGGCAAAAGAATCAGAGGTGGCAAGAGGAACGGTAGCAGTAGTGTGTACTATCTACAAGATGCGCTGCAGAAATTCATCAGAAGATCCTTAGACAGCACCTTCCAAACCCTTCCATCTGGAAGGGCAAGGGCAGCAGGTACACGGGATCACCATCCCATGCAAGTTTTCCTCCATCCTGACTTGGAAATGTATCACTGCTCCTTCACTGTCACTGTGAACAAAATCCTGGATTTCCCTCCCTAATGATATTGTGGGTGTATCCACAGCACATAGACTGCAACACTTTACCACCACCAAGTTCAACTAGGGATGGGTAATAAATGCCAGTTCAGCCAGTGATGCCCATATCCCTTGAGTGAATTAAAAACCTCTGACCACTGAGTTGTTGGGATTTGGAATGAAGTGCACGCAAGGGATATAGATTCAATAATAGCCTTCAAAGCGAATTAAGATAAATAGCCGAAAGAGAATGAATTGCAGTAACATGGGGAAACAGGGTGAGTGGAGCTGGTTGGACTGCTTTTCAACAGAGCTAGTACACACACAGTGGACAAATGGCCTCTTTCTGTATTCTGCATACACATGAACAAAACACACTAACGCTCACATCCTTAGACCCAATATAGTGGCTGACATTCCTCTTTAACATTGGTCCAAGCCAGTGCACTGCTCACTGGAAACCCAGCCCTGAATGATGGTGCAGCTACCTCAACCTATGGGCAGAGGGGAGGCCCAGAGATTGGAGGATTGGACATACAGCGCACAAGCCCGACTCCCAGCACACACAGAGGGCAGGGAGTTACAAGTTCAAGACACGTGCTAGGTAGAGACGCAGACACAGTAAAAGAGTTCTTACCTTGAACTGGTCGAGAGGAAAGCTTTCTGATCTGTAATGGAAGAACGCAACTAGGTGTGGGTAATCTGCATTTCAATTGTAATAAAATATATTTCAAGTAAATTTGCTCTTTGGAACAATTTCAAACTTATATGCTCTTCACTATTTGCGAAATTGTTTTTACAGCGTGTTGGGAGAGCAGCCAAAATAACACCAGAGTAGGGAACTTAATGCTGTACTTAACCACATCCTGCACCAGTCCTAGATGTGTTTGATGAGGACTGTATCAAGAGAACCTTATTCTGTATCTAACACATACTGTAAATTGTCCTGAGAGTGGTTAATAAGGACAGTGTGGAGGGACCTTCACTCTGTATCTGATCCCACGTTGTATCTGCCTTGGACTGTTTAATGGAGACAGTGTAGAAGGAGATTTACTTTCCTTTTAAGAGAGTACAGGTTGCTTAACTTTCAGTTCTAAGGACTAGAAGGAAGTTTATTCTGTATCTATTCCTATGCTGTACCTGCCTGGGAATATTTGATGGGGATACTGTTGAGAGAGCTTTACTTTAAGGTTACTTTCAGTTTAGAAGATTTAGATTTAGATCTAAAACATCAGTCTGTATCTATTCCTGTGTTGTACCTGCTCTGATTCCATGTGGAATCATTAACACAGTGACTCCAAAATTCCAATGGGGATTACCTCAGTGCCAGAACCCTCTGAAAGTATCCATTTAAATCACGAATTTAAAGGGTTCCATTGCAGTTAGGGAAGTAATTATTCAGGAAATTACTATTAAGTATCTAATCTCCTCCTGTTAACTATTAAACTGACCCTGATCATTTCGTAACCAGCTCCAACTACACCTCCCCCCAGTCCCCCGCCCCCATGCCATGCCTGACAGAAAACAACCCAACAACTGACACCGGCACTCATCGCACTGGACACAACACCCAACCCCTGCTCCCCGGGAACCCAAACACCCCTCTTCTCTTATCCTCATGCCAGACTTGACCCCACCCACAGCTGGACCTGACACTCACCCACATTCACCCAGCCCATTCCTAATGTTACAAACTAACCCCACTTTGAGACCTGTCCATTCACTCACACCCCACCTCATTCCCATCTGGTACTCTCCCACTGGCACCTCCAACTTCTGGCATTCTACTCCTGGCACCCCATTCCCCTGCCCACCTCATACCCTAAACTCATCCTTGTCTTATAGAATTCTATAGCATGGAAAGAGGCCATTCTGCCCATCAAGTCCGTACCCTTCGCAGACCATTCCTCCCAAACCTGCCCCCGTATTCCCCACCTAATCTGCACATTTCTGGATACTACAGGGCAATTTAGCATGGCCAATCCACCTAACCTGCACATCTTTGGACTATGGGATGACACCCATGCAGACACGGGGAGAACGTGCAAACTGCACACAGCCCAAGGGTGGAATCGAACCCGGGTCCCTGGCGCTGTGAGGCAACAGTGCTAACCACTTATCTACTACTTAAGCTACCTTTATGTACTTACCTTTTCAGAAGAGCTGTCAAACTGGCTGTCCATGATATTGAACCTTAACATTTCAGAATGCGGACAACTGACTGATGCGAGAAACGGACGTGTGGTTTGCCTTCCCCTGACTGTTTCACTCCACATGAGAATCTGTCTGAACGGAAGTACAATGCTGTACAGTGAGGCCTGCCATCTAATTGGTTGCTGAGAAATTTGGGTGACCTTGCTTGGGATACTATCTGTCATTCAATATGCAGTTCAATATGTGTTTAGCAACAGTTTGACTCATGTGCACTCCAGATATCAGAATATGAAAGTGATAATATCAAATGTTTGCTTGTTAACTCACACGTCACTCTTCTGTTTTTTTTTATTACAACGATGCACTTTGTGGTTTTATCCTCAAAGTAAGGATTGCAAGTTCACATTTAATCTTTTCACTTTTCACAATAAGATCACTAGCCCCTAAGTGAATCATTGAGAGGGATCTGGTCTGGGATCATAACGCACCTCATTAAAAAACCTTTGAACAGGGCAGCTAATCTATTGCGATATCTTCATCAACTCTCCTGGTGACTTCACCAAACAACTCAGTCAGGTTGTTCACTCAATCTGCAGTTGAAATCCAGCGGCTCACCAGATTTCCAATCAATTCTTGGATTACCACTACCTACAGAGTGACAAACTGGGGCCCCAGCTCCAATTATCAGCTGCTTTACTGCTCTTCAACTGGGTGCATGGGCCCAGATCCCTCATTCTGCATTTTGCATCAGTCACTTAACATCCAATACAGTAACAACCTCATTGTATCATTCCACTTTAAGTCTCCCCAGCTTCAAGCCAGAGGAAAATCTGCAACACTAAGGAAACCAGAAACGGTCAGAGTGACTAACAATGGCCAATAGTTTGCCCCTATTTCATAGGGGAGGTGAGAAGAGATTAGATGTCAGGACCCAAAGTTGTTCACTCACGACCTTCAAGTTTACAAAATCATAGAGTCATAGAGTCATAGAGATGTACAGCATGGAAACAGACCCTTCGGTCCAACCCGTCCATGCCGACCAGATATCCCACCCAATCTCGTCCCACCTGCCAGTGCCCTGCCCATATCCCTCCAAACCCTTCCTATTCATATACCCATCCAAATGCCTTTTAAATATTGCAATTGTACCAGCCTCCACCACTTCCTCTGACAGCTCATTCCATACACGTACCACCCTCTGAGTGAAAAAGTTGTCCCTTACGTCCCTTTTATATCTTTCCCCTCTCACCCTAAACCTATGCCCTCTAGTTCTGGACTCCCCCACCCCAGGGAACAGACTTTGTCTATTTATCTTATCCATGCCCCTCATAATTTTGTTAACCTCTATAATGTTACCCCTCAGCCTCTTATGCTGGAGAAAAAATAGCCCCAGACTATTCTGCCTATCCTTATGACTCATACTCTCCAGACCTACAACATACTGTTAATTTTCAACTGAAACCAAAGTAATACTATTCCTTGGATCGCAGATGACCAGGACTGTACACAGTATTCCAAAACTGGACTCACCCAACGTCCCGTACAACCACAATATGACATCCAAATACTTGTACACTGTGATATGAGCTATGAAAGATTCCAAACGCCTTCTTTACTAGCCTGCATACTTGCGACATAGCATGAAAACAACTATGTAACTGAATCATCTGCAAACTTACTAACTGTATCTCTTATGCTCACATCCAAGTCATTTATGTAAATGACAAAAAGTAGAGGGTCCAGAACCGATCCTTGTGGCTCTCCACTGGTCACAGGCCTCCAGTCTGAAAAACAACACTCCACCACCACCCTCTGTCTTCTACCTTTGAGCCAGTTCTGTATCCAAATGGCTAGTTCTCCCTGTATTCCATGAGATCTAACCTTGCTAATCAGTCTCCCATGGGGAACCTTGTCGAACGCCTTACTGAAGTCCATATAGATCATATCTACTGCTCTGCCCTAATCAATCTTCTTTGTTACTTCTTCAAAAAACTCAATCAAGTTTGTGAGACATGATTTCCCATGCACAATCATGAGGGGCATGGATAGGGTAAACAGACAAGGTATTTTCCTTGGGTGGGGAAGTCCAGAACTAGACAGCACAGGGTGAGAGGGCTAAAATTTAAAAGAGACCTAAGGGGCTACGTTTTTTATGCAGAGTATGGAATGAGTTGCCAAAGGAAGTCGTGGAGGCTGGTACAATTACAACATTTAAAAGGCATCTGGATGGGTGTATGAATAGGAAAAGCTTAAGAGGGATATGGGCCAAGTGCTGGTAAATGGGACTAGATGAATTTAGGATATCTGGTCAGCATGAACGAGTTGGACAAAAGGGTCTGTTTCTGTGCTATACATCGCTATGACTCTAAGTCAGACCTGCACATGTTACTGTGGTTGACTGACTATTAACATCCTCCAAAGTGGTGCAGCAAGCCACTGGGGCTGCAGAAACTAGAACTGAAGAGAAGAACCTCACCCAACACCAACACGCCCGCCCCACCACCACCCCCTGAACCTTCTCAGGACAAACTGAAAGGGTACCTGATCTTCCTGAGACCAGATGACCGCACTCTGCTCTTTGACCTTTGCACTGAGTGAACTGATTTGCTTTTGGAAGTATTCAGCTGTTGTTTTCTGGTCTGCGGACAAAGTAGCCCGAAGCCTCTCATTTTCTGCTTTCATCTGTGAAGGAGAGAGTAAAGTAATTTCAGAATGCAAACATAATCAATCCTTTGTAAATGCAAGATTCCATTTTTAAATAGCCATTCAGAGTTCTTCAAGCAGGATCCTTTCTTGGTTTAGATGCCTATTCAAGCTTACATATACCTCACAGAAGCACAGAATCCCAACAGTATGGAAAGAGGCCATTCAACCCTCCATAAACATCCCAACCCAGACCCAGACCCCCAGCCTATCCCTATATCCCCCAATTCCCATGGCTAACCCTCCTAGTCTATACATCACTGGACACGACGGGACAATTTACCACGGCCAATCCACCTAATCTGGACATCTTTGCGCATTTGGATCTTTGGATGTTACCCACATTGTGACGATTTTTGACTAAATGTCGCTGTCACTTGGTGAAATCCAGTTCCTTCAGAGTTGCTGGGTGAAAGTCCTGGAACTCCCTCCCTAATAAGACGGTGGGTGTATCGGTACCTCAAAGGCTGCAGTAGTTCCAGAAGGCAGCTCGCCATCACCTTCTCAAGGGCAATTAGGAATGGGCAATAAATGTTGGTCGAACCAATGAGGCCCACATTCCCCTGAAGGAATTTTACGACGTCACACAGGAGGTGTGAGTGTCCCTCTTGTATCATGCGGTATGTCTGACAGCACACAATCAACAGAATATTCAACTGTGGAATGAATCATTGTCATTGAAGGAATTTTACGACGTCACACAGGAGGTGTCCCTCTTGTATCATGCGGTATGTCTGACAGCACACAATCAACAGAATATTCAACTGTGGAATGAATCATTGTCATCAAGCAATGTCAACGCACTTCAACGTTTCCAGCATGGACAGGTAGACAATATAAAAAGTGAACCTCCCTCTTCCCAGTCTCGGGGAACAAGGTCATCTATCACATGCTCACAACCATCCCATGACAATAACGGACCCAGCATAATATGAAGAAAGGTCACTGGACTCGAAACACTAACTCTGTTTTGTCTCCATGGATGCTGCCAGACCTGTTGAGTTTCTCCAGCAATTTCTGTTTTAGTTTCAGATTTCCAGCCTCCGCAGTTCTTTGTTTTATACATCTCCCTGTTCTGTACAGTTCCGCGGTGACTCACTATGCGGCGTGGAACACTCTGCAAACCTGGAAACTCCCAGCAACTTTTAATTTTAAAAATAAAGTCCAAAAAGTCCAAGGTCATGTTAAAGACGTGATTGAACATTCTCTCACCAGTCACTGCACTAAACCAATGTCTGGAAACATGAAACTCAAATCACAGGTCCATACTGACAGCAGGTTCACTAACAGAATGGCTGTGAGGAATAATGCCTTTTCTTCAAAAGTTTCAGCTTTTAGATCTAAAATACCAGCTCTAGGCAATGAGGAACAGTCAACTAACGATACAGACACACTCAGAGAAACACACAAACACAGACAGACAGACAGAAACACACACAAACAGACAAGCAGATAGTTACACACACATGCATACAGATATACATAGAACCACACACATACAAACACACGCGTGTGCATGCATGCAGACACATACAGAAAAATCCCCAGACACACAGAGAGACAGATCCACACACTGAGAAACACACACGTCCACACAGACAGAGACAGAGCTATACACACAGACACATATACAGACAGAAACATACACTGACACAGACAGACACATACTCAGTCATATGCATACACACATACCCAGAAACAAAGCCACACGCAGATGCAGAGACACGTACATAAAATCTGGGCAAAATAGCCATCATCCAAGAGGTCAAGGCTACTCTGAATAATTCCTAAGTTATAGGGCAATGGATCTCAGTCCTAGCCATGTTATGCTCCAATCCAGATCCATTCACGATATTGTTCCTATATTGATGGGCCTAGAGGCTTGGAAAGGACTAGTTTTCATGCTGGTTACATACAAACATATGAATAGGAGCAGGAGTAGGTCACTCAATCCCACAAGTCTGCCCTGTCATTCAATAGGATCATGGCTGATCTGGTTGCCCCACATAGCCACCTCCTCCTGATAATCTTTCACCACCTGCTGATCGAGAATCTATCCATTTCTAGTTCAAAAACGTGCTTCCACCACTCTTTGAGGAAAAGAGTTGCAAAGACTCATGACCATTAGAGAAAAACATTCTCTTTATTTCTACCTTAATTGGGTGATACTTTATTTTTAAACAGGTTCGGGTTCAAAGAGTAACATCTTCTTCCCTGCTCACCCGGGCAAAATCCCTCAGGAGCTTCCAGGTTTCAATCAAGTCACCTCTGACCCTTCTAAGCTCCAGAGTACAGGCCTACTCTGCACAAACCTTCCTCTGCTCATTCCAGGTATTAGTTTAGTAAACCTTCACCTAACAGCATTTACAGCACACGTGCGTCCTTCCAAGGCAAGGCAACATCAATACCATTCTCCAGATGTGATCTGACCAATGCTCAGTAAAACTGAAGCATAACCACCTTTGCTACGTATTTAATTCCCCTCACAATGAAAAAAAAATTCTATTAGCTTTCCTAATTACTTGCGGTACCTGCATGCTAACCTTCTGTGATTCATGCACTGGGATACCCAAATTTCTCTGCAACCTCTCACCAGTTGGATAATATGATTTTTAAAAATTCTTCTTTCCGAAATGGATAAATTCACAGATTATACTCCATTTGCAAGATCTCTATCCATTTGCTTAATCTGTTGCCCTTTCTACCTCATTTCCTCTTCACAACGTACTTTCCTATCACGTTATCAGAAAATTTAGCAATCATACACAGACATAGAGATAGACAGCATGGAAGCAGACCCTTCGGTCCAACTCATCCATGCCAACCAGATATCCTATATTAATATAGTCCCATTTGCCAGCATTTGGTCCATATCCCTCTAAACCCCTCCCCTTCATGTACCCATCCAGATGCCTTTTAAATGCTGTAATTGTGCCAGCCTCCACCACTTCCTCTGGCAGCTCATACCACACACACACCACCCTCTGAGTGAAAAAGGTTGCCCTTAAGTCCCTTTTAACTCTTTCCCCTCTCACCTTAAACCTATGCCCTCGAATTTTGTACTCCCCCATCCCAGGGAAAAGATTTTGTCTATTTATCCTGTCCATGCTCCTCATGATTTTATAAACCTCTATAAGGTCACTCCTCAGCCTTCAAAGTTCCAGGGAAAACAGCCCCAGCATATTCAGCCTCTCCTTATAGCTCAAGCCACCCAATCACAGCAACATCCTTGTAAATCTTTTCTGAACCCTTTCAAGTTTAACATCATTTCTATAGCAGGGGAACCAGAATTGAATGCAGCATTCTAAAAGTGGCCTCACCAATGTCCTGTACAGCTGCAATATGACTTCCCAACTCCTATACTCAATGCTCTGACCAATGAAGGAAAGCACCTTCTTCACCACCCTGTCTACCTGTGACTCCACTTTCAAGAAAGTATGAACCTGCAGCCCTTGCTCTCTTTGTTCGGCTGCACTCCCAGGGCCTTACCATTAACAGGATAAATTCTGCCCTGGTTTGCCTTACCAAAATGCAACACCTCACATTTGTCTAAATTAAATTCCACCTCCCACTCCTCAGCCCATCGGTCCATCTGTTCCATTGTACTCTGAGATAACCTTCTTCACTATCCACGACACCACCAATTTTGGTGTCATCTGCAAACTTACTAAGCATACCTCCTATCTTTACATCCAAATCATTTATATAAATGACAAAAAGTGGCAGACTCAGCACTGATCCTTGCGGTACATCGCTGGTCACAGGCCTCCAATCTTAAAAGCAACCCTCCACCACCACTCTCTGCCTCCTCTCTTCAAGGAAATTTGCTATCCAATTGGCTAGCTCTCCCTGGATTCCACGTGATCTAACCTTGCTCACCAGTTGACCATGTGGAACTTTGTCGAATACCCTTAGTCCCTTCATCCAAGTCATTGATATAAATTTTTAAACATTGAGACCCCAGCAGTGATCCCTGTGGCATATCATTCCATGCTCATAAATCGGAGATCAATCCTGAATCTCAGCATTGAGACCTAGTAATATAAGGAATTTGCAAATCAATGAAAATGTGATACAAAAGCCCCTTTGCATCATTTTGTTTTGGCAAATATGGGGCAGAGGAGTTTCTGCTGATCGCAGATGTTCATTGATTTCTCTCAAAGGAAAGACAAGATGATAAAAGACCGAGGACCATGAAGTCCACCTTCTACCAGCCCAGTAATCACATGATGCTGGGTACTTGACTCAAATCAACTAATATCTATCCAATAGTTGATTTGTCAAATCTTTGGCTTGTGTGTCAGATGCAGCTCAGTTAGTGGCACTTTCACCTCTTAATCAGAAGACTGAAGGTTCAAGTGCCACTCCAGGTCATGAACACATTAAATATACACAGTAGCACCTCGACTTACAAACTTAATCCATTCCGGGACCTGGTTAATTTTCCCATTGTTCGGATATTCAAAGCACGCGTAGCAAAGCAGAATAATTACAATGAAACCACGGGCTTTTTGCGTTCGTACCTTCATTTGTACCTTGAATTTCGTATGTACGTTGAAGCAAAATTTTATGTACAATCCTGTTCGTAAACCGATTTGTTCATATGTCGAGGCGCTACTGTAGTTGATACTCTATGGCAGTACTAAGGAGTGCTGGACTGTTAGAAGTCCCAACGTTTGGATGGCAGAGAAAAGATCCCATGGCCGTCATCTGAACAACAGTGAAGCACCTCCAGTGCCCTGGTCCCCATTTATCCCTCAATCAACATCACAAAACCCATGTGTCTGTTCCTTACCACAATTCTGTTTTGGAGAGTTTTCAATGAGTTAATTGGTTGCCCTAATTCCTAGTTTACAATAGTGCTGACATATGAAATAGTTCATTGGCTATGAAGCTTTTTGAGATGTCCAATGGATGCAAAAAGGATCATTCAATCCAAGTCTGTCCTTTTTTTTAAACACATTTGAGACACAAGGAGTATCCAATCACTATGCCTCCTGGTTGTCAATAATGCACACCTCTGTATGTGACCAGGTATGAGAACACTCAGCCCTAAGGTATTTCCTGATGATATGGCGGGAAAGAGTTAGATGTCCAAATCAGTGGTGAGAGCCTGAGTCAGAATACTGTACCCTCCAACACGAGGGAGATGACAATTGCCCTCTAAGCCTTTGGAGGTTTTCAGACTAAGTGGCCATTCTTTCTCCAAACATGGGGCAACCAAGGGATTGGCGCTGGTATTAAAAGTGCTTAGAAGTCAGTAAGAAGATATCACCTGAAAGTAATTACAAAAAAAAATGAAAACTCCGCAGGATTTTAACTTTTTAAGTATTTTGGCCAAGCAAGAGTTAATCTCATGAAACAAGTATAAGTCATAGATATTCCTCAATGGCGCTCTGTGTCCAAACTAATTCTGTGTACACAAGCTACTGGCGCTGCTATGTCTTCCTGGAACACTTGGATTTGGCTCAATTCCCTTTGCCCCAGTGTACAAAGAAAATTTACAGCCCTTCAAGCCTGAGCCGATCCAAATGTACTCTCTAAAGCTGTCTGTCAATTCCTAAGCATCTTTATCCCTTGATCCCCACCTACTATGCATTTATCAAGACATGTCTTAAATGAATCTACCGTGCCTGCCTCTACCACCTCTGCTGGCAATGCATTCCAGACGCCCACTAAAGTACCTGTCGTGTGTATCCCCCTTAAACTTTCCATCTCTCACCTTGAAAGCGTGACCTCTCGTTATTGAATCCTTCACCCTGGGAAAAAGCTTATCTCTATCTACCCAGTCTATAGGAGAAAGTGAGGTCTGCAGATGCTGGAGATCAGAGATGGAAATGTGTTGCTGGAAAAGCGCAGCAGGTCAGGCAGCATCTAAATGCCCAGTCTATACCCTTCATGATTTTGTAAACTTCAATCAGGTCCCCCCTCAATCTCCTTTTTTCTAATGAAAATAAACCTAACCTACTCAATCTTTCTTCATAGCTAGCACCTTCCATACCAGGCAACATCTTTGCATCCTCTCCAAAGGGTCCACATCCTTTTGGTAATGTGGCGACCAGAACTGTACACAGTATTCTAAATGTGGCCCAACCAATGTCTTGTACAATGTTAACATGACTTGTCAGCTCTTATACTCAATACCCCGTCCAATGAAGGCAAGCATACTATATGCCTTCTTGACCACTCTATCCACCTGTCCAGCAACCTTCAGGGTACAAGGGACCTGCACTCCCAGATCTCTCTGCTCATCAACTTTTCCGAAGGCTCTTCCATTCATTGTATAACTCACTCTAGAATTAGTCTTGCCTAAATGCATCACCTCACATTTGTCTGGATTGAAAACCATCTGCCACCTTTCTGCCCAACTCTCCAGTCTAATTCCATCCTCCTGTATTCTCTGACAGTCCCTTATTATTTCTGCTTGAGATGCCTTGGCCTCTCTGCTTGTTTGCAGTTCACAGCTTCTCACCAGTTTAAAAACATGATGATTCATCTTTCCAAAGTCAATAAATTCACACTTCCATTCTCTGAACTCCACCTGCCACTATTTTACCCACTCGCTTACTCTATCAACATCTCTTCGCAACTCCCATCCAAACAGGAGTGATGGACTGCTATAGGGAACATGAAAATCAAACAAAGAACGGCAGATGCTGGAGATCTGAAATAAAAGCATAAATTTCTGGAGAAACTCAGCAGGTCGGGCAGCATCTGTGGAGAGAAAACAGAGCATATGTTCCAAGTTCAGTTCTGAAGAAGGATCACTGGACTCAAAATGTTAACTCTGCTTTCTCTCCACAGATGCTGCCAGACCTTCTAAGTTTCTCCAGCAATTTCTGAATTTGTTGTAGGGAACAAATCCCCAGGACTTTGAGCCAAGATGTTCATGATAGGTCAATGGATGCTGGGTTGCACGAAAGAGTAGAATTGGTATTATGCAGAATGTCCAGAGGGTTGTAGGATTGATGGAGGTTAGATATGGAAGAAATTCATCCCAAGGAAGAAGAAACATACTAAGGGGAGGATGAGGCAACCAAGGCTGATAAGGGAAGACAACAAAAGCATAGAAGCGAAAGATAAAGCATACAATGTGGTGAAGATTAATGGGATTGAGAAACATGATCAAATGCCAGAGCAGACTTGATGGGCCAAATGGCCTAATTCTACCCTTATATCTTATGGTGCTCTGGTCTTATGGACCAAGGAAGGTTAATGCCATAGATGGATCTGAATACAAAAATGACAATGTTACCTTCAAGGCAATGAACTGACAGTCACTGGACATCAAGTAGCACACAGTGTTGAGTATCATAGAGTTATGCAACGGGGATACAGACCCTTCAGCCCATCTTATTCACACCAGTCATCAAGTACCTGGAGTTTAGAAGAATGCGGGGGAATCTCAGAAACCTATAAAATTTTAACAGGACTAGTCAGGGGAACATAAAATGGATGCTCCCAGTAACCAGGGAGTCCAGAACTAGGAGGTCTCAGTCTAAGGATACAGGGTTGACCATGTAAGACTGAGATGAGGAGAGTGGTGAACCTGTGGAATTCTCGGCCACTAAAGACGGCTGAGGCCAAAACACTGAATGTTTCAAGAAGGACTTAGATATAGCAATAGAGCTAAAGGGATCAAAGGGTATAGGGAGAAAGCAGGAACAAGGGACTGAGTTGGATGATCATCCAAGAGAGATTAGGACCTGAGGGCACAGGCTCAAAGTGAAGGGACGACCTTTAGAACTGAGATGAGGAGGATTTCCTTCAGTCAGAGGGTGATGTATCGGTGGAACTCATTGTCGCAGGGAGCTGTGGAAACCAAGTCATTGAGTGTCTTTAAGGGGGAGATAGATAGGTTCTTGCTTGGCAAGGGGATCAACGGTTATGGGGAGAAGGCAGGAGAATGGGGTCAAGAAACATGTCAGCCATGATCAAATGGCAGAGCAGATCCAATGGGTCAAATGGCTTAATTCTGCTCCTATTTTCTATGTTTATATGTTTACCTATCTACTTGAGTATCATTTCCAAATATTTGTAATGTCTGGAAACACTTCCAGCCTTGTGTAATATGGTGTCAAGTCTTCTTCCTGACATTTCTACACAATGAACATCATCTGATGTCAGTCTGCCCATTTCACCAACTTTCCCATATTTAAAACATAGAATCACAGAATCCCTGTGGTGAGGAAACAGGCTATTTGGCCCAAAGAGTCCGCACTGATCCCCCAAAGAGTAACCCACCTAGACCCATTCCGCTACCCTTATTCTACATTTGCCCTTGACTAATGTTCCTAACTTACACATCCCTGAACACTATGGGGCAATTTAGCATGGCCAATTCACCTAATTTGCATATCTTTGAACTGTGGGAGAAGGACCTGGAGAAAACCCACACAGACACGGGGAGAATGTGCAAACTCCACGCAGACAGTTGCCTGAGGCTGGAACTGAACCTAGGTCTCTGCCACTGCGAGGCAGCAATGCTAACCACTAAACCACCGTGCTTGAAGATCAACACTACCTTTTTCACCGCTTCAAATGTCTCCAAGTTTTATATCATCCACAGACTTCTAATCAGTGCCCTGTTCACCAGATCATTTAGATAATGATGAAATTACAGGTCCCATGGCTACTTCCAATCACATAAAATGTGTACCATCTGGAAGGACAAGAGCAACAGATATATGGAAACACCCATCGCTGGACTGTTAATCCAGCAACCCAGCTAATGCTCTGGGGATACAGGTTTGAATCATGCCGCAATATGTTGTGGACCAGATGAGACCCCCTCAAACTACTTCAAGAAGGTAGCCTAGACCCTTGAGTTTTCTTATTTTAAAGGCAGATGTAAAATGGATATTCCAGAAATGGTGCAGCTGGTCAAACCAATTGGCTTTAAGCAAAATAGAATTTATTTACACACTACAGTCGAAACACGAACAAAAGAAAACAGAATTTAGAACAACTTAACCATTTGGAAACCCAACTGACTCAAACATGCAACTTAACGAAGGAGCTGTTCCAATACCTGCAACATCCAAAAACACATCCCATGGCAAATGGTAATTCAAACTCTGGTTCTTATAGGCAGGAGAGATTGCCAGACAGAAAAGTCAGGCAAGAAACATCTGTTGAAGCATGGAACCTTTCTTCACAGTAACAGCTTCTCTGCTACCAGCAGTTTCTGACTGCCTGCTAAAATAAACCAAACTAGAAAAATCCTGACCTGGGAGAACTGGCCACTCCCCTGCCATTGTTTAAAGTAGCCATTGCCAGACATATTAGCATCCCTGCCTTTACGACCCCTCTTGAAAAAAAAGGACAAAATAACCTTGTTAAAGGGTCAGCATCGTCACAATTAAAAATGTGGAATTAAGAGCCTAATTATGGCCATACATCCATTGTTGATTGTCAAGAGGAAAACCAATCTGGTGCTATAATGCCCTCACCATCCTCATGGTGAGTAGCACGGTGGCTCAGTGGTTAGCACTGCTGCCTCACAGCACTATGGACTCAGATTCAATTCCAGCCTTGGGTGACTGTCTGTTTGGAGTTTGCACATTCTCCCCCTCTCTGCATGGGTTTCCTCTGCATGTTCAGGTTTCCTCCCACAATGCAAAGGTGTGCAGGCTAGGTGAATTGGCCATGCTAAAGTGTTCAGGAATGTGTAGCTCAGGGGTAAATGTAGAGGAATGGGTTTGGGTGGGATATTCTTCCGAAGATCCGAGTAGACTTGCTGAGCCGAACGGCCTGTTTCCACACTGTAGGGATTCTATGATTCATCTGGTATGGCCTATGTGTGACACTAGACCCACACCAACATGGTTGACTCTTAACTGTCCTCTTCGTAATTGGCGATGGGCAATAATTGATGGCCTAGCCAGCGATACCCTCATCCCATACATGAATAAAAAAAACTTCGCCATTGTCTGGTGTTCTAAGTGTCCTGTGAAACCTGTACATTTTGCGTGTGCTTCCCAGATGCTGAGAATTCTGCAACACTGACATCTACATAATATCACAAGTGTGTGTTTTATCATGTGTAACATCAGCCACAATCTTTTTGACTTTGGAATGGAAATAATGAAAAGAGGAAGGCAGTTCTGGTTGTAGCTTTAAGCTATTGGTTTACAGAGTTCACTTCAGGTACAACTGTTGCCATGAACACCACATAAAGGACTGACTGTCTGTGAAAGACACATTTCCTGCTGAACATACAACAACATTTGGCGGATGGAGTGATGAAAAGAATTAGCAGACAAAACTTCAAAACTGAAATTTTAAACATACCTCCTCTTTATCGGCCAGGTGTTGACTTTCAAAGTCTTTCACCTTCTTTTTGGAATCATTTTTCTGGAAATGAAAGGCAAAGAAACAATGAATTAAACGAGAATACAAATTGCTGGAAAATCTCAGCAGGTCTGGCAGCATCTGTGGAGAGAGGAACAGAGTTAACATTTAGGGTCCACTGACCCTTTTCTTGGAATGAAATGTCATTGTTTTAGGGCCACAGTGAACAATTATACATTAACACAAAGCTAAGCAACCACAATTTCTGCATCCACGGTTTCTGGACTTGGCTCACCTGAATTATTGGTGTCAGCTCCCAAAATCAAATCTAATTTGGCCTCGTGAAAATCTGGCTCAAATTAAAAGTGTTTTTCTTATTCATTGATTCATAGATAGTTGACATCAATGGGAAGGCCAGTAATTATTGTCCAGGAGTAGATGGTAGATTTCATCTTGCCCCATCATCGTGGGTGCAGTAAAGGTAACCTGTGGAGTTAGGGGGTGGGCCAGTTAATTTCAGGATTTTGACCCAGTGACGATGAAAGGATCAGTAGGACAGTTCCAAATCAGGATAGTGTGTGACTAGGAGAAGATCCTAATGGTTCCCATGTATCTGCCACTCTTGTCCTTCCAGATGGTACAAGTGGTGAGTTTGGCAGTGGCAAATAATTGTCTGTTGCTGCAGTGCATTTCATATTCCCAAAGTCGTGTGCCCATGCTAGGGGAGGCAGTAAGTGTTTAAAATGGTGAATGGAGTGCCAATAAAGTGGGTTGTTTTCCCTTTTGATGCTATCGTACTTTGTGTACCTGCAATCATCCAAGTAATTGGAAGACATTCATCCAGTCTTTGCCATGTAGACAGTGAAACAGCTTTGGAGTCTCAGAGGATGCATTATTTAGTACAGAATTCTTTGTAAATGTTTCACTGTACTCCTGTCACACAAGTACACATGACAATAAAATCTAAAGCTAAGAATTCCTAGCTTCTGATCCACTATTACAGTCATTGTATTTAATGTGACTGGTCTAGTTCAGTTTCTGATGTAGCCCCTCCCACCCTCAGACAGTTGATAGAGGACAATTTCAGTTGTGGTAATGCCATTGAAGGGCCGGTGGTTAGACTCTCTCATGTTCAACTTGGTCAATGCCTGGCACGATATATCGCAACGTTTACTTGTCATTTGTCAATCCAAGCCTAGATTCTGCCTGGGTCTTATTGCATGCAGGCATGACCTGCTTCATAACAATGAGAGTTATGAATGGAACCAAACCTTGCAATGGATTCAAGATCATCAGTGAAGCAGCTGAAGATGGTTGGGGTTAGGACACTATCCTGAGGAAAATCTGCAGAGATGTCGTAGAGCTGAGATGACTGACCTCCAACAACCACGACTATCTTCCTTTGTGCTAAATAGGACTCAATTTGATTTGATTTATTATTGTCACATGTACCTAGATCCAGTGAAAAGTTGTGTTGTGCGTGCAATAGAGGCAGATCATACTATACAAGGTGCGTTAGGGCAACACAGCAAGGAATACAATGGTACGGCTACAGAGAACTTGCACAAAGAGCATGATCAACATTAAATTTGAAATTTGAGTGATCCATTCAGAAGTATAACAACAGCAGGGAAGAAGCTGTTCCGGAATCTGGTTTGTGTGTTTAAGCTTATGGATCTTCTGCCTGACAGAAGAAGGAGCCTTCCCGTGATTATCAATGATGTCAATTTTCCCAGGGTTCTTGATGCCAAGGTCAGTCACTCTTAACTCAATGCAGGAATTCAGTTCCTTTGCCCGTTTCTGAGGCAAAGCTGTGATGAGGCTTGGAGCTGTGTGGCACTGGTGGAACCCAAACGGAATATCAGTAGACAGATTATCAGATTTCTTTTAACAACTGAATACAGCAGCAATGCAGAACCGATCTTAGGGAAACATGAACTGAGATCACACCCAATACAGGTTTTGGTCTCCTTATCTGAGGGAAGATGTTCTGGCGATGGAGGGTGTGTTACAAAGAGGATGGCAGGACTGACAAATGAAGAGAAACTGGATCGGTTAGGATTTTGGGATAGGGGAGTCCAAAACCAGAGGGCATAGTTTTACGGTGAGAGGGAAAAGATTTAAAAGTGACCTAAGGGACAACTGTTTCATGCAGAGGGCAGTGCGTGGATGGAATGAGGGTGGTGCGTGGATGGAATGAGGGTGGTGCGTGGATGGAACGAGGGTGGCGCGTGGATGGAACGAGGGTGGCGCGTGGATGGAACGAGGGTGGCGCGTGGATGGAACGAGGGTGGCGCGTGGATGTTCTCAATGTTCAGGGGAGTCCAGAACCAGGAGTCGCAGGCTAAGGATATGGGCTAGTTTTAGGACTGAGATGAGGAGACATTTCTTCACCCAGAGAGTGATGAGCCTGTGGAAATCACTGCCACAGAAAACACAATGCTTTCAAGGAGGAGTTCCACATAAAGAAGAACCTCGATTATCCGGCATTCGATTATCCGAATATCGGATTGTCTGGCAAGATCGCAAGGTCCCACTGCTCGGCTAAACCACGTTATCCAGCATTCGATTATCTGGAATTCGATTAACTGAAACAAAATACTGCCCTCCCATATCCTTCGGAAAATCAAGGTTCCTCTATAGTTGGTGGGTTAGAAGTGATCAAAGGGAGAACATAGAACAGAGACCCCCCATTCCAGCGCAGTACAGGCCCTTCGCCCTCGATGTTGCACCGTCTTGTGAAACCAATCTAAAGCCCATCTAATCGACACTATTCCATTATCATTCATATGTTTATTTGATGACCATGTAAATGCTCTTAAAGTTGGCGAGTCTACTACTGTTGCAGGCAGGGCCTTCCACGCCCTTACAACTCTTTGAGAAAAGAAACTACCTCTGACATCTGTCCTATATCTACCATCCCTCAATTTAAAGCTATATCCCCTCATGCTAGCCATCACCATCTGAAGAAAAAGGCTCTTACTGTCCACACCCTATCTAACCATCTGATTACCTTATATGTCTCAATTAAGTCACCTCTCAACCCTGTCCTCTCTAACAAAAGTAGCCTCAAGTCCCTCAGCCTTTCCTCAGTGGGGATATCGTCCTGAGCTCAGTAATGAGACATGAGCATACTGAATGGTGGAGCAGGCTCGGAGGGCCGAGTGGCCTACTCCTGCTCCTATATTTCTATGCTCCTTTACTTCTATATGGCACCCCAAATGAAGCCTTGGAGCAATAATAGAACAACAAACCAGGCGGTCAATAAGAGTCAGGACACCAGTTTGGACTGAGGGTACAGCCTGGCCCAGCAGCCTGGGTGAAGAGCTGTAACCTTGACAACTATGCCATCTGCAGATTGTAAAGTTACAGGCCAAGCTGGACCTTAGAAATCAAGGCTTCGGTCCCGCACTGGTTGACCCTGACTATAAAGAAGTGGCACAGAGTGGTAAGGGTACCTTGAAAGGTGATTGTAGGATTTAGGGCTGAGAGAGAGAGAATGAGAAATAGACACTGAGAGAGGGAGGGAGGGGGAGAGATAAAGAGAGACAGGGAGAAGGGGAGAGAGAGAGAGAGAGAGAGAGAAAGAGAAATAGAGAGAGAGGTGCTGCATGCAGTAGTGAGAAAGAAAGAAAGAAAGATGGAGAGAGATAGAGGGAGAGAAAGAGAGACACAGAAAGGGGAGAAGAGGGGGAGAGATAAAGAAAGAGAGAGAATAACAGCTCCCACTGAAGGACCTGTCCTGTGCTGTCAGCCACACTCATTAAACAGAAGACACCACAGACAGGCTAAGAACTGTTAAGACAGATGAACATAAATGATGGGGCAGGGATGAGTCATGTGGGTCACAGATGGCACAGCAGCTTTCAAACAGGGGGGAGATTTCTGCAGCCAAGCACATTTGTTTGGCTAACAATCAGGAGGACAGAGTGGCTTGCCCGATTCCCAGAGTCCACTGCTTTCCCCGGGCAGACAGCCTCCGAAAATCCCAGCTAAACCTGGGAGAGGGATCAGCACAGACAGGCTCGACGGCAAACACAGACTCGAGGCCACAATTTAGGTGTCAGTCTGAGGGCCACTCACGACGAAGGGGCATCGGGGTAGAATTCCTTGGCAGTGGGAAGCCACGAAAACATACGTTCGCTCCAATCCACGGGGGCCTTGTTGGTGAGGGAGTGGTACTCAGTAGAAGAATCTCCACACAACTTGCAGCCAGGTTCATGATGCCATCCCCCCTTGCAGTCACAGTGCCCTGTACATTAGCAGCAGGCCTCGTGCAAGTCATCGTTGCTCATGCGTGAGCCTAGACCTTGGCAGAACATTCCAAAGTGGGGGACATTTTGATGGAATGAATAAAGAGGTCACCCATTCCAGGAAATAAAATGGTTGCCTCACGCGGGACGATTGGTCTGGCCAGGCTCACAGCTGATGGAGTTTAGAAGAGTGTGGCACGGCAGTTAGCACTGCTGCCTCACAGCACCAGGGACCCGGGTTCAATTCCAGCCTTGGACAACTGTGTGTGTGTGCAGAGTTTGCACATTCTCTGCGTGTTTGCATGGGTTTCCACCGGGTGCTCCGTTTTCCTCCCACAATCCAAAGATATATGCAGGTTAGGTGGATTGGCCATGCTAAATTGCCCCGTAGTGTCCAGGGATGTGCAGGCTAGGTGGGTTAGCCTTGGGAAATGTAGGGGTACAGGGGTAGGGTAGGGCAGTGAGTCTGGATGGGATACTCATCAGAGGGTCGGTGCAGACGCAATGGGCTGAATGGCCTCTTTCCACCTGTAGGGATTCGATGAAGCAATTTGACAGAGGAGATGTTGGGGAGAATGTTTCCTCATGAACCTAGGAGGAAGGGTCGTTGGTTTAAAGATGGGTCACCCGTTTAAAACATAGAAGAGGCAAAATAATTTTCCCTCATGAGTCTTTGGAATGCTGTTCCTGAAACGGCAAACAAAGCAGATTCTTTGAATATTTTGAAGGCTGAGTTAGATGGATTATTGTTAAGCAAGGGGTGAAAGGTTACGAGGGGGAGGTGGGAAAATGGACTTCGAGCCACAACCAGAGTCAGCTATGATCTTACTGAATGGGGGAGTAGGCTCGAGGGCTGAATGGCCTCCTCCTGTTCTTGATTTACCTGGTCGTACATTCTGCTTGAGAAGGAGAAAGTGAGGACTGCAGATGCTGTGGAGTTGGAGACGAAAAGGGTGGCACTGGAAAGGCACAGCAGGTCAGGCATAATCCCAGGAGCAGGAGAGGCAACATTTCAGGCATAAGCTCTTCAACAGGAATGTTCATCAATGCCTGAAACATTCACTGTCCTGCTCCTCAGACGCTGCCGGACCCGCTGTGCTTCTCCAGCACCACACTTTTCGACTGGAATTTTACTCTTTCCAACTGAAAGTAAGCGATAAGCTAAGCTCCCTCTACTTTTTTTAAAACAGAAAGTAAATGTCCCTCCACACTGTCCCCATCAAACACTCCCAGGACAGGGACAGCATGGAGTTAGATACAGAGTAAAGCTCCCTCCACACTGCCCCCATCAAACACTCCCAGGACAGGGACAGCACGGGGTTAGATACAGAGTAAAGCTCCCTCCACACTGTCCCCAACAAACATACCCATAGTTGGGACAGCACAGAGTTAGATACAAAGCAAAGCTCCCTCTACACTGTCCCCATCAAATACTCGCAGGACAGGGACAGCATGCAGTTAGATACAGAGTAAAGCTTCCTCTACACTGTTCCCACCAAATACTCCCAGGACAGGGACAACATGGAGTTAGATATAGAGTAAAACTCTCTCTAAACTGTCCCCCATCAAACACTCCCAGGACAGGGACAGCACGGGGTTAGATACAGAGTAAAGCTCCCTCCACACTGTCCCCATCAAACACTCCCAGGACAGGGACAGCACAGGGTTGGATACAGAGTAAAGCTCCCTCCACACTGTCCCCATCAAACACTCCCAGGACAGGGACAGCACAGGGTTAGATACAGAGTTAAGCCTCATCTACTCTGTCCCCGTCAAACACTCCCAGGACAGGGACAACACGGGGAGGGATACAAAGTAAAGGTCCCTCTACACTGTCCCCATCAAACACTCCCAGGACAGGGACAGCACGGGGTTAGATACAGAGTAAAGCTCTCTCTTCACGGTCCCCATCAAACACTCCCAGGACAGGGACAGCACAGAGTCAGATACAGAGAAAAGCTCCCTTTACTCTGTCCCCGTCAAACACTCCCAGGACAGGATCAGCACAGGGTTCGATACAGAGTAAAGGTCTCTCTACACGGTCACCATCAAACACTCCCAGGACAGGGACAGCACAGGGTTAGATACAGAGTAAAGCTCCCTCTACACTGTCCCCATCAAACACTCCCAGGACAGGGACAGCACAGAGTCAGATACAGAGAAAAGCTCCCTTTACTCTGTCCCCGTCAAACACTCCCAGGACAGGATCAGCACAGGGTTCGATACAGAGTAAAGGTCTCTCTACACGGTCACCATCAAACACTCCCAGGACAGGGACAGCACAGAGTCAGATACAGAAGCTGCTCTACTCTTTTGAAGTGGAAAGTAAAGTTTCCTGGATGCCGTGACCCTCAAGCATTCCTGGGAATAGGGTCAGCATGGGCTAACCACACAGTAAAACCACCTCTACTCTTTGAAACTAAAATTAACTAAAAGCAAAGCTCCCTTGACATTGTCCCCATCAAACACTGGTCGTAGGTTGCACACTGTAAGTTCTGTGGCATGGAGCCCACAATGTGACAATGGGTCAACATTCTGATGTTTTACTGATTACCTTTGGGGTCTCTGATAGAGAGCGCTAACTTGGGAGTGAACTGGATAAGGTGGGGCAGACGTGTGAAGGAACTTGAAGAATAATGAGGGGCATAGTCCAGGGACAGGCCATGTTAATACGGGCTGGATTGAAAAGAGAAAGCGGTTTTCCTTAATTCATGATTTCCCAGAGTGTCCATTAAAGTTTCTGTTTCCTTTTATTTGCCCAGGCCCTAGGGGCTGCACCGTGAGGTACTGCTGGGCTCCACCCCATCCCAACAAGCCCCACAACGCCAGGCAATGCCATAGTCCTCCCACTGAATGGTTCCAGTGTTTCCACTTACCAGCTTCTCATATCTCTCCTTCCAGTTTCTCAGCTCCGTCGCGTGATCCTCGATCCTCGATGTCACTGTCGACAGCGCTGGGGCTGCCACTTGGATCTCCTGCAGTTTCTAATGATTACAACGATCAACACTTAATTCTTCTGGGCAATCGGAGAGACAGTTAACCCCCTGCTCTCTTAACCATGCAACGACCCAATGAGCTAATCAGACAAAAGCCAAACGCTGCCGAAACAGGAAGTACTGCTGGGAGAGCTCAGCATGTCTGCCAGCGTCCTTAGATGCAGAGATGCAGGGTGGTGGTTCAGAGAAGCACTGCAGAAAGGGACAAGATGTACGAGGTTAAAGTCAGTGCTGAGGTACTTAGAAGAGGAATGTGCATCTGTAAAGGAGGAAAGGAACAAGGCAGAAGGTCTGTGTGAGGTAGTAGGAAGAGAGATATGAAGCAAGATGACAGCACAGGACGAGTAATGCAAGAACAAAACAACACAGGTGAAGAGGGAATGGGAAAAATCAGAATTGTCACTGACAACGGCTAAAACAATATGAAAAATGGGAGCAGAGAGGATGACCTGAAATTGATGAGTGGAACATGAGTCCAAAAGTTGTGAATTGCCCAATTAGGAGCAGTGACATTAGTTGCCAAATGGAAGAGAATATCAAAGGAAACCTCAATGGACACAGCCAACATACACCATGGGAAGGCAAAGACACCGAGGGACATGGGGATCAGACACACTGACCGACATGGGGAACACACAGACACTGACCGACATGGGGAACACACAGACACTGACCGACATGGGGAACACACAGACACTGACCGACATGGGGAACACACAGACACTGACCGACATGGGGAACACACAGACACTGACCGACATGGGGAACACACAGACACTGACCGACATGGGGAACACACAGACACTGACCGACATGGGGAACACACAGACACTGACCGACATGGGGAACACACAGACACTGACCGACATGGGGAACACACAGACACTGACCGACATGGGGAACACACAGACACTGACCGACATGGGGAACACACAGACACTGACCGACATGGGGAACACACAGACACTGACCGACATGGGGAACACACAGACACTGACCGACATGGGGAACACACAGACACTGACCGACATGGGGAACACACAGACACTGACCGACATGGGGAACACACAGACACTGACCGACATGGGGAACACACAGACACTGACCGACATGGGGA
>NC_057722.1:6835185-6862167 GCF_004010195.1 Chiloscyllium plagiosum | reverse complement strand
GCAGACACTGATCAACACGGGGAATACACAGACACTGACCGACGCGGGGAACACACGGACTCTGATCGACACGGGGAACACACAGACACTGATCGACATGGGGAACACACAGACACTGACCGAACACGCAGACACTCATCGACACGGGTGCACGCAGACATTGATCGATACGGGGAACACGCAGACACTGATCAACACGGGGAATACACAGACACTGACCGACGCGGGGAACACACGGACTCTGACCGACACGGGGAACACACAGACACTGACCGACACGGGGAACACGCATGCACTGACGGACACGGGGAACACACAGACACTGACCGACACAGGGAACACACAGACACTGACCGACACAGGGAACAACTGACCGACACGGGGAACACGCAGACACTGACCGACACGGGGAACACACAGACACTGACCGACACGGGGAACACACAGACACTGACCGACACGGGTAACACGCAGACACTGACCGACACGGGGAACACGCAGACACTGACCGACACGGGGAACACACAGACACTGACCGACACGGGTAACACGCAGACACTGACCGACACAGGTAACACGCAGACACTGACTGACATAGGAAACACACGGACACAGACCGACACGGGGAAACCTTCCTAACCAGGTGAGATAAGGTAGACTGAGAGGTTGTTCATGAAGATCAGAAACAGGTTATTAGCAAGGGTCAGCCAAACTAAATGATCTTTAATGACCCAGACAATGGTATATCACTGACACCACACGAAACATAGTCACTACTTCAACGGGAATCAACTGAAAGTATTTCACTCACCGCTTCAATAGACTGATTCTTCTCCGCAATATCCTGAAATTCTGCCAGGAGCTCCTGTCTTAGGCTCTCCATTTCCTGGAAAAATTTTTTCCTTTCTTCCTCCTTCCAGTTCTCAAACTCCTTTTTTACATCTTCCTCCCTCCTCCGAGAATCTTCCAATTCCTAGTTGAGATGGTGTGAATATCGGAGGTACGGTCAGTAAGTTTGCAGATGGTGTGGTGGAGAGTGAAGAAGGTCATCTCAGAGTACAACAGATGGGTCAATGGGCTGAGGAGTGGCAGATGGAGTTTAATCTAAATAAGTATGAGGTGTTGCATTTTGGTAAGGCACACCAGGGCAGGACTTATACAGTTAATGGTACGGCCCTGAGGAGTGCTGCTGAACAAAGAGACCTTGAAGTGCAGATTGATAGTTCCTTAAAAGTGGAGTTGCAGGTAGACACGATACTGAAGGCAGTGTTTGATATGCTTTCCTTTATTGATCAGTGCACTGAGTACAGGAGTTGGGAGGTCTTGTTGTGGTTGAACGGGACATTGGTGAGGCCATTTTTGGAATACTGGGTTCAATTCTGGTCTCCTTGACATAGGAAAAATGTCGTTAAAACTTGAGAGTGCAGAAAAGATTTACAACGATGTTGACAGAGCTGGGGTTTTCAGTTATGAGGACAGGATGCAGAGCTTGGGACTTTGCTCCCATACTCAGGTATCCTGTACCTAGGTACCCTGACTCTAAGATGGTGCCAAGAGGTGAAAATTACAAACTTTTCACTGCACTCATTTGAGTGCACGTTATAATAAAGACTAATTCTAATGGAGCATCAGAGGCTGAAGGGGTGACCTTTTCCTGGTTTATAAAATCATGAGGGACATAGATAGGATTTTTGTTTATTTATTCATGTGTGGGATGTAGGCTTTACTGGCATTTATTGAGCTGCATTCTTGAACTGTTGCAGTCCTCTATGAATAGGAAGGGTTTACAGGGATAATGGCCAAGTGCTGGCAAATGGGACTAGTTCAGATTGAGATATCTGGTCAGCGCAGATGAGTTGGACCGAAGGTCTGTTTCCATGCTGTATGACTCTATGAATATGGCTGTAAGTCCAAAGGGTTTGAACAGATAAATCTCCATTGGTTTTATTCAATGCTAAGTTCTTCATTGCAGGGGCTGACGGTGTTAAGAAAATATTGTGAATATCTTTATGAACTGTGAGAAAACAAAAGCTGGAACTGTTTCGATGTTTCCAGCTTTATCACAGAATCCATAGAATTCATACTCCGTGGAAACAGGCCATTTGGCCCAGAAGTCCACACCTACTCACCAAAGAGCATCCCACCCTGACCCAAACCCGTCCCCCTACCCTATCCCCATGACTCTACATTCCCCATGACTAACACATCTAATCTACATGTCCCTGGACATTATGGGCAATTTAGCATGACCAATTCACCTAACCTGCACATTGTTGTGGGAGGATACTGGAGCACCCGGAGGAAACCCATGCAGGCACAGGGGAGAACTTGCAAACTCTGCACAGACAGTGTCCCAAGGCTGGAATCGAACCCGGGTCCTCGGCACTGTGAGGCACCATGTTATTTCTTCAAACCAGAAAACTTGAAACAGAAGGTCAAAGGGGATTGTATTCACCTATGACACACATACCACTGCATCCTTATTCCACCCCCACGCCCCCCCCCCCCCTCCCACCACAAGAAAACTGGTCTTGACTTCAAACGCTTCTAGTACTAACCACCCAGAGATGCTACACTGCCCCCAAATGATGAGAGTCCTTCTCTACTTACTTGGTACACCCATTCATCTGTGCCCTAGCCTCAACGCATGCCCACGTAGCTGGAGCTGGTCCATCCTGGACAAATCTAAGAGCTCAAGACTTTCTAAACTCAAGTTTCAAATTGCCACTTCTAACCTCCATCACTGGCTTCAATAGGCAACCCAAGTACTGAACTGTACAGGCAGGCACATACTCATCCACAGCTGCCAGCAGCAGCCTTGTTGCCTCCCAGGACCTCAAGGAAATCCCCTGCCCTTTAAGCCTGCCCTGTACCAACAATGCCACTTCAGTCAACACCATCATCAGAGACACCATATTCAGGATTGTAACCAACATTAAACAAATCAAGAGCTCCTCCCAGTCTAACACTTGAAAATCGAACCATAGAATGCCTACAGTGTGGAAGCAGGTCATTCAGCCCATTGAGTCCATACTGACCTTCTGAAGGACATCCCATCCAGACCCATCCCCCTACCCTATCCCCGTAACCGCCCATTTCCCATGGCCAATCCAGCTAACCTGCACATCGTTGCACTGCGGGAGGAAACCACAACTAGAGGAGTACTCTGAGGAAACCCACGGATGCACAGGGAGAGTGCACAAGTTACACAGAGACAGTTACCCAAGGGTGGGATTGAACCCTGGTGCCTGGTGCAGTGAGATAGCAGTGCTAACCACTGAGCCACCGTGCTGCCCCAACCGTCAAACACTCCATCACCTCGGTACTGAATGGCATGTACTTATTCTCAATGCCTCGATTGCCAATTCCCCATGGCCTCTCTACACCCTACCTCTGTAACCCTTTCCAGTCCTCCACCTTTATGGGATTGCCATGCTTCCTTAACCTGATTTGTGCGTCATCCCTGATTTCCCTCCCTCCATTCCTGCTGGCCATGCCTTCAGCCTTGCAGGCAGTAAGTACTTGAGTTCCCTCCCAAAACCCTTCCCATTCAGATGCTTCTCAAACACAACCGCATCCACATCTCTCCATGATTGGTTTGGTCTTAGTTTTCCTCTCTGATTTCCACTCTATGGAGCATGGTACCATCAAGATGCTTGATACCATCTCAGGGCGTCTTTTCAGAAAGAAAATCTGCTCTTCCTATCCAGTCTGGCCTATTTGTGATCCCAGTCCCACAGTAATGTGCTTGACTCCTGACTGCTTTCTGAATGGCCCATCAAGCCACCGAGTTATATAAAATCATTACAAAGTCATTCCAAAGGAATGAAACTGAATGGATCACCAGATATCGATCTATGCACCCAAAATGACCAGAATAGAAACAGCTCTGTTGACCCTGCAAAGTCCTCCTCACTAACAACTGGAGGCTAGCACCAAACTTCAGAGAGCTGTCTCACAGACTAATCAAGCAACATGGTCGTTTTCATGGAATCATACCTTATAATGTCCTAGACATACAATCACCATCCCTGGCTATGTCCTGTCTCACCAGCAGGACAGACCCAGCAGATGTGGAGGCACAGTGGGATACAGTCAGGAGGGAGTTACTCTGGAAATCCTCAACATTGACTCCAGACTCAATGAAGTCTCATGGCTTCAGGGTTAAACATGGGCAAGGAAACCACCTGCTGATTACCATGTACCGCCCTCCCTTGGCTGATGAATCCTCCATGTTGAATAACACTAGGAGGAAGCTATGAGGGTGACAATGGCACAGAATATACTCTGGGTGGGGGTCTTCACTATCCACTACCAAGAGTGGCTCTGCAGTAGCAACACCGATCGAGCTGGTCAGGTCCTGAAGGACATAGCTGCTGGACAGGTTCTGCGGCAGGTGGTGAGGGAACCAACAAGAGGGAAAAACTTCCTTGACCTCACCTTCACCAGTCTGCTGGCTGCAGGTGCATCTGTCCACGGCAGCATCGGTAAGGGTCATTGCCCTTGACACTGTGGGGATGGATTAGATCTAGGCCCTGGGGTTCTGCCATATCCAGTCATTAATTGTGGTGGATAATTAAACAACTCACTGGAGGCAGAGGCTCCACAAATATCACCAAGCTCAACGTTGGAAGAGCCCAACACATCAGTGCAAAAGACAAGGCTGAAGGATTCACAGCAATCTTCAGCCAGAAGTGCCGAGTGGATGATCCATCTTGGCCTCCTCTAGAGGTGCCCAGCATGACACAGCCCAGTCTTCAGCCAATTCAATTCACTCGAGATCAATAGTCCCTCTAATGTTTTAATCAGTGTGCAGACGTCAGATATCCGTGTGCACCAGCAACTTCCGAAACTGGAAGTCAATGCACGGCACACGGATCACACCACTCGGCAAGCACAGGATCTTGGAAGAATCTTGGATAAGTTGTGCAGCTATTAGATTCGATTCGATTCGATTCGATTAGATTAGATTAGATTAGATTAGATTAGATTACTTACAGTGTGGAAACAGGCCCTTCGGCCCAACAAGTCCACACCGCCCCGCCGAAGCGCCACCCACCCATACCCTTACGTTTACCCCTTACCTAACACTACGGGCAATTTAGTATGGCCAATTCACCTGACCTGCACATCTTTGGACTGTGGGAGGAAACCGGAGCACCCGGAGGAAACCCACGGAGACACGGGGAGAACGTGCAAACTCCACACAGTTAGTCGCCTGAGGCGGGAATTGAACCCGGGTCTCTGGCGCTGTGAGGCAGCAGTTATAACCACTGTGCCACCGTGCCGCCCATAAATGTAGTTACACAGCCCAGAGGGAATACTGCTCCAAGTGACATCAAGAAACGGCTGAAGACACTGAATACTACAAAGGCCCAGAACATTCCAGTAACAGTGTGCAAGACTTGTGGTCCAGATTATTTATATCTACCTGACAATGTGCAAAATTGCCCAGGTATACTGTGTACACAAAAAGCAGGTCAAACCCAGCTCGGCCAATTACCGCCCCATCAGTCTACTCTTGACCATCAGTAAAGTGATGGAAGGTGTCACCAACAGTACTATTGAGCAGTACCTGTTCAGCAATAACCTGCTCAGGGACGCCCAGTTTGGGTCCCCCAGGGCCACTCAGCTCCTGACCTCATTACAGCCTTGGTTCAAACATGGACTAAGGAGATGAGTTCTGGAGGCCAAGTAAGAGTGATGGCCATTGACATCAAGGCTGCATTCGACTGAGTGTGGCAGCAAGGAGCCCTCACAAAACTGGAATCAATCAGTATCAGGATGCAAACTCTCCACTAGGTGGACTCATCCCTAGCACATAGGAAGATGACTGTGGTTGTTGGAGGTCAGTCATCTCAGCTCCAGGACATCTCTGCAGGAGTCCCCTCAGGGGAGTGTCCTCAGCCGCTTCATCGATGACCTTCGCTCCATCATAAAGTCAGAAGTGGGGAGGTTTGCCGATAATTGCACAATGCTCAGCACCATTCGCAACTCTTCAGGTCCTGAAGCAGTCCATGCTCAAATGCAACAAGATCTGGACAATATCCAGGCTTGGGCTGACAAGTGGCAAGTAACATTCATGCCACACAAATACCAAACAATGACCATCACCAATAAGAGACAATCTAATCACCGTTCTTGACATTCAATGGTGTTACTATCACTGAAACTCCCACTATCCATAGCCTGGAGGCTACCATTGACCAGAAACTCAACTGGACTCACCACATGAACACAGTGGTCACAAGAGCAGGTTAGAGGAATTGTGCAGCAGGTAACTCACTTCCTGACTCCCCAAGGCCTGTCCAAAGGCACAAGTCAGGAGTGTGATGGAATAGTCCCCACTTGCCTGGATGAGTGCAACTCCAAAAACACTCATGAAGCTTGACACCATCCAAGACAAAGCAGCCTCTTCATTGAGGCCACATCCGCAAACATTCACTCCCCCCACCACAGACACTCAGCAGTGTTTACTATCTTCAAGATACACTGCAAACATTCACCAAAGATCCTCAGACAGCATTTTCCAAACCACTTCCACCTAGAAGGACAAGGGCAGCAGATACATGGGAAAACCAGCACCTGCAAGTTTCCCTCCAAACCACTCACCACTCCTGACTCGGAAATATATGGCTGTTCCTTCACTGTCACTGGGTCATTATCTCGGAATTCCCTCTCTAATGGCATTGTGGGTCAAACCACAGCAGGTGCACTGTGGTGGTTCAAAGAGGCAGCTCACCGCCACTTTCTCAAGGGTAACGGGGACGGGCAATAAATGCTGGCCCAGCCAATGATGCCCACATTCAACAGAAGAGTAAGACCAAGTGTATGGGCAGGTTTTTATGGAGTTCCTATTATGGAGGGTCTTGTGTCAGTGCGATGAGCGTGAGGCTGCTGACCGCTGACCTGGCCACGGCGGAGAGAATCAGCCTCCCTCTCGAGCCGGAGCTGTGATTGGCTGATCTGCAGCCGCTCCCGGAGCTCCCGGATCTCATCCTCAATCTGCTCCGTCCGGTGCTTCTTCTTCCTCTCTGAAAGAAAAGCACAACAAAGGCTGAGTTGAGGGTGAAGCGAGACAATCTCAAGAGGCCACGTACCAGCAGGTCTGCCTTCACAAGAGTTTCCAGTCATTGCTCTGACTAAATCGCGTTGGGGGGCGGGGGGGGGGAAGGTGATCAGGGACGGACCGGTGACAGCTGAAGTGACGGCGGAGGGGAATGTTGATATTTGGGAGACGGAGCTTGAGAGGTTGGGGAAATAGGCCCGGAAGTGAGGAACGGCAGGAGGTGAGAGGAAGAAGCTGGAGATGGGAAACTGGACAGATGGTGGGTAACAGGGCAGGAGGGAATGGGAGGGGCTGGAATTGACAATGAGGAGGGGGAAAGAGAGAGAGAGAAGTGTGAGTGACAGTGCAGAAGAGAGGAGCATAATTGTTCAGGAAGCCAGAATCCTGGGGTCACAAGAGGAGATGTAATACTTGAGTAAGACAAAAGGGTACAGTAAAGGTGCTAGGTAAATGCAAGCTGCAGGTAATTAAATCAACCTAAAAGATTGTAGATGGCATAAGGATTCCAACTAGTTCACCAGTGCCTTTCATGGAAGGGGCCCTGAGCCCCTCCCTGAGAGGACTCCAGTTCCATAGTCTGGTGTTGCCTCTTACTGAGGTAGTTAAACACATACTTCCCAACATTTTAAGAACCAATTAAGGAAAGGGTGAGAGAGCTGTGGAAAGGTGTAGCAACAAGCCAAATCAGTTATGGAAATAATAAGCAGGAACAAAGTGCAGAATAGGCTCTCGTGGTGGCCATACCTCTGGGACAGGAGGCCCAGGTTCTAAATCCACGTCAGGGTGTGGTGATGAGTCACAACATGTCCGAACAGGTTGATTTAAAAACAAAATACAGATGCTTAAAACCCAAACAAGAACACTGTCACGGTCTCGAGGTACAGAGTAGGCCATTTTGAACTGAGGTGAGGAGAATTTGATGTGATTTATTAGTGTCACATGTATTCAGACACAGTTAATACAAAAGTATAAATCAAATCAAATTAAATCAGAATGTTCTTCACTCAGAGGGTGTGAACCTGTGGAGTTCTCTACCACAGAAGGTTATTCACTACCACAGAGGACAGATTGTTTTCAGTTGGCCTGGCTTCATCAGAATTAAGAAGGATTAGAGAGGATCTGACTGAAATGAATAGAATTCTAACAAGGCTTGAAAGACTAGATGCAGGGAGAATGCATTCGCTGGTTGGGAACTTTAGAACCAAAGGTCAGAGTGGCAGCTTACTTAGGACCAAGATGAGAAAAAAAAGTCTTCACTCTAAGTGTGGTCAACCTGTGCAATTCTATACAGGTATAGAATGCAGAGGAGGACAAGTCACTGAATAGACTTGAGAAAGAGTTTACACTTGTTTAGATATCAAGGGGATTAAGGGGCATGGGCAGAAAGAGGGAAAATGGCACTACGATAGCTATGGTCGTACTGAATGGCAGAGCAGGCTGGAAGGGCCGAATGGCCTACTCTTGCTCCAAGTTTCTAGGGTCTATGTTCAAGAGGGCTAATTACTGGATATGCTTAAGAAAGAGTTAAATAGAGTTCTCAAAGCTAAAGATGTCAATGGCTATGGGGAGCAAGCAGGAGGGAGTATGGCGATGTGTTAGAGGATTATCCATGATCTGTTGAACGGTGGAATGGGCCAAATGGTCTACTTCTGCTCGAGAGGTTTCTAACAGAGAATGCTAAGGACAGCTCCTGAAACGTTCGCTGGCCAATAGCGCTACAAGTCAGGGCATTGAGTATAGCAGTTGGGAAGTTATGTTATAGTGCTACAAGATGTTGGTGAAGCTGCCCTTGGAGTACTGTGTTCAGTTTTGGTCACCTTACTATAGGAAGAATGTTATTAAACTGGAAAGAGTGCAGAAGGAAGATGTTACCAGGAATCAACAATCTGAATTATAGGGAGAGGTTGGTCAAGTTCGGACATTTTTCTTTAGAGCGTAGGAGACTGAGGGGGGGGACCTTATAGAGGTCTATAAGATCATAAGAGGCATGGGTAGGGTGAATGCACTCAGTCTTTTTCTCAAGGTTGGGGAATCATGATCTAAAGGGCATCAGTTTAAGGTTAGAGGAGTAAATATAAAAGGGACACTAAGGGGCAACATTTTTACACAGAGGGTGGTACACACGTGGAATGAGTGCCAGTTGAAGTGGTTGAGGCAGGTACATTAACAACATTTATAAGGTACTGAGACAAATAAATGGATAGGAAAGGTTTAGGAGGATATGGGCCAAGTGCAGGGAAATAGGGTTAGCATGGACAGACATTTTGGTCGGCAGGGACCAGTTTGGGCCAAAGGGCCTGTCTCTAAGTGAGGTTCCGCGGCTTCCAGCACATTCCTTTCTGGTTTCAGGTCCTGAGTGGAAAGGTGAGAAGGACCTCTCTCTCTCTCTTACCAGCCTCAGTAATCTCTGGGTGCCGACGCTCAACATGTCCCTGGAGGAAGGAGTAGTTCAGGAATGCCTTGTCACAAAACTGGCACTGTAAGGAAAAGAAAATAAAATTAATGGCAGAAAAAGGGTGAGTAACCCACAACCCAATGAAACAAGCAGACTTTACCTGACATGCTTCAACAATCACAAGACAGATAATTACAGTGGTGAACTTTCCATTATTAACACACAGTGCGAGTCAAATATCCTCAGCTCCTGTACATCAATGCACTGCTTTCTGTATGCTCACCGATGTATCTCAGTCTCAGAAGAAGATGTACAAAGTAGCTCATTCTTGGGCCAGCTATTTCATACACTTCCCAAGTATGAATACCAATGTTGTGACAAGCTGGAATGATCTAGTTCCTGTAGGTGTATACACAGAGTGGAACAGCGGACATCATCTGTGGAGTGTGTAACGCAAATCAGTTCAGCCACAAATAAACAGGCCCCTTTTTGGAGTTCCAAAGGCCTTGAACCACAGTGTGGGAGTCATACATTTACAGAGACGTGAATGCTCTTTAATGGTGAATAGGGTCTGTGTTTAACTGTCATGATGCTAAGTTAATTACATCCCCAACCCTTTACAAATGAAAAGAAACGCTGTTGCGGATGAAAGAACACATGCCATTGGAATGCATGTGATGAGAAAAACTACCTGTTCCTACAGTTTCAATAAACTTCAGTGTTGACATTTCCACAAGAATTGTTCTTTTTTAACAGTTTAGCTTATTATGAATGCTTGAGAGAGTTTCAAATGTCTGTTCACATTTTAATTGACAGTTTTAAGAGGATATTAAAGGATGATTTGTCTTTGATGGGATTATAGAATACAATTGTTCTTTATAACTGGTCAATCATTTGAGGGAATTTAAAATGTTCGAATGCGTTTCACGAAAGTGGGGCTTTTTTTAAACGTGCATTGATAGCTTGAAATTTTTTTTCATCTCCATATGATTCCTGATGTCTGCCTATCGGATGCTGGGTGACAGGCTGTGGGGATGAGAACTGATATAGAAAATCATGCAAGTGGGTGGTGGCATGCAGGGACACTGAGGTAGGAGGTGGCATATTGGGGACATGGAAAGTCTGAGATTACATGGGGAGTGTGTGGAGGGGTAATGGCTAGTGGGCACAACAGCCCTTCAGAAAACTAGAGTGCAGTCTCAAAGAATCAAGGCAGATTTTATAACCAGCCATCCCAATACTGACCCACTTCCAAACTGCCTCCTGGCAGAACGCAATCCCTGGGGCAGAATATGAAGGTGGGTCTGCCATGTCAGGAAAAGTCCCAACTTGAGCGAGCCATTCAATAGGGAAAATGCAGCCTTAAGACTTGGACTGAGATTGCCTCAACTCACTTCATGTGACACCTTGGAATCTGAATTTATTTTTAGAAACCCACCTTGTGCCTTCAAGGGTTAATTTGGTTAAATGATTTGATTCACATCTTTTAGAACTTCCCTTCATCAAGGTGAGCTCAGACTTGATAAGACAGAATAAATGTTATTTTCCTTTTACATTCCTGCGATGTATCCTGAAGAGTGCTCAGGCAAAGAGCTTTACTGTGCCCTATTCTTCCAGCAATACTTGCACCTTAACAGAATTAACTCGTGCATTTTTGAATGAACTACTTGCCCTTAATTACATGCCTTACAACAATAAGGATATCCCTGTTTGTTTATTGGTCCAAATCTTCCGAATAACCTCACGACCCCTGCGTCTGACACTGATCACATAAACACACTACCCACATGGAATAATTCCACATTATGCAGAAAGCCACGCAGTTTAGAGGGGGGCAGATCCCTTTTCAATGACACTCACTGCCATAAGGTAAGGTTATTGTCCAGTGTGGTAGTTAAGGCGGGGGGGGGAGTTACAGTCATTGAGTTGTACTACATGGAAACAGACCCTTCCATCCAACTATCTATGCCAACCAGATATCATAAATAAACCTACTCTCATTTGACAGCACTTGGCCCATATCCCTCCAAACCTTTCTTATTCATATACCCATCCAGATGCCTTTTAAATGTTGTAATTGTACCAGCCTTCACCACATCCTCTGGCAGCTCATTCCATATACACAACACCCTCTGCGTGAAAAAGTTACCACTTAGGTCTCTTTTAAATCTTTCCCCTCTCACCCTAAACCTTATGCTTTCTAGTTGTGGACTCCCCTACCTTGGGAAAAAAGACTCTGTCCATTTATCCCATCCATGCCCCACATGATTTGATAAACCTCCATAGGATCACCCCTCAGCCTCCGACGCTCCAGAGAAAACAGCCCCAGCCTATTCAGCCTCTCCCTGTAGTTCAAATCCTCCAACTCTGGCAACATCCTTGTAAATCTTTTCTGAACCCTTTCAAACTTAACAACATCTTTCATAGAGCAGGGAGTTCAGAATATAAAGCAGCATTCCAAAAGTGGCCTAATCAATGTCCTGTACAGCCACAGCATGACCTCCCAACTCCTATACTCAATGCACTGATCAATAAAGGCAAGCATACCAAACACCTTCTTAATTACCCTATTTACCTGCGACTCCATCTTCAAGAACTATGAACCTGCACCCCAAGATCAATTGTTCAGCAGCACTCCCTAAGACCTTCCCATTAATTGTATAAGTCCGGCCCTGATTTGCCTTACTAAAATGCAACACCTCACATTTATCTAAATTAAACTCCGTCTATCGCTCCTCAGTTATCAGCCCATCTGATCAAGGTCCCCTCATACACTGAGATAACCTTCTTCACTGTCCACTACATCACTTATTTTGGTGTCATCTGCAAACTTACGAACCATTCCTCCTGCTTTCACATCCAAATCATTTACATACATGACAAACAGCAGTGGACCAGTGATTCAGTTTTGAACCAGAAGACAGACTCAGAGTTTTCGAACATTTCTTGGGCAGCTATCCAGGTGAGTACCACAGTCTTGTCTGAAGACTCGAACCTTAGCTGAGAATCAAAGACTTTTTCAGACAGACCTGGGGAATGTCCCATCAGAAATTAAAGCTCCTCAGGCAATTCCCAGAGTCGGTGCATCGGGAATTCCTCGGGGACCTACATCTGCTCTCCACGATCCAGACACTGGTGGACTTGGGCGAGTGTTTGTACCAGATGTGTTCTGCACTCACACCACTACAATCGCCAGCCTCACTCAGCATCTTGATATTCCGAGGTATTGACAACTGACCATAAATTCCCTGGTCTGGGAATTCCCTATGATGGTACAAAATGGTGTTTCAGAGAGGTGGACATTGAGAGGCAAAGCAGCTGGGATTAGTAGAATCCTATTTGCTGCAGAGCCCTCCTTCCCTGACACTCCTGTTTTTTTTTAATTTTATTAAACAATTCACAGTTTACAAAACAATTAACATTAACAGCTGTATACAGAGAAACAGCAATTTTACAGGGGAGAGGAATGGCAAAGCCAGGCCCCAAACCCTAACATTCAACCAGTTTTCAGGGAAATGAGGAACTTCAAATCCCGACACTCCTGTTTTTATCTGTCAGCCACAGCTCCCTGATTGGACCAGATTAACAGCCCCAATCGGGGAAATCATATTCTATGAGGTCCACCTGTCTGATCTTGTTACAATCCTTGCAACGGTATCCACCTCTACCACCTCCTCTGGGGGCTCTTCCAATACACACACCACCCTCTATGAAAAAGTTGTCCCTCAGGTTTCTTTTAAATCTTTTCCCTCTTACCTTAAACCTATGCCCTAAAGTTTTGGACTCCCCTTTCCTAGGAAAAAGACTTTAGCTATTCAAGTTATCAATGCTCCTCATGATTTTATAAAGTTCTATAAGGTCACCCTTCAGCCTCCAATGCTCTAGGGAAAAAGCCCCAGCCAATTCAGAATCTCTCCTTATAACTCAAAACTTCCAGTCTTGGTAACATCTTTGTAAATCTTCTCTGTCCCCTTTACAGTTTAATAAAATCCTTCCTATAGCAAGGCATCCAGAATTGCACACAGTACTCCACAAGTGGCCTCACCAATGTCTTGTACAACTGTAACATGATGTCCCAACTCCTGTACTCAATGTTCTGATCAATGAAGGCAAGTGTGCCAAATGCCTTCTTCACCCCATATCAGACACGGGAGAATGTGCAAACTCCACACAGACAATCACTAGAACCGAACCTGGGTCCCTGATGCTGTGCTAACCACTGAGCCATCATGCCGCCCTACTGGTGTCACTTAGCATCAGCAAACCAGCCACCCCACCAACTCAGCTAACCTACCTTCTCCAAGCAGAAATGGCCTCCATTTCTTCGTCAAACAACCTAGAGACAAGTTTCTGCATAATACATGACAGTGTTTTTCAGCTGGCTGCCATCTTGGAATCCGAAGAGACAGAAGACCGTTATAAAGCCCTGCACCTCCTTTCTGTTACTATGTACGTTATGAGATTCTCACAAACTTTGATTATGTGCTCATAGGGATGGAATTCAAAGGATGATGGATAGGTATCGTGATTAAACAGTTTTCCAACCCTCTGTCTCTCGCACACATATAATCAAACCCACCCTTCGCAGTTGGCGCTGAGGTAGAGATACCTTGTGATAGTTATTGGCTCCTGCCTGCACAAGGAGCTGAAGAGTCGTGATCATCTTCTTCCGCCGTCGGCTTTCCTCCTTCACAGCCTTCAGCTCCTCCGCCTGCTTGACCATTTCCTGCTTGCTCTTCTCCAGTTCTTCAGTCAGAGTCTGCAGCTGCTCCTCCAGTGCCTGGATGCTGCTGGTGAAGAGCTCCTGAGAGTGCAGCAGATACTCTGTGTTCAGCTGGGCCAGCTTGAACACCTTCAGCAGGACCGGGTCCACGGCGTTCTGGCACCACTGGCACCTCTCGGAGTCCAGGTTGCAAAAGGTCACGCTCATGATGTTCTCCTGGAGGGTGGCAACGTCCAGTTCTCTGGCCACCCTGTCCACATCGATGGCGCTGAATCGCCTCCAGTCCACACCTTCGTGCCTTGACCGGAATTTGAAAGCAGTGCCCAGCGACAATGCTCCAAAGCCCATCCCTGTTCCTGTGTACACGCCCTGCGGTGCTATCATGAACTCTGCCACTCGGCAATGCTGCGGTCTCTCCCAGTGAAATTGCGGGGGATAATAAACGTTGCTGAGAAAAGGCTACAAGAGAGGGAGGAAACGACACACAGTCAGAGGAGCCAACTTTTGTTTCAAACAGCAGTCTCCACACAGATTTAACCCTCAACCCTCCCCTCCCCCGAGCAGACCCGATACACCAACTCAACCCCCTCAGTTAACCCAAGAAATATTCAAGGCATCTTTTGTTCCTCCCATCCCTTCTTCCCTCCCATAGTCCCACTATAAGTAGTGTACAGCAGAGTTAGTTTTAACCAATAGCATCTTATAAACCAACACTCTCAACAAACCGGCAAACATTATGTACCACAAATACTGCAAAGTTTACTCTCATATTTGTCCAACAATTATAGTTATTTTTACTTTATTTACCTCAGTATAAATTTACTTGTTGTTCAATTGAATGACCACAAAAAATATTGACCCAAACCCAGGTTACTGTTGAGATGTTGTTGTGTACAATCATTTTTACTCGAATTAACTTTGTTCTGGGTTTAAGTTTTAGCCTGAAGACATTGTCTGCAGATCGTATCTTTGATGATTTGTGAATTCCTAAAGCATTGTTTATGTCTTGAGTCTTCAACGGAACACGTAAGCAATTCCCGAGTTTAATTCAGCTGAACAGGCATTGAAACGCACACCGCATGCTTGCCATCTAGCCAACTGAGCTAACCAGCTGCCCTGAAATAATTATACTCTGTCGGGATTTACTCATTCCATTTGTATTGATAACTATGTACTCATCAGCACAATGTCTATGCAAAGTTAAATGATAATGTTTTGCAATGGGATTTGCTGCTTCACTGAAAGCTCAGTTACATTATCAATCTTGTTAGGGTTTTTTTAGGTAATTTATCCTCAAATACCACACCCTACCACGAGTAGTCAGTTGAGGTTGTGAGTGAGAACGCTCTCTTCCAGTAAGTTTTATTTAAGACAAAGTTGCTTTATTATTTAAGTAATTTATGCTGTAAATACAGTAGAACAATGATGTGTACAACCCAGCATTCTGTTTATACATTGATTACGTGGACCTCTTGATCAACCAGAACACGCCTGGTCCTATAGTTATCAGAAAATAAAAAGTTTCCTGGGTAAAGAATCAACTTCAACCAAATATTAGATACAGCACTACACAGCCTCCTCTATTTGCGATGTTTTGTACATCAATCCCACAGCAACTCAGAGGAGGGAACATTGAATCGCAAGAGGTGCTGTCTTTACAGTTGAATTTCGGGCCTATCTGCCTCAAGTGGACGCTAGAGATCCAATAGTGCCATTTTGAAGAGCAAGGAAATTGTCCTTGCTGTCCTGGACAATACTGTGATATCAAAGAGTTAACTTGCTCTGCTGACCTGCAGGAAATTGGATGTCCCGAGGCTAGGGTGGGATGTCTCTGATTTGCAGGTCGATTGTAAGGAAATCTCATTCCCATCTCTCAGCATTCAATGCCATTTGCATGGCCATTTCCTCGTTACTCAGAAGCCAGTTTACATTGTCATCTCCTACTATTTACATTTTCATCCCCTATTCAGAAATCAATAAGAATATTAGAGCTGGAATTTGACTACTCCCCTACAGTTACAAAAAAAAATTGATTTGCAACAGATTTGACCAGGAAGGAATGATTTGTATTGCATTGTTCCTGGAGGTGAGGTGGTCACTGCATTGTATCTTGAATGGCATGCGACTGTGAGGGAGTAACTGGGGGTTGTTTTGTGGGCATTACGAACTGTGAGGTAAAGATTTTGTATAAAGGAAGGACTGTTTATTTTGTTCAGAGAGCTTCCCTGGACACGCCTCACAAGCATGGCGAAGAATATTCAGGGTTGCTCCAAAGCTTGTACTGTACTGTGCTTAATAAATTGTGCTTGTTCACAGAAGTTGGCATGTTGCAGTTGGATCAAGTATGTAAGGATCTCAGGAAAAAGAATTCAACAATGCTACACCCTGATTAGCATCACTAAAATAGGGCATTTTCTTATTACTGCGTGGGAGCTTGCTGTGTACAAACTGATCGTCAGGTTGCTCACATTACAGCAGTCACTACACATCAAAACATGACTTAATTGGCTTTTAGAGCACTTTAAAATGGTTGTGAAAGGCACTATATAAATGCAAGTCATTTGTTTTCAGAACAGGCACAATGAAAGGTACACCCTGATTTCAGATCCCTCCAGACAGATTCAGTGAGTATTATGGAATCTGTGGTTGGTAATTCTCTATTCTGACTGGCACATTCTGCAATTATAGAGTCAGAAAGATATACAGCATAGTAACAGACCTTTTGCATGAAGACTATCTTTGCTGTTGGCAGTAACTTCATCACAAAGGCACCCTCTCTGCTGTCTCACTTGTGCCATAGCTGGCAACAAGCCTAAGTATTCCAGAAGGGAAGATCAACCACCCCTCACCCCTGACACCACTCTCATTGGTTTGCATGTGCATGATTTGTTTTACTGGCAAGTCTACCTTCCAGAATACCATGCTCATGGCTGATCCCTCATCATCAGCCTCACCTGGAGAAGGACATGATTCATAGATTCTGCAAGTAGCTCAATGGTTAGCACATTTACCTCACAGCGCCAGGGACCTGGGTTTGATTCCAGCCTCAGCTAACAGTCTGTGTGGACTTTGCATATTTGCCACTTGACTGCATGGGGTTTTTTTCCCACAGTCCAAAGGTGTGCAGGGTAGGTGGGCTGTCCCATAATATCCAGGGTTAGGTGTGTTAGCCATGGAAAATGTGGGGTTATGAGTATAGGGCTGGGAGCTCGGTTGGATGGGCTACTCTTTGATGCAGACAGGATGGGCCAAATGGCCTCTTTGGTCCTGTAGGGATTTTATTCTATGATTCTCCTATTGTACCCACACTTTGTTTCCTCTGACAAGCTCACTCAGATGTTACTCTTGATCTGTTCAACATCATCCTTACCTCAGTTCTTCAAAGCTCATCTCTGTCACAGTTTGTTCACTGTCCCCACTGTTATTCTATACTTTTGTCTTTTCATATTCTGAACACTGAATAATATAAGCTTCTGGACGCACCTCCCTTGTCTGGCCAGAGAGACCACTTTCAACAATAAGGTATCTCTAGGCTCCTCACAATGAAGTCCTCCTGGTATCTCCTGGGCAGTGAGCACAGTCTCAGCCTCCTCAATGACAAGCTACCTCCTCCTCAATCCTCAACACTCCTCTGCATGTCAAAGCACAAACAGCTCCCCAGTCCACATTCATAGCTGGAGTTTAGAAGAATGAGAGGTGACCTTATTGAAACACACAAGATTCTCAGGGGACTTGACGGGGTAGATGTAGAGAGGCCATCTCCCCTTGTGGAAGAGTCAAGGGTCAGAGGGCTTAGTCTCAGATTTAAGACAGAGATAAAAACAATGACTGCAGATGCTGGAAACCAGATTCTGGATTAGTGGTGCTGGAAGAGCACAGCAGTTCAGGCAGCATCCGACGAGCAGCAAAATCGACGTTTCGGGCAAAAGCCCTTCATCAGTACATTCTTCTTCCAGGCGTCTGGTGGTGAGGGGGCGGCGGTGGTGGAGGCCCAGGACCTCCATGTCCTCGGCAGAGTGGGAGGTGGAGTTGAAATGTTGGGCCACGGGGCGGTTTGGTTGATTGGTGCGAGTGTCCCGGAGATGTTCCCTAAAGCGCTCTGCTAGGAGGCGCCCAGTCTCCCCAATGTAGAGGAGACCGCATCGGGAGCAACGGATACAATAAATGATATTAGATTTAAGACAGAGATGCAGAGGAATTTCTTCTCTCAGAGGGTTGTGGATCTGTGGAATTAATTACCACAGAGGGCTGTTGAGACTACACCATTATGAATAATTTAGGTTGAGATAGATTTTAAATGAATCAAGGGTTACAGGAGTAAGGCAGAGAAGTGGAGTTGAGGATTATCAGATTGGCCATAATCTCATTGAATACTGCAATGCACTCAATGAGCTGAAAGACCTACTTCTGCACCTACGTCTTACAGTATAATGACATTATCCATACATGTCTACATATACAGTGGACAACACTCTCACTAGCTCTGGCTCATCTAAACTGACAGAATATTTCCTCATTCACAACTCGATCACTCCTAATCTGTCCAACAGCACCTCTCTCCAGATGCTTTCTTTCAGCCATGCTAAGCTAAATTACCCTATTGACTGAGTTGAGCCATACTATGTGTACATCACCCATTCCCCAAGCTGGCCCCAAACCCACTGCCAAAGCCCCTACCAATCCCTCCAACTACAAGTACTTCCTCTCTCTTTCCCTCTTCACCAGCCTCCCACACTCCATCATACGGACATGCAACGCCTCCGAAATTCCTTCATCCGCATCATCCTATGACATGTCGCCCTGCGCTAGTCAAGCTTCACTGTATCTCTGCCCAACAACAAATGAAAGCTCTGCTCCCATCTGCCAGTGGCTCCATATCTCAATGGTCCCAGCCCCAACTACTACAAACTCCACACTGCACCAAATATCCATCTTTTACCATCCCCTACCCTTCAGTTGGAGGGACATAGTGGTCCAGAATGTGGTAGGTGACTCAATAAAAATCTGGATAGGCAGGTTATCCCAGAATGTGGGGTCATTTTCCCTGAACCACAGTGCTCCCCAATCCACAGCAGAAGTTTCCTGGAAATTCACATCTTTGACGATAAATCAACTTCCCCTTTATAGAATTGTAGAAACACGCCATTCAGCCCATTGAGTCAACACCAACCTTTCAAACAGCATCCCACCACACTCACCCCACCCCCTTAACCCATGACTAATCCACCTAGCCTACACATCCCTTGTTACTACAGGCAAGCATGGCCAATCCAACTACTTGCACGTCTTTGGACTGTGAGAGGAAACCACAGCACCCGGAGGAAACCCACGCAGACACGAGGAGAATGTGTATGTGGAGTTTGCACTGTCGTCTGAAGCTGGAATCAAACCTGGATCCCTGGTGCTGTGAGGCAGCAACGCTGACCACTTAGCCACCATGCCAAAGTGGCCTTCGTGAAGCATTTTGCTCTGTTAAATACTATATCAAGTCGATCAAGTGCATTTGAGATTCATGGAACTCCCCAAGGCTCAGAAGGGAAGCTGCAGTTTGAAGGAGAAAACCTGTTAAGTCACTTCCTATACTGCTGCAAAGATCTGAACACAGACACTCAAGTGTAAACAAGTCAGATATCCTCAGTACATGTACAGACAAATACCAAGCAGCACCATGAGCTCTTCCACATTACACACAACCTGCTCCTACCAAAATGACAAGGAAAAGAGAGAATGAAAGGGGGAATGAGAGAAATTCACAGAGAACCAGAGAGAAAGATAGACAGAGAGGGAAAGAGAGGAGAAGATATTTGATACATTGAGATGGTGTTGGGAGGGAAAAGAAGGTGCTGGGAGAGGGGATAGCTGCCAAGAGTAGGGCTGGAGGTGCCAAGAATGAGGAGGAGAGAGTCTGAGAGAAAAAGAAAGCAAGAGAGTGTGTAGCATAGGCTAGCAGATATGTGAGTCAGTTATACTCCCGCGGGGAATGGGATACAGGGAAGGTGGGTTACAAAAATGCTTTGTAGGCCTTTTGCTAGCATTATCATATAAAAATTACTTAACACTCCTCATATAAATTTACAATGTCATTTATTTTATAGAAGACAAACCTAAAGGTGGCACTTGGCCAGTCTCCTGCACTGTGCAAGAAAGTACATGCAATCTGAAATTACAGAATAACTCCTGACAATCATCCAAGCCCCCCGATAATAATATTGCTGTGCTGCAACAGTTTATATTTGCTGTTGTTTTGCAAATTCAAAACAGCTTGTTAAAACAGCTTGCCTGTAAGAGGGTCACTGCACCCAAAACTTTAACTCTATTTTCTCGTCACGGAAACTAACAGACCTGTTGAGGTTTCCATGCAATTTCTGTCTTCAGCATCCAGGTTTTCTTTTCATTTCACTTGTTAAATGCAGATCTTTTGATCTTTCTTAAACTCTCAACATTTGCCTGTAACTGTGTTTTTGTTTTTGCTGCTGTTTACCTATTATTTACTTATCTACGCTACTTAACTCTGTGATCTGCCTGTATTGCCCGCAAGGCAAAGCCTTTCACTGTGCCTCAGTGCACATGACAATAAATAAATTCAATTCAATTCAGTTCTGTTAACCAGTCTGAACAAAGGGGGCAATGGTGAGGAGGGTCTACACTAGACACAGCTATCATAGAAAAACAGCACAAGGTTCCTAATCTCTTCGTCTCAGCTGGAATTTTCCCAGCATTTCTGGGCTTCTACCTTGTTAATATCATTCCCAAGTATTTTTGGAAAGTATCCGCGGTTCGTGACAAGGTACTCAAGGTGGAAGTTGTTGTCCCACGGAGCAGCCTTCCAATGATGTCCCAGAGCTGCACATCACTGAGTGTAAATAGCACAGTGTAGGTAGAGTTGGACTACATTACACTGTACTACACTACAGTTAACTAGAATTCTGGAAGATTCATATAAATGCATGGATATGAACACACAGAGAAGATACGCTTATATTTTGTAACTGTAAGAACAGAGCCAGGTATAGCTGTGATAATCACACAAAGGAATATTTAGAATTAATATCTAATAGATAGTGTTACTATTAAGTTGAAGCCTGAAGATAGTTCTTGACTTTACCTTCCGCACACCCAGTGTGTCTCAAACCCAAATTGTCTGTGACATGGTGGGTGGCACAGTGGTTAGCACTGCTGCCTCACAGCGCTGGAGACCCAGGTTCAATTCCCGCCTCAGGCGACTGACTGTGTAGAGTTTGCACGTTCTCCCCATGTCTGTGTGGGTTTCCTCCGGTTTCCTCCCACAGTCCAAAGATGTGCAGGTCAGGTGAATTGGCCATGCTAAATTGCCCGTAGTGTTAGGTAAGGGGTAAATGTAGGGGCATGGGTGGGTTGCGCTTCGGCGGGTCGGTGTGGACATGTTGGGCCAAAGGGCCTGTTTCCACACTGTAATGTAATCTAATCAAACCACATGATAAAGAGATTTCCAAAGGAAAAACATGATATTATGAGAAGTTACTAGGCAAATGTGAAATCTTTTACTTTCTATTATATTTCAATTGTCACAGCTTTAAAATTGCACATATGTCTACATGATAGGCTGTGATTACCCAATCACAAGATGACAACAAAGAAAACCAATCAAATCAATCAAAAGCAAGAAAAGTGAGAATGAAAATTACCAATTAGATATAGGCACCAACTCAAAGGAATAAAATATAACTAAATTACAAATGTATGTTTAACTCCTATAATGTTTTACTTGGAGTAAATTCTCACCCTCTTCAGGCCTACACCTGTGTTGACAGCCTGGAGCTCAAGTTTTATTAAAGGCCAAACAAGGGATTTAACTCAGGGCGGCAGAGTGGCTCAGTGGTCAGCACTGCTGCCTCACAGCACCAGGGAGTTGGGTTTGATCCCAGCCTCACGCGACTGCCTGTAGAGTTTGCACATTCTCCCCGTGTCTGCGTGGGTTTCCTCCGGGTGCTCCAGTTTCTACCCGCAGTCCAAAGATGTGCAAGTCAGGTGAATAGGCCATGCTAAATTGCCCATAATGTTCAGGGATGTGTGGGTTAGATGCACTAAGTAAGGGGTAAATGTTGAGTGGGGGAATGGGTTTGGGTGGGATGGTCTTCAGAGAGCCGGTGTGGACTTGTTGGGCCGAAGGGCCTGTTTCCACACTGTAAGGATTCTATAATTCATAACTACACTGCAGACTCTCAGACTGCACGGTTTCAATGCATGGGTATCTTGGTACACCTTAAAGCTGCCACCTCCCCTCAGTCCAATAGCATGCAGGACACAACTTATAAGCAGCAAGTCAAGGATTATTCATCTATGTCCAGCTTGGCTGGCAATCATTCAAAATCATTCTGTTCCTTTTTCATCTTTTTTGATTGGATGTGCACATCGAATCATCTAATTCAAAATCAGCTATAGTGAGAGTTGTTGGTGTTCTGTCAGTGGGTCATTGATCACTCGAACATTGTCAACCGCATAGACCTGGAGATCCAATAATGTTGATATATATCAATATCCACAACCTTGGGATGAGCAAACACGCCAAGTACCACTCTATTCAGAAGCAGTTTCAAGGGAGAGTAGTTAGCATTAAATAGCCATGGATTCACAAAGTTCCATGAAGTATCACTTTAGGATTTTTGACATGTCTCATAATGCAGAGCGGTACGAGATTTTACTGTAACATGTAATTTCCACCGGTGACTTGATTAGTGGATCCTGAAATGATGTTTCCTCTCATGGGTAAGGTAAGAACAAGCAGACACAGTTTAAGAATAAGCGGTCGCCCTTTTGAGACGGAGATCAGGAGAATTGTATTTCTCTCAGAAGACTGTTTGTCTGTGGAATTCTCTTCCTCAGAAATTTGTGTACGCTGGATCACTGAATTTATTCGAGGCAGAGTTAGGTAGAGTTTTGATAGTCAAGGGGATCGGGGGCCATGAGGAAGGGGGTGGAACGCACAGGAAGGTGATGATCAGTCATGATCTTATAGAATGGTGGAGTAGGGTTGAAGGGACGAATAGCCTAGCCCTGCTCCTCATTCCAATGTTCCTACGTTCCTATGACTCTACGGCACACACTACACAAGTCACAATTAATTCTTGAGTCCTTACCATTCTTTTTATAGGCTGGGTCCAGGTCCAAAACTGCAGCAAACAACAAATATTCCCTCTGTGCAGCTATGTTGTATCAGTTGCTACCGAGTGCTTGGAAACAACTGACCAAACAACATGCCAAGGCACACAAGACTACCGTTTGTCTTAGAACAATCGCACAGGACAAATGCAACTAACACTGCTGCAATATGCATGAAAGTACGTGCTCAAGAAACTAAATTTAAACTAAAAGACTAAGTGACCATTTATAAAGCTATAGATGCACTACCCTCTTAGTATAGAACTGATAGGTTAATGAAAACTGACATAAGATCATTACCACCCTTTAAACCTCAGTCTCCACTCTCCTTGAAGTGACACATTGCAAGGGCTCGCTACAAACCGCTTTATTTTTTATACACCTGTAGGTTAGGTTTAGAAGCCGAAACAATTGCGGGACAACTTGCACAGAGTCAGAAAGCCTCCACAGATTTTTTTTAAATTGTTGGGTGGGACCCAGATGCAAAAGTCCCAGGTTGATTTCCAACAGATCCAATTTTCCCTGTGTCAGGACAGGGGTGTGCAACATGATTTGCGCAAGTGACAAACCCAAACTCAACAGGGACATATTCAGTTCAAAACATCACGTTATGGCAGTTTCAAGAGCCTTAAACCAATGCTAGGAGTCCTGAATGGACTGAATAGACAGAAACACTCTTGAGGAGGTGGACAAAGTCTGTTTAAGTGTCAGTTTGTCCTTTGATATTTAAACTTGAAAAAAAGACTTGCGCTATCAGTGAGAGTTAAAAAAATAGTCTGCTAGACTGCTTTGATTGGCAGGTCATCTGGTATAGGTTAGAACAAAACACTTTCCCACAGTTTCTCTGTTCATATTTCCCATGTTTTTGTGTTGTCAGTGCTTGACTGAGTTTCAAAAGCCAAAACAACACAAATCAGTGAGAGATTGAGTTCATAGTTTGACTAGCAGTTTAAAGATGGTATTAAAGGATTAGCTGTAAAAAAGATTGAGGGTATTTGACTGTCTGAAGATCCTTTTTCTCTTCAAATGGACCCCAAGGTCTGCCTTTCCTGGGTGAATTACTATGGGAATGCATGGGACATTATGAAGCCATATGGGGACTGGCAAGGTCCGGACTTGGCATGGATGTAACATGGGGCTTTGATGGGGCAAGGGGAAGGCAGGAAATGAATTGGTATTGAGTAGGTGGCATGTAGGTAGCATGAGAGAATGGGGGAGATGGTGGTGGGAGCAGATGTGAAAGGAATGTAAGAGGGCTACAGCTTCTAAAGCTAGATCCCAGAGATCAAAGATGGACTTTCTAAACGATCTCTCTGGACATTCACCCATCCCAAAGGCCAACTACTCTCTACTTCCAGAGTTAGTGAGCCCAATTCTATCAGTCATCATCTCTCTGGAGACAGAATTTAGGAATAATGGGCCCTTCAAACACATTCCAGGTTTGTCAAGGTAGGAAATTTCCCCAACTCGAGCCACCAGTCATAAAAATCTAGTCAAGGTAACCATAACCATATAAAAATGTTCCAGGTAGCACCAGGATTGACTGAGTCCAAAAAAAAACAGATCGATGGTTGATATAATGAAGGCGTTTAAAAGCACATAGTCTTACAATGAAGGGGGCCATTCAGCCTATCGAATCTGTGCCAGCTTTTTGGAAGGCCTATCCAATTAGTCCCCTTGCAACCCTTTACCTTGTGAGTCCATTCCCAATTGCCTTTTGCAAGTTGAACCAATTTTGCAGTGCAGTGGAGTGGCTGATATGGTGGGTTTGCTGTGAGAAATGTTATAGTCCTCCCCTCCTCTGACACTGTTGTTGACTCTAGAGCGAGGAAATACAGAAGATAATGTTGCCTTCAAACAGTCCTATAGTCAGGGAAGTACCAAGCCTCTGTGTTGGCAACATGTGAGGAGAATGGAGCCGTGGACCACTGAGTGTCCCTTCTTCCCATTCCCCTCAGGAGGTATGTGTGTGACTTAGTGCCAGAAAACAGAAGGAAGTTTTAATAATTATCCTTCCATGGGATATGGGCACATCCTTAATTGCCCTTGAAATGAGTGGCCATTTCACAACACAGTTAAGAATCAGCCATGCTACTTTATAGCCAGACTCACATGTTCCCCTACCCTGATGCAAGCTGCAAGATTCCTGGTGCCCTGTTGGCAATACAAATGGCATGGGTGCCCTTTAGAATATAGAACAGTGCAGCACAGGCCCTTCAGCCTTCGATGTTGTGCCAGCCTGTTATCCTACCCTAAGATCAAACTGACCTACATACCCTTCATTGTACTATCATCCACGTACCTAGCCAAGAATCGTTTCAATGTCCCTACATGCCTGTACACAATGTGGCAGGCATGCCACTCTCTGAGTTAACTTAGCCACCCCTCCGCCACAGCCCATCACATCTGACTGTACTGCCATCGCTGGCAGTGAATTCCACGCACCCACCACTCTCTGTGGGGGGCATTCTGAATGGGAAAGGTTGTCCTGTGGTGGATTCCTCCAACAAGGAGCCTATCCCTCTTCCAGAACCAATTCCATCGCCAACTGTGAACTCACAACTCCACAACCTACTCCAAACACACCACCTTCAAGCAACCTCAGGAAAATAAACAACCGATACCCTCTTCCTAGAAATGAGCAGAGTGTTCAGGGCAGCTCTGGCACAGTCTGACAAGGGTAGGGCAAGAATCTGGAAAGCAACAACCATTGCTCTGATCTGCAGCAATGAGTTCGCATTAAAAGAAGCTGAGGAACCCAATCTCACACACAAACACGCATGTACTCACTGAGATGCAGTATCAGTTTCTGTTGCCATAGTGATAAAGCTCCTGCAAACTGACACTCCAACCTGGAGGCAGACATGATATGAAGGAAGTCGCCAAATAGGAGGTGGAAGATACCAGAAACATTTACACAGGGGGAGAAAACAGAAAAAAGACAAGAGATTCAGGAGGAGGAACATAGTACAAACCTTTCACTAAAATCTGTGACGGTGTGACAGAACAGGAAGAGACTGAGAGACACAAGCCTGTGCTGAATACAAACAGTGCCAAGGCCAGACGCTGTTTACCCCAATCGCTATAGTTACCCTGCACTTCAATAAGTTAACACCCACCTATCACTCTACCTGTACAGTACAAAGAGCTGCCTGAAAATGCACAGCTCAGCCACACACACCTCTGGTCCAGTACCTGTCTGGCCCAAAGACAAGTTATCTCTGACTAGCGACTGTACACAATGTGGCAGGCATGCCATCTCTCTGAGTTAACTTAGCCACCCCTCCGCCACAGCCCATCACTCTGACATCCCCAATACCACCATGACGTCCCAGCCCACCCTACCCCCATCCAAGGGTGGACAGAACAGCGGTCATCTGTTCAGGTTCTCCAAAGTGGTGGAGGGATTTCAGGTTTCTGTTTCTCAAACACCCACCCACAACCCCTCTCTTATACCAGGAACTGAAACCAGTGGAGTCATTCTCCACCGGCCGGGCCCAGCCTAAGGAGAACCAAGCAAAGATAGAGAGAATGCGGCAGGAGCCCGAGAGGAAATCAGAGGGGCCAAGGGAAGAGAAGGGGGAAATCGGAGGGAGAGAAGGGGAAATCGGAGGGAGAGAAGGGGAAATCGGAGGGGGAGATGGGGAAATCGGAGGG
>NC_057722.1:6828784-6834165 GCF_004010195.1 Chiloscyllium plagiosum | reverse complement strand
AGAAGGGGAAATGAAAGGGAGTGAAGTGGAACTGAGAGGGAGGGAGGGGAAACTGGAGGGAAGGGGAAATAAATGGGTGGAAGGAGGAAATCGGGGGGGGCAAAGTCAGGGATGTTAGGAAAGAGAGGGAAGAGATGATGAAGGAGGAGGGAGGATGATGAAGGAGGAGGGAGGATGGCTGTCGCGGGGTGGGGGGTGGAATAAGTTATTGTGTAGCCCGGGGGGGTTGGAGGGAGAATCACAGCAACCTTCCGGGGGGCTAAGCTCTCTCTCTCTCTGTCTCTCTCTCTCTCTCTCCAGGGTGGCTGCTCCCAGAGCGGTCTCACACTCCTTCCCTCACATTCCCTCTGCCTCTATCCCTCTCCTCCCCCTCCTCCTCTTTCACTCCCTCTTTCCCACCTCCTCTATCCTTCCCTGTCTCTCTCTCTCTCTCTCTCCCTCCCTCCATCCCCAGTTCTTTCTCTCTCACTCACTCACTCACCCTGCGATCCGCTCCGTAACACCGACAGGAAATGAGCTCAGGATCAGAGAGAGCTCAAACTTCCAGCGTCTAGGAAAGAGGGAGAGAGAGAGAGAGGAAAGGAAGGAAGGAAGGAGAGGGAAGGCGAACATGGGGGAGGAGGAAGAGCAAAGCGAGCGCTGGACGAGAGGAAAGATGAGAGAGAGCAGGAATAGAGAGGGGAGACCGTTCCAGTGCACAGATCTTGTCGGTAAATAACCATAACGCTGCTGCTGTGGGCTGTGGTTCCTACTGACACTGCAATATGGCAATTATATAAGTCCAGTACAACACAGACTGGCCTTTCCTCAACTGGTAATGTTCACCATTAATTGCATTCCCACCAAGAACTTAGGCAGATACTGTGAGCACGACCAGTGATATACAGCATTTCCAACCACCCTCTCACTGCAGTGACTTGTTTGCCCCACTATTTGATTTTCTCCTACCCAACATACGTAGCTGCACTGAAGATTTGCATTTTTAAAAAAAACACATGCTGTTTTCTCCAAGTCAAATTTATTGAAAGAAATCAGATAAAACAGCTTCGACAAGAAAACAGCAACAATCAAGCTAGCAGCAGTAATAACTATCAAACATAAGAAACACATTTGTCTCAATTCTCAAGAATGTATTAAATTTCAGACGGTTTTTCTAATGTACTCCTTCAGTCGGTCGGGCCCAGTGTGTCAGGATGCAGTGAAAATAGGAGCAGATGCTGGAATCTGTACTGAAACCAAAGGAAGTGCTGGAGATCACAGTGGGTCAGGCAGCATCCAGAAAGAAAGAAAGCAAACATTTTAGGTCTAGATGACTTTTCATCAGAAACCTTAGCTTGATTCCCCTTTTGCGGATGCTGCCTAGCACAATGTGATGTCCAGCATTTTTTGCAGTGAAAACAGGCTGGCAGTGGGACCAAAATACATATGGCACCGATTTCCAACTCATTTTTTTTTTAAGAGACCAGGCACAAGGTGGCCTTCTCCAGCAACTGCAGTCCACGTAGTGTAGGTTCACCCTCGGTGCTGTTAGGAAGAGAAACTGCAGGCTTTCCCCAGCTCGCAGCTCATAAAGTAAAGGCACATTATGTAGCGTACTAGAGCACAAGTCTAAACTGAATCACTGCTTTTGGTAAAAAGCTTTGAATGTTCTTGGAAGACACTTATGGAAAACGTATTGGAGTAGAACTCCTCTGCCATCAGTCATATTATCCTGATTCCAAAGCTTAAATATTTCCAGATATGTGTCCCGTACATATCTGAGAAAGTGGCTCTGATATCCTCCAGTGTCCAATGTTCAAAGTATATTTCCCACCCCTCATATGGATTCAGATAGAAGAACTTGGAAGGCCAATCTTAACATGACTTATACACTTAAAGTAAGGTCCTGGGGAGTGTTGCTGAACAATGAGACCTTGGAGTGCAGGTTCATAACTCCTTGAAAGTCAAGTCACAGGTAGATAGGATAGTGAAGAAGGCGTTTGATAAGCTTTCTTTTATTGGTCAGAGCATTGAGTATAGGAGTTCGGAGATTATGTTACAGCTGTCCAGGACATTGGTTAGGCCACTGTTGGAATATTGAGTGCAATTCTGGTCTCCCTCCTATCGGAGGATGTTGTGAAACTTGAAAGGGTTCAGAAAATATTTACAAGGATGTTGCCAGGGTTGGTGATTTGAGCTTTAGGGAGAGGCTGAACAGACTGGGGCTGTTTTCCCTGGAGCGCGGAGGCTGAGGGGTGACCTTATAGAGATTTATAAAATCATGAGGGGCATGGATAGGGTAAATAGACAAGGTTTTTTTTCCCTGGTGTGGGGGAGTCCAGAACTAGAGGGCATAGGTTTATGGTGAGAGGGGACAGATATAAAAGAGACCTAAGGGGCAACTTTTTCACACAGAGGGTGGTACGTGTAAGGAATAAGTTGCCAGAAGAAGTAGTGGAGGCTGGTACAATTGCAACATCTAAAAAGCACCTGGTTGGGTGTATGAATAGGAAGGGTTTAGAGGGATATGGGCCAAGTGCTGGCAAATGGGACTAGATTGGGTTGGGATATCTGGTCAGCATGGACGGGTTGGATGGAAGAGTCTGTTTCCATCCTGTACATCTCTATGACTCTATAACATGGAAGGCAGGTAAGAAACGCCATTGAGCTTTGCACCAACAAACTCACCCAGATCATCAGTTTTACACCAGCTTCTCAATACATGGATCATTAACAAAGGGCCTTGGTGACCCCAGATTTCACCCTAGTCATTATTGACATAATTGATCATGCAGTTCTGCGTGAAGTTGTGGTGTTGGCTAAATCCCAGGGCCAAACCATTTGCTAGGTTTTCCTGTTTGGCACAGATGAAATTTGTGGAAGGCAGTGGCTTTAAGGATATGATGTCTGTGTCCAGGTAGATGCCACCGTATTTCCACAGCAGAGCCAGTCTGCAGGCATCTGACAGCACGTGAACCCAGTACTGTTCCAAATCAGGGATCACCTATCGAGTTAAAGATAATTATTTGGGGTGTGTTCCCACTTCCATTGCCCATCACTACCCAACAATTCCTCCTTTAACCCTTCGAAATCATTGCAGAGAAAAGCTTTTTGCCAATTATTTACAAACTAAGAATACTCCTGAAACACTCAGTGTCCCCCCCAAAACCCACATCTCTCGCTGTGGTCATTTCTGAATGATTACCAAAGTAAAGTTGCTCACCTATTCTCTGGAGGTTCTGCTGTTAGACTGGAAGGATAATCATGCTTATGCCACCCTTCACTGGCCACATTAAATGACGAGAAAGACGGTGATGGGACTGGCCTCAAGCTTTGTAGCAACCCCCCTCTCTCGTCAGTTGATACAAGGTTTATTAAGGCACTGTGGCGGAACGGACTCTGCAGTTTTCTCGCTCACTCTCCAGAAACTATCTGAGTCTTGTGGTGAAAACTTTCAATGAGCCATCCCATCCTCGGCGAGGAGGTTCCCATTTGAGATCAGGGTCTACTGCCTTCTTCCCTCAGGATGGCAATCTCACAAATGTTCCTTTTGGTATTGATGGGTCACAGCTTTCTTGTTTTGGGGAGAGGAACAAAGTTTGGTGAGATTGATTGATGGGGTGAAAATATTTTTCTAGCAGGAGTTGATGGTTAGCCCAGCATCCGTTATGCTCGTGACAAGGAAATCTTATTATTATTAACATGGCCAAAATAATACCGTTTCAGATTTGGAAATCCTTTTCGCTGCTTGCAGGGTCTCGTTCAGAACAGAAGTAAATAGGAGCAGCAAGGAACATGGCAGATTTCAACTTCAATTCCACTTTCGCACCCAATTTCCATTTCCCTTGGTTCCCTTAGTGTCTGAAAATCTGTTGATTTCAAGCTTGGTTTGTGCAACAATCCATTGCTCTCTGGATTAGACAATCCCAAAGATTTACAACTTTCTGAGTGAAGAACCCTTGCTTTGCCTGCATTAAAGTCGGCACATTGTAGTAACAGCCTCGTGCTAGTGATGGTGCTGTGAGTCTCTGCTTTGCATCACCTATCACTTTGGGCTGCGCAGTAGTTGTCATCAACTCCACTGCTCTCTTCAGTTGCTGTATTTTTTGCTATTTAATTGCCAATCATATTATGTAATATGGATAACAGAACCAAATATATAATGAGGATTGAGTTAATGTGCAACCTTGGTCCAAATTTTACATGCCCTCTTAACCCTGCTTCTCCTGAGGAATTAGTATGCCCTTGCTTCTGTTCGCTATTTAAGGAGTAAATTTCATTGTTTTCTGCCAAGATGTTGCCACTCGCAAAACATGGAGGGTGTGCTGCAATCGATCTCAACCATCCCGAGATAGAGACGGGGAATCTAATACCATGCCACCAATCCTGAACAATTACTGAGGCCAGTGCTAGGAGTCTGTGTGGTGAGGAATGGTTCAGAATGGTGATGAACTCTCCTCTGCAGGCACTTAGCTTACTATCTTGGGTTGCTGAGGCTTGTGGAGTGAAACGAAACAGAGTTACAACATTCAACAAGGAGGAATCAAAAGGTGAATGACTTCTGGTTAGGCGAGTACCTCGATTAAACAATACTTTTTAAAATCAATGATAAGCCAGAAAAGGTTTCACTTGAGATCTTACCCTGTCGGTAAATATACGAATAGTTATTATTTAATCATTCTTCATTCCCATTGGATCCTGTTCTTTAGCCACAAATTATGTATTTGTTTGAAATAAAATGTTAAGTATTTCTTTTATCATTTTACTCCTATACCCTGGGGGGTTTTCCCTAAACTTTCCCTTTCATCTCTCCACCTTCAAGAGGCTTGTTAAAACCTGCTGCTCAAGTTCTCTTCTGTTCCTTGGCCATTTATAATGACAATAGACAATAGATGCAGGAGTAGGCCATTCTGCCCTTCGAGCCAGCACCACCATTCATTATGATCATGGCTGATCATTCCTCAATCAGTATCCTGTTCCTGCCTTATCCCCATAACCCTTGGTTCCACTATCCTTAAGAGCTCTATCCATCTCTTTCTTGAAAGTATCCAGAGACTTGGCCTCCACAGCCTTCTGGTGCAGAGCATTCCATACACCCACCACTCTCTGGGTGAAGAAGTTTCTCCTCAACTCTGTTCTAAGTGGCTACCCCTTATTTTTAAACTGTGTCCTCTGGTTCAGGACTCACCCATCAGCTTCCTGCCTCCCGAGTGTCCAATCCTTTAATAATCGTATACGTCTCAATCAGATCCCCTCTCATCCTTCTAAACTCAAGCGTATACAAGCCCAGTCGCTCCAATCTTTCAGCGTAAGATAGTCCTGCCATTTCGGGAATTGACCTCGTGAACCTACGCTGCACTCCCTCAATAGCCAGAATGTCTTTCCTCAAATTTAGATACCAA
>NC_057722.1:6792359-6828667 GCF_004010195.1 Chiloscyllium plagiosum | reverse complement strand
CCTGTCCAGGTCACCCTGTAATCTCCTAACATCCTCTTCACATTTCACCCTGCCACCCAGCTTTGTGTCATCAGCAAATTTGCTAATATTACTTTTAATACCTTCATCTATATCATTAATGTACATTGTAAAAAGCTGTGGTCCCAGCACTGATCCCTGCAGCACACCACTGGTCACTGCCTGCCATTCCGAAAGGGAGCCATTTATCACTACTCTTTGTTTCCTGGTCAGCCAACCAATTTTCAATCCATTTCAGTATTTTGCCCCTAATACCATGCGCCCTAATTTTGCTCACTAACCTCCTATGTGGGACTTTATCAAAGGCTTTCTGAAAGTCCAGGTATACTACATCCACTGGATCTCTCTTGTCCATCTTCAGAGTTACATCCTCAAAAAATTCCAGAAGATTAGTCAAGCATGATTTCCCCTTCATAAATCCATGCTGACTCTGACCTATCCTGTTACTGCTATCCAGATGTGTCATAATTTTGTCCTTTATAATTGACTCCAGAGTATGGTTAGAATATTTCATAAAGAGTGGGTCCAGCATGCAGCTAAACTGCTCTGAGATTGCTGTTTGACATAACAGTGCAAGAGACAGCTGACGAATGGATCCTGTGCTGTTTGCAGTAGTGTCAAATCTTATGTAATGGCCCTGGAGCTGTCATCTAGGGTCCCTGTTCACCCTAATCAATAATAGAAAATTCTCAAAATACTCGGCAGGTCAGCCAGCATCTGCATAGAGACAGAGACAGAACCAGGGAGTTGAAGTCACAGTTCACTGATCTTATTGTTCTTTCACTGATTCAATGAGGTGAGCCCTCAGGGACTCTCATTTCTGGTCAGAAGCACCCAGGCGGGGTTTAGATAGATCCTTGATGGAGTCAAACGAATAAAGGGAGTGGACCAGCCAGTCAACTATCACATCAACCATAATGTAGGGGAACCAGAGTTGGATTGGGGTGGAGAAGTTAAAAATCACACAACACCAGGTTATAGTCCAACAGGTTTATTTGGAAGTACTGGCTTTCAGGTGTTGTGTGATTTTTAACTTAATCAACCATACCTTTACAGAAAGGCAGAGCAGACTTATGGGACCAATTAATCTACTTCTGCTCCTAGATTTTAAAAAAAATTTTACAGGTACTTTCTTTCTCTCCACAAATGTTGCCAAGCCTACTGAGTATATCTGGCATTTCCTGTTTTTAATTTCAGAGACTGACTGTAAGATCTCACAAACAGAAGGTTAGAAGTGGGGATGTTCATTGATGGTTGCACGACATTCAGCACTATTCATGAGTCCTCACATACTGAAGCAATTCATTGCTCAAATGCAGCAAGATCTGGACAATATCTAGGGTTAGGCCGACAAGTGCCCGGCAATAATGATGTCCAACCAAAGAGAATCTAATATAAAATAAACTAAGAACTGTGGATATCGAAGAGAGAATTCAAGAGCGAATCTAACCATTTTTCCTTAACACTCAAAGGCATCACAATCAGTGAATTTCCCACCATCAGCATCCTGGGGGTTACCATTGACCAAAAACCAATCTCGACTAGTTGCAAAAGTACTGTGGTTAGAAGAGCAGGTAGGAATCTTGTAGAGATGAACACACCTCCTAGGAGGAAATAGGACTGCAGATGCTAGAGAGTCAGAGTTGCAAAGTGTGATGATGGAAAGGCACAGTAAATGAGGCAGCATCCAAGGAGCAGGAGAGTTGACATTTCAGCATAAGTCCTTTGTCAGGGACATCCTGTCCCTTCATCGCTGATGCTCAGTAGCTGCAGTGTGCATTATCTACGTGATGCACTACAGAAATTCACCACGGCTCCTTAGGTAGCACCTTCCAAAGTCATGACCATTTCCATCCAGAAAACAAGGGCAGCAGATACATGGGAACACCAACACCTACACGTTCCCCTCAATGCCACCTACCACCTGACTTGGAAATATATTGCTATCCCTTCAGTATGACTGGGTCAAACATCCTGGGACCCCCTCAGTATTGTCGGTGTACCCTCTCCAAATGCAGTGGTTCAAGAAGTCATCTCAATGATGACTGGGGACAGGCAATAAATGTTGGCCCCAGTCAGGAATGCTAAGATCCTGTTAGTGAACAAAACAAAAGTGAGATTAAATGTGCTGTTGGCCTGTTATGTCACTAATAGGGATTGAGTGTGTTAGGGTGGGTAGATGTTAGTATTGGCTGCCCCGCTAAATTCCTTTTCTCGTCCCCAGATTTTATGTCAATCCTTCTAGTAATTGTGCTGGCCAATAATTATTAAATTGGCATGATTTAACTGTCGGAGTATTTCATTGCTTTCTTTGAGTAACTGCAAGGAGTTCTCCCAATGCCCAGGCTAAAACTCCCTCCCCCAGTCAACACAGCCAGAAAAACAGCCTATCAAGTCAATTGCTTTTGCTTGTTTGTTGGGGTCCTTGCTGTGCAACAATTAGTCACTGTAGGTGTCTTCTTAGTGATGAATGCTGTGGCTCAATAGTAGTGCTTTTACCTCAAAGTTAGTAGATTGCACAGTCAAATTCAACTCTAGACTTTGAAAATATGGGGAGAGTGCAGGTAAGTGGCGTTGAAATGCCCATCAGCCATGATTGAATGGTAGAGTGGACTCGATGGGCCAAATGGCCTTACTTCCACTCCTATTTCTTATGGTCTTATAAAATTCCATGTCCCAGAGGGGAAATGGTGCTGAATGGTCTGTGTGGAGTTTGCACATTCTCTCCGTGTCTGCGTGGGTTTCCTCCAGGCGCTCCGGTTTCCTCCCACAGTCCAAAGATATTAATCTAGGTGGAATATCCATAGGAACTGCAGGATTATAGGGTAGGGTAGTGGGTCCGGGTGGATCACTCTTCATACAGTCGGTGTGGACTTGACGGGTCGAATGGCCTGCTTCCACGCTGTAGGGATTCTTTGATTCTATGAACTCATTTCAGTTCTATATTGCCAACTTTTATCTATGATCATTTGTCCCAAATTTCTAATAATTGCAACAGCCTCTCAGCATCTCAGCACCTAATATGTCAGTTTCTAACAGAATCTTGTTTGTTCCAGTTAGTTCACTTCTCATTCTGCTAAATTTTGTTTTGTAAATCCAGCCTTTCATCCCAAGCATTGAGGAGATAGTGAGGACTGCAGATGCTGGAGAGGTCAGGGTCGATAAAGTGTGGCGCTGGAAAAAGCAGAGCTGGTCGTGCAGCATCTGAGGAGCAAGAGAGGTGACATTTTGGGCTTAACTCTTCATCAGGAAGGATTGGGCCCGAAACGTCGGCTCTCTTGCTCCTCAGATACTGCCTGACCTGTTGTGCTTTTTCCAGCGCCACACTTTATCGACTCCTCCCAAGCATTGATCTCATCAAACTTTGCTGCCTCTGAGAGAAGTTAAGAGATGAACATAGTAATAGTTCCTCAGACGTGGTCTCAAAAAGCCATGTACAGTTGGAAAAAATATCACTCCTTTATTCTTGAATTTGAATCAGGTACCGAAGATCTACCCCACCAACTTTAGAGTTCATTGATATTAGTCAGCAAACAATTTTAATTGGACTTTAATGCTGAACGCTGATACTTTGTGTTGTGAATGTTACATGTTCTATTATCCAGTAGCTTGGCTGCCTGACCAATGAAACAAGAAAAAAGCATTGAAGGATGCAGAAGGGAAGAGAGTGAGGTAAAATCAAGGGAAATATCAGGGAATAAAAAAGAAGGATAGTAGAATAAGAAGTAGAGAAAAAAGACTTAAGAGAAATGAATGATAACGTTATAAATAACAAGCAGAAGACCCACCTGTATTTACAAATCATTCCACCAATCCTTGGGAAGCAGGTGAGTGAATAGCAAGTGTAGGTGCACAATATGTACAAACATTCTTGACCCATATAATATATAACCAATGATTCTGTGCATAAAGGTCAGGAAGATGGAAATACTTAGTGAATGCTTCCCTATATTACCTTCATATAATCAGAAGAATAACAGAAACATGTTGCTTTGGATCAAAGAATATCTTTTTTAGTCCTTTTCTTTTGAATTATGGATTGGCTAACAAATTAGTAAGTGTGTGACGTCAAAAATGAGGCTCTTCCCAACAACGTTTGACCCATTGTGAAGGAATTTCTCAGGGTACAGCCGATTCACCAGAAGAAATCATTGAGCATTGCTGAGGTTTCCTAGTTCTGGGAACAAGAAAACAGTACCACCGTATTTTCTCATCAAACTGTTCAGAGATATTGCTACACACCACTGAAGCAAGGTGAGACTTTCACCCAGGACTCCTGTGTCAGTGGTAGAGTCACTACCACTGCACCACAAGAGCCTTTAACGTATAACCACAATTAAGTGAGGCCATTCAGGCTGTTTTAATGCAAGTAGTCTTTTAATTGAGTCCAACGAATTATCAGAATACTCTTGGTACATTAAGGTTTGAGAGGAGATGATAGACAGCAGGCTAATTGGGTTTGTGAATATCATCGAGCTGTTGTGAAAGAATTAGTAATCCAGCAAATGGTGAGGAAATCACAACTGCATTTAGAGAAGAACTTAAAGCTTAAAAGGTAGGAGTTGGGAACAGGCCTTCAAACTTGTTGTGTCATTTAATAAAGTCATGACAGTACTTTTCCAGCACTCCACCCACCCTCCTCATCTCCATTTGCCTTCCTCTCCTCAATGCCCATAAACTTTATCAATATTTGTTTCAGGTATATTCATCGACTCTGTCTTCATAACTCTCCGAGTTAGAACATTTCAAAGATTCACAACCTCTGAGTGAAAACATTTCTCCTCACTTCTGCTGAAAATAATAGATCCTTTACTCAGGGAGTACGTCTCCCTAACTTTAGACAGGAGTCCATGACTGGAATTTTAATATTTATTCATTTAGGAGAAGTGGGCACTGCAAGCTGGACCATCCTTAGTTGCCCTTGAGAAGGTGATAGTGAGCTAACTTCTTGACCACTGCAGTTTACATGCTGTAGGTAGACACACAATGCCATGGAGTTTTAGAATTTTGACCCAGCAACACTGAAGGAATGATACATTTCCAAGACAGAATGGGATGTGGCTTAAAGACCAACTTGCCATTGGTGGTGTTCCTATGTATTTGATGTCCTTCGAGATGATTGCGGTCATGGGTTTGAAAGGAGCCATCTAAGGAGTCATAGTAAATTTCTGCAGTGCATCTCATAGATACACTGTTGCTACTGGGTATTGGTTGTGCAGAGAATGTCTATTTATGGATGTGGTGCCAATGAAGTGGGCTAGTAGAAACTGAAGACTACAGATTCTGGAGAGTCAGAGCCGAAAAGTGTAGTGCTGGAAAAGCACAGCATGTCAGGCAGCAGGAGCAGGAGAGTCAATGTTTCGGGCATAAACCCTTCATCAGGAATGTGGAGGGGGAAGGGGGCTGAGAGATAAATAGCGAGTGGGGCTGGGAGGAAGATAGATAGGAAGGTGCTGGGTGGATACAGATGGGAGGTAATTGTGATAGGCTGGTGAGGAGAGTGAAGCGGATAGGTGGACAGGTAGGTGAGGTCAAGAGGATGATACTGAGTTGGAGGGTTGGATCTGGGGTGAGGTGGGGTGGAGGAGAGATGTCCTCTTTGGTGCCAAGCTGCTTGAGTGTTATTAAAGCTGCACCCCATTCCAGGCAAGTGTGGAGTATTCCATCACACTCCTGATTTGTACCTTATAGATAATTGACAGGCTTTTGCAAGTCAAAAGGTAAACTACATAATCCAGGATTCCTAATCTCTGACCTACTATTGTAGCTACAGTACTTACATTTAGTTTCTGGTCAGTGGAAACCCCTAGGTTGTTGATAATGGGAGATTCAGTGAGGGTAACATTGTTGAATTTAAAAGGGTGACGGTTAGATTCTTTTTTATTGGAAATGGTATTGCCTGGCAGTTGTGTGGTGTGAATGTTACTTACCATTTCTCAGTACAAACTTGAATATTATCCAGGTCTTGCGTATTTGGAGATGGATTGTTTCAGTAACTGAGTTGCAAATGGTGATGGAAATTGTGCAATCATCAGTAGATATTTCCATTCCTGACCTTATAATGGAGGGAAGGTAATTGATGAAGCAGCTTTAGGCCTAGGACACTACCCTGAAGATGTGAGATGTCCTAGGACAGAGATGACAGACCGCCAACAATCAAAAGCAATTTTTTTTTGTCAGATTCCAAACAATAGAGAGTTACTCCTGACTCTCATTTTGCTCAGGTTCTTTGATGCCACACTTGGTCAAATGTGCAAGGCAATCATAATATTAGAATTAGAATCCCTACAAGTCCACACCGACCCTCCAAATAGTAACCCACCCAGACCCATTCCCCTACGTTTACCCCTAACGAATGCACCTAGCCTACACATCCCTGAACACTATGGACAATTTAGCGTGGCCAATTCACCTAATCTGCACATCTTTGGATTGTCAGAGGAAACAGAGCACCCAGAGGAAACCCTTGCAGACACGGGGAGAATGTGCAAACTCTACACAGACAATCGCCCGGAGCAGGAATTGAAGCCGGGTTCCTGGTGTTGTGGTAGCAATGCTAACCACTGAGCCACCATGCCACCCATAAATATGCTACCATGTGAACAACTATTGATTTTTCATTTTTGTTTGTAAAGCAGGGACTGAACATTAGAATAACCATTCACTGGGGGATTCAAAGAGGTGTTATACACTAAAACAAAATCTCTTTGGAATAGTGTAAACTTAGTGCAAACATTAGGAAGAACTTGAAGGGTGGAAATATCTGTATTAACAAATCAGGAAGAGTTGTGAATACAAATTGGGTGATTTAACTCCAAGCCAGCCTGTAAATTGGAGACTCAGGTGTGCACAGCCCAGGGGTCTCTGGTAATTTATTTGGAAAATAGTGGGGAGTTTTCGGGTGAACAGGCCAGATGGGTACTGTTGTAAGGTCAAGGTGTGAAAGGTCAGGGCGGGGGTGCAGCAGAACATGTTTAAAACCTGTGGGCTGAGAGCAGGAAGCCAACACCAAGATCTTCAACAGAACACTTGGCCATTCTTCACCCTTGGAATTTCATCAACTGGTTTGACCAAAGAACAAAAAGCCTCTTTGCTCAACCAAAGGGTTAACCCGAGCTTTGTCCAATTAGATCCATGAGCTGAAAGTAGTTCAGAGAGTTCCTTACCTGTTGATACCAGCCATCGAATGGTGAGTTTTCAAAGAGTGTTTTGAGATTCAAGGATAAGAGTATGACGTTTCTCATTGCTAAAAGAATTTGGACGGTTGTGGACTGACCTGGATAGTCAGATAAATTCCCATTGAATCCCACCAGGAAATAATAAATGGGTTCCTCAGGATTCGCATGAGCAGCTGACTCAATGAAGCAAATGGCCAGTGCTGAGGGTCATGCTCCCAGGGCTTGTATCTGGGCTGGGGCAATCAACATCAAACTTACCCATCATTTGTTAAAGGTGGTTGATGAGCTGAAGTCGTCTGTACAGGATAACACAAGCAAACACAAGTAAGGTGACCAGGCAAAATCTCTTCTATACTTTCGTGATTTCCAGCTGTTCTTCAGTGACTGCCGTGCAACATAAAAACAAAGATCTGATCCACTAGTTTTTTTTAAAAAAATCTTAATTTGATTCAACTCATAGTAAGAATGTCTGGACTGATCCAAAGTCCATGCAGCCTTTTCTCAACTTTTACTGTGCGCTAAAGCTTCTTCTCTTATTGCATCACCTGTTACTTCTTCATGTTTGAAAGGACTATGTTATATTCACTATTATCATGGTAAAATCAGACAATCCTGTTAGTATCTGGCCGACACTCAGCCATACATTTTTAATAGATATTGAACCCAAGCTCCCCCTAAAGTGCCAATTCAGCTGAAATAGATTTATGATTTGGAGATGCTGGTGTTGGACTGGGGTGTACAAAGTTACAAATCACACAACACCAGGTTATAGTCCAACAGGTTTAATTGGAAGCACTAGCTTTCGGAGCGCCGCTCCTTCATCAGGTGGTTGTGGAAGGCACAATTGTAAGACACAGAATTTGTAGCAAAAGTTTACAGTGTGATGTAACTGAAATTATACATTGAAAAATACCTTCATTGTTTGTTAAGTCTCTCATCTGTTAGAATGACCATGGTAGTTTCACTTCTTTCATATGTAGATCACAAAACTGTTTTTAAAAGTTACGTTCTCAGGTTAACTGTAATAATTGGTGTCAGTGCAGATAAGATGTTGAGGTGTTGAAGATGTTAGCCCCCTGTGTTCCCTGTCTGTGCTATAATGTTTAAACTGACTCTAATGTAAAAAGTGAGTTAACAGAGTCTTACATGGATTCATGCAGTTTTTGAGCAAGTGAAACTACCATGGTCATTCTAACAGATGAGAGACTTAACAACAATGAAGGTATTTTTCAATGTATAACTTCAGTTATATCACACTCTAAACTTTTGCTATAAATTCTGTATCTTACAATTGTGTCCTCCACAACCACCTGATGAAGGAGCGGTGCTCCGAAAGCTCGTGTTTCCAATTCTATAACCTGGTGTTGCGTGATTTGTAACTTAGATTTGTGAGTTTATTCTGGTATCTGTTAATCTAGTACTTTATGTCTCACCATCATAGCATGTTTTCTTCAATTTCTATATTTATATGCTTCAATAATTTTGAAGATGTATCTCTCTTCAGATTTCCTTCCTCGGGGATGAGTCTGCTTGCCCTTAAACCTAAATCACAAAAACATGAAATCAGTCAGACCTCTCGGTTCTCTGAACCTTGTCTAGATCCTTTCACAGTTAAGATGATTCAAAAAGGTTGTTTGCTCCAGAGCTGACCTCAACATAGATCAATGCAGTCTCAAGACAATTTGTTTGAACTTGTAATCCAGTCTCTTCCAAATGTTCATGAGTACCTATAGTCTTAATGTTGAGCTTCTGCCAGATACTCTTAGAGATGGAGCAATGATCACTACCGATTCACTTTCCAATTTACCCTTTGCCAACAGTTGTCACTCCATTAGCAGCCATCTAAATATTGTGTCCAACTGTCTCCAAATACAATTCATCTTCTTTCTACATATCAACTACCTATGTACCTTCATACAATCAGTCATAGAGTCATACAGCACGGAAACAGACCCTTCAGTCCAACTAGTCTATGGCAATCATGTTCCCACCTGCCTGCTCTGTCCCATATCCCTCTAAATCTTTTCTATTCATGAACTTATCCAAATGTCTTTTAAATTTTGTAACTGTATTTGCATCCAAACTTTCTCCAGCAGTTCATTTAACTTACAAATGACTCTCTATGTAGAAACATTGCCCCTCATATCCTTTGAGAAGATGTGGGGTTCAAGGTCAGATCTTTGTGGAATATTTTTCCAGTCAGGACATTTTCAATTTATCAATGCCTTCTGTCTTTCCTGTTCATGGGATGTGGTTATCACCGGCCAAACTGCTAGATTTGTCCTTAAGGAAGTGGTGGTGAGCTCCTCTTGAATCATTGCAAAACACATGGTGTAGTGGCACTCACAGTACAGTTCAGGAGGGAGCTCCAAGACTTTGACCCAGCAACACTGAAGGAACAGCAATACAAGTTATAAAGATTTGTGGTTAGGATGGAACTATCACATGATGGTGTTCCTTGTCTTGTACTTCTCAATGGTAAGAGGTTGCAGATTTGAAAACTGATGTGGCAGGAGGCTCAGTGAGTTGTTGTAGTGCATCATGTAGGTGGAACATACTGCTGCCACTGTGTGTTGCTACCTAAGAGAGTGAATGCTTAAGGTGGTATGTTAATGTCATAAATACAAACCTCCCCTTAACACCCCACTAGTTTAAGGTGGTGGATGGAGCGCCAGTCAAGTGAACTGTTTGTCCTGAATTGTGCCAGTCTGTTGGAGCTGCCCCCATCCAGGCAAATGGGGAGTATTCCATCACACTCTTGACCTGCAATGTATGGATGGTAGACAGACTTTGGGAAAAAAGGAGTTGAGTTACATGCCACAGAATTCCTAACCTCTTATGGTCTCTTGTAGCCACAGTATTTACATAATTGGTCCTGTTCAGTTTCTGGTGTCTGTTACTAAATGTCAGGCTTTCAGGGAGCTAGGTTGGAAGCTCAAAGTTAGAACGAACAGAGTTGTTGTCTCTGGTTTGTTACCCGTGCCACGTGATAGAGAGTCGAGGAATAGGGAGAGAGAACAGTTAAATGCGTGGCTACAGGGATGGTGCAGGAGGGAGGGATTCCGGTATTTGGATAACTGGGGTTCTTTCTGGGGAAGGTGGGACCTCTATAAACAGGACACGCTAATGTTTATTGAAAGGCTCATGGATATTCAGCAGGCTTCAGAGTGGGCTGCAATAAATCATCCGAATCTCTGCTGAGGGAAGGGCCAGGGGCAAATGCACTCACCTCTGTGGCTCTGCAGCTGATGCTGGTACAGGAGTGCACTGCTACCAGCTGGCAGAACTCAAAACCTTAGGGCACTTAGCAATGAAACAGTAAAGAATTCGAACAACACAGCAGCTCTCTTTCTAATCCGAAGCGCTATTTATCTTGGGCAAATGCTTTGGTATGAGTTATCGAGAGGATCAGAATGTGGCCAGGCTGGCTATGATAGTATCAGCCATGTGTCAGTTCCTGGCTACTCTTGCCTCTGAATCAGAAGGTTTGAGACCCACGTGGGGATCTTTGGGTGCAGAAATCCAAGCTGAGACTCAGTGGCGCAGTATTGAGGGGGTGCTGTACTGTCGGAGGTGTTATCTCTCGGATGAAACATGAAATCAAGATCCCAATTGCCTGCTTGTGAGCTTGTAAAACCTCCCGCTGTTTTAAAAGGTCAAGGAGTTTTCTCTGGTGCCCTGGCCGATATTTAGCACCACTGCCTCACAGCACCAGGGTCCCAGTTTCGATTCCAGCCTCGGGCAACTGTCTGTGTGGAGTTTGCACATTCTCCCCGTGTCTGTGTGGGTTTCCTCCGGGTGCTCCAGTTTCCTTCCACAGTCCAAAGATGTGCAGGTTAGGGTGGATTGGCCACGCTAAATCGCCCACGGTATTAGGTGCATTAGTCAGAGGGATTATGGGTGGTACAGTGGCTCAGTGGTCAGCATTGCTGCCTCACAGCACCAGGGACCCAGGTTCAATACCAGCCTCAGGCGACTGTCTGTGTGGAGTTTGCACATTCTCCCCGTGTCTGTGTGGGTTTCCTCCGGGTGCTCCAGTTTCCTTCCACAGTCCAAAGATGTGCAGGTTAGGGTGGATTGGCCACGCTAAATCGCCCACGGTATTAGGTGCATTAGTCAGAGGGATTATGGGTGGTACAGTGGCTCAGTGGTCAGCATTGCTGCCTCACAGCACCAGGGACCCAGGTTCAATACCAGCCTCAGGCGACTGTCTGTGTGGAGTTTGCACATTCTCCCCGTGTCTGTGTGGGTTTCCTCCCACAGTCCAAAGATGTGTAGGTCAGGTGAATTGGCCATGCTAAATTGTCCATTGTGTAGGTGCATTAGTCAGAGGGAAATGGGTCTGGGTGGGTTACTCTTCGGAGGGTCGGTGTGGACTGGTTGGGCAGAAAGGGTCTGTTTCCACACGATAGGGAATCTAATCTAAACCAACAAAATCTGGTCATTAGCATAGTCATATGGCGTACTGGCTTTTATTGGTAGAGGAATTGAGTTCCGGAGTACTGAGGTCATGTTGCAGTTGTATAAGACTCTGGTCGGGCCGCATCTGGAGTATTGTGTGCAGTTTTGGTCGCCATACTATAGGAAGGATGTGGTGGCACTGGAACGGGTGCAGAGGAGGTTTACCTGGATGTTGCCTGGTATGGTAGGAAGATTGTGTGAGGAAAGGCTGAGGCACTTGGGGTTGTTTTCATTGGAGAAAAGAAGGTTTAGGGGTGACTTGATAGAGGTGTACAAGATGATTAGGGGTTTAGATAGGGTTGACCGTGAGAGCCTTTTTCCACGTATGGAGTCAGCTGTTACGAGGGGGCATAGCTTTACATTAAGGGGTGGTAGGTATAGGACAGGTGTTAGTGGTAGATTCTTTACTCGGATAGTCGTGAGTTCATGGAATGCCCTGCAGTAGCAGTGGTGGACTCTCCCTCTTTATGGGCATTTAAGCGGGCATTGGATAGGCATATGGAGGGTAGTGGGCTAGTGTAGGTTAGGTGGGCTTGGATCGGCACAACATCGAGGGCCGAAGGGCCTGTACTGCGCTGTATTCTTCTATGTTCTATGTTCTATGTCAATTCACTAAGACAATCAGTCACCTACTCTATGAAGCTTAATCTTCTCTGCAAACTAACGTTATGTAAAATCTTTTGCCAATCCAAATAAGCAACACCTAGTAGATCCACTTGCTTTTACAGTTTTAGCTACTGCTGAAATAACTCCAATAATCACAGAATTCCAACAGTGAGCAAGCAGACCATCCAACCCATCGGATCCACATCAACTCTCCACAGCATCCCACCCACAGTCAACCCCGTCGCTGTAATCCTGCATTTCTCATGGCTAATCCACCTAAGCTACACATCCACAGACACGATGGGCGATTTAGCATGGCCAATCTACCTAACCTGCACACCTTTGGACTGTGGGAAGAAAACAGAGCACCCGGAGGGGACCCATGCAGACACGGGGAGAATGTGCAAACTCCACACAGACAGTCGCCTGAGGGTGAAATTTAAACTGGGTCCCCAGTGCTGTGAAGCAGCAGTGTTAACCAATGAGCCGCCATAAGTTCTAAGAAATGAAAACTCACTTATAAAACTCCTGCTGGCTGTTCCCTAACATACGTGTAGATTTCAGTAAATGTGTTCCATAGAATTGATTGATAACACATATTAGAATGCCCTTGAACATGTTTCCAAATATATATTGGAACCCCATTTGTCATGCTTTTGTTACTGCTCCAATATTGACAAATACCAACCGACAGATTGAAAGGATAACCCAGTGACTCTCTTTCCTCAAGTACATTCTACTGAATTGGGCCACCTTTATGGGCAAAGTACTGCACTGGTTCCATCGTATCACAGAATCACAGGATTATTACTGCACAAAACAAAGCATTTGCCCCCATTGTTTCTGCCCCGGTGTTTTGAATGGATGAGTCACCCTGTGCCATTGCCTTACCTTTCCACCGTAACCCTGCACATTCTTCCATTAAAGACTCATGTTCAACACAATACTCATCCTCTCAATTTTCCTCCTCCATTCACCCCAAACTCTAAATATTCCATCTCTCATCATTCCTCCTGTGCAGAAATCCATATCATGATCAGTCTCCCATCCCAAGTGATAAATGGCTGACACAACCAGATAGTGGAAGGGCAAAGTTATGGTTAGACTTATTCAAGTGGAAGACGAAAAGGGTTTTTTCTGTTACAGATGTTGGACTGATTTGTTCAACTGACCATTTTAATATACCTTTATGTTTTGAATCCAAGCTCTCAAAGTAGCAATACCACAATTGAGCCATTTCTAATTGACATTGGTGAAAAGTAACAAACTCAACACTCAAACAGAGTCACATTTTCTCAGCGAGTCCTCAACTGACCAGAAAGAACAAATCATATACTGCTGAACTGGGAGACACCAACAATCTGTTATGATGATGCTGCCCCTTTAACAAGGTTATGTTGACCTTGGTTTTTTTTCAAGAGGGATCGTAAAGGCAGAGGTTCCGATATGTCTGGAAATGGCTACTTGAAAATAATAGCAGGTGAGTGGCCAGTTCTCCCAGTCTACGTTTGTTTTTTCTAATTTGGTGTGTTTTTAACAAGCAGTCAAAAACTGCTGGGGACCTAGAGAAGCAGCTAACGTGAAAAGAAGTCCCATGTTAGCAACTTTTGAGAAGATTTGTAGCTCAGATTGATGGTAAGTATGTAAGTTAGTTTGATGAATTGGATAGATTGTTTTCAGATGTTTCATCACTATGATTAGGTCACATCATCAGGAAAGCACTGGTGGTGTGTCCCACCTCTCTAGGTCTTGGTTTCTTAAGGTGGGTGATGCCATTTCCGGTTCTTTTTTTCAAGGGAAGGTAGATGGGATCTAAATCGATGTGTTCATTGATGGAGTTCTGGTTGGAAGGCCTTGCCTGTAAGAATTCTTTATTTCGCCTGTCCTAGGATGTGTGTGTTGTCCCAGTCAAAGTGGTGTCCTTCAAAACCCTTGAAAAAAAAACTGGAAATGACATCACTCACCTTAAAAAACCACAACCTATAAATAGAGAGGCGGGACGTACTACCAGCACTTCACCAACTCCCACTGACAACGTTACCTAGTCATGGTGATGAAACATCTGAAAACAAACCTTCCAGCCCAGCGAGCTAACTTACATACAGACGTTCCATGTTTCAACAGAGGTTTCTTGCATGTACTTTCTTTCTGAAATCTCTCCTGCCTGTAAGAACCTGAGTTTGAATTTACCTTTCACCAAGGGTATGCTTATGGGATGCCGCGAGGATTGGAACAGCTCCTTTATTAAACTGCGATAGAGTCGGTTGAGTTACCAAATAAGTTGTTATTCTAAATTCTGTTTCCTTTTGTTCATGTTTCATCCGTGCGTTTAAATAAATGCTATTTTGTTTAAAGCTAAGTGATTGCATCACTCCTGTAATATCCACTCTACATCTGCCAAAAACAAAGTTAGGGTATAGGTGACCTCCTTAAAATATTTTGAGGGGTTCTGGCCTGGCCCAAAACACTGTTAACTAAGATCATTTCTGTCTTGTCTGCCCACTACCAGGGCTAAACCGATCAGAGACGTTCACTCTTACCTCTGGATGCCCAGGTGAAAATGACGACTGGCACATCAACCCATTGCATGATTATGTGAAAGGACTTCAGAACAATTCCATATGCAAGCTAGTGAACAGACCATGCCTTATCTGCAATAGACTCTATCTCTGACCCAAGAGTGTTTGATCATGATTTGCTCTGCCAAAACAATTCCTTTTATCCTGGTATAAAAGCCAAAAACTGTGGATGTCAATCCTATGTGAAATGTAAATACAAAATGCTGGAGTAAGTGCCATGCTCGTGGGGTAGGGAAGTACTTTTGCCAGAGCTGGAGAGAGACCCTGCCTTTGGCAGTCAATGAGATCCAGGGCATCATTGTGCCAATGGCAGCCAGTTCAGTGTCCATCACCAGAGTTGCTGTCCATTTGCACACACCCCTTCTCCCCTGCCCACAAACCTCCCCCCATCCCCCCCCCCCCCCCCCCCCAGAGCTGCTAGACAATCCGAAAGCCGGCAGTTCGGTGGGTTCAGGAGAACCCACCAGGAGCGGTGGTCACTGCTGTGACTGAATCTGAATTGGCCCTTAAAATCAGGGTGTTGGGGGGGGGCGGTGCAGGGACCAGTCAGACAGACCCCACTGAAGGGAGGTGAGAGGGCCGAGGGGATTGCTCAGGTCAGGCGAAGCCCTTACAGCAAGGACGGTCAATGTCACTCCAGAATCATCCACACAGCCACGGCAGATGATGTTCTGTCCAGAAAATACCCAGTCTTCCGAGGGAGATGGAGCAAAACGGTAACCTTAGCTGGGTCCCCTCTGTGAGCCGAAGACTGCCAGAAACGAGGACACCCCAGTCCCCGCCAGTCCTCCAGCTTTTGTCTGGTAATCACCATAGGCAACAGGGGCTTTCCTGTGCTGGTTAAAAGTCGGTGGACATGGAAAGATGGTCTAAATGGACTACTTTAAGTCGTTCAGTTCAGATCTGGGTCATGTGCCACCTCATTCGTCATCTGGAATGTTGACAGGAGAATAATGGGCAGAAATCCTGTGCCATCCTGCTGGCCTCCCCACCTCTCAGGAGTTTGGTAAAATTCAGCCCCTGTTTCTATTCTTTATTTTCTCTTCAGTAGGCCATTCGATCCCTCAAGCCACTTCCACCATTCATTACGATCATGGCTGATCATCAAGCTCAAAATCCTAGCCCCTCCCTACCCTCCACCCACCCCATTTCCCTTGTCCCCTTTAGCTACAAGAGCAATATGTATCTCCCTCTTGAAAATGCAGAACAGTTTGACTTCAACTATGTTCTATCACTTTACATTATGTCGCTTTATCACATGACACATGCTCCCTACTGTCGGCTTAAACTGTGGCATCCTTGCAAACCTTTTCTGCGCCCTTTCCAGTTTGACAGGTTTTCAGGGTCTAGAATGTAAAACGTTAATCAGGGATTTTGCCGCAGGTCAGTCTGATCAGTTCCCAGTGAGAATTGTTGACAAGTCTTTGCTGCGCTTTGTTCTTTTATTATCGTAACTGTTTCTGAAAATGAAACCGTTCAATGAAGGAATACAACTGTAACATTTATGCTGTTTTAAAGCACAATATTTTGCAACAGCTGATTAATGACGAGGATGCTTTCACTGAAACCTCTTGTGAGAAAAAGTACACGGATGCCTTTGTGAGACGGGCCAACCTTTGATGCTGGATACATAAACTGGATCATTCTTAAAGTCGAATAGCCTTGAGAAAGGAAAACGATATGTGGGGTCAACACTATTTAGCATTTATCAGTGATAACTGCAAAGATCTGAGCACCAAGGGGACAATATGTGGTGGGACAAGGATAACAAAGTTCATATGAAAGCTGTGGAAGAAAACTGAGTTGCAATAAAAGAAAAGGCTTTGATGGGAAGGAGTCCACACTCAGAAGGGAATCATGATGGACCCTGGACAGAGGAATGTTCTCAGGATAAGAGGTAATCACTGGGCTGTGTTGCTGGTTTTGCCTCATCAGAGGAAGATAATGTAGCATCCAGTTACTCCAGTGGCCATACTGCAACTTTAATGAGGATTGGATTACCACATAAAGGTATAGGTGCAGCCATGCCTGGTTCAATGTGCATTTACCTAAATTTTGCTTTGAGATACATGCCACAATAGAGTTTAATGAATGGATAGGTGAGTTTCTGAGATATGGTGTGATTTCATCGCAAACTCCATAGTAGTGTGCTAAGAGGTTTGAACCTGCACAGCACAGAGCATGCTGCTCTGTGATCTTACCATCATGTACAGTCTATCAATAAAAATTATTTTAAGAAGTAACCCAAAAGTCTGGCCTGTGCTTTATTAATAATCAAAGAACCGTATTAGAATAACATTAGGATATCATTTGATCGATACTGTATTTAATTGCTATCCAAACAGGTGACACTGCTGGCCTCAAGTCCACTGCTTCTTCACTGGCTGAGGAGTATTGATGAACAGAGAGATCTAGGGGTCTAGGTACAGAGTGGGGTCATAGGTAGACAGAGTGGTGAAGAACGCATTTGACTTGCCTGCCTTCTTTGGCCAGAACATTGAGTGTAGGTGTTGGGACATCATGTTGCAGCTGTACAAAACATTGGTGAGCATTTTGGAGTGCTACGCACAGTTCTGGTCTCTGTTATAGCAGGAATGTTTCAAACTGGAAAGGGCGCAGAAAAGGTTTGCAAGGATGTTACTAAAATTGGAAGACTTGAGTTATAAAGAGAGGCTGGATAGGCTGGGACATTTTTTCCCTGGAGTGTTAGGATTAGGATTAAGTTTAGGGTTCGGGTTAAGATTAAGGTTAGTGTTCGTGTTAATGTTATGATTCGTGTTAACGTTAGGATTAGGGTTAAGGTTAAGATTCTAGTTAAGGTTAAGTTTAGGGCATGGGAATAATGAATTATACGCTAAAGGCTAACTGGTTAGGAGCTTAAAAATGTAGTGCTAAGAGATTTGAAGGAATTTTTTTTCTCTCAGGGACAGATATAGAAAGAAATGGGGTAAGGAGGGGGTGAAGGAGAACATGGGAAAACAGTGATACAAGGAAACTATGAGAGATTGCCTGACCAATTGGCAGCAACAATAGGAGTAAGTGAGGCCCTCTCAAGAGATGAGATCAATCAGAGGTTTGTATATGTGCAAGAGAGTTGATAGGGAGGAATAGATTTCAGGAGGACGGGAGAGTTGTAAACTCAGAGGAGACAAATTAAGTACAATTGGAATGGAATATTTAAATCACAGAGAGTGCAAAGGTGCTCAATGGAAAGGCTGAGAGAGGAAAGCAGAGAATTCTCAGCATGATATACATGTAAGCAACACAGAAAGAGGCTCCGAAGCGAGAGGTGAGAGATGTGGAACAGGGAAAAATACCCAAAAGAGGAGACGTCCTCTGAGGAGTAGGAAGGAATACCACAGTGTGCTTGAGATAATAGCTGTAACACCACCATGATGAAGGCTTGATCACAGCAAATGGTGGAAAGTCAGGAGGTTTCATTAGGATAGGAGAAAGTGAGGACTACAGATGCTGGAGATCAGAGTCGCGAATGTGGTGCTGGAAAAGCACAGCAAGTCATGCAGCATCCAAGGAGCAGGAGAATCGATGTTCTGGGCATTAGCTCCTCGGGTGCTGCCTGACCTGCTGTGCTTTTCCAGCGCCACACTCTCAAGATGTCAATCATCCCTCGGCCATCCAAGCTATAATGTGAGCCTCTATTCCCAGCTCCTGATGACAAGGCCGTCTTCCCAAAGAAATGGGACTGCAATGTGGAGGGAAACAGTGATTGTCAAAATGAAGCAGTTACACATTTGTAACTATGGTTTCATTATTGTAGCTACTGGCTTCACTTAAAGCTGTACTCTGTATGTGGGCGTCAGCTAGGCATCCATCTCCATCTATTGGGTGTGAAGAAGAAACAATACGATTGGAGGAGACAGTCCTAAGAATCCAAAACAATTGGAACATGACATGTCTTACTCAACTGCATCCTACAATTGACTACCTCTTGGATGTTTGTTCATTGTCAACTTTCAAAGAACTGACTAAAGGTTGCCATGGCAACAACATAACAAGCAGTGAAAACACGTGTATTTGGGAATTCGTTGGACAATTCTGTGAATTTTGTCTTCTGTCATGCCTGCCAAACTTACAATAAGATCCAAATATGATGGAAGGGAACAGTGTAAAATTTAACATAGCGCTTGCAAATCTACCTCAATAGCTTTTTAGTAAGACCTCTTCGTTGCCTCCTTCCAGAACTGGGTCACAGTGTTTACAGTGTCTGCTTTCGAGATTTGTGCAGTTTTCAATCCTTTGGAATTGAGTTATGCCACACCATAGAATCAGATTTATACCTGGAGTTCTGCTTCATTTGTTACTGAGGAACGTCAACTTAATAATTCATAACTAGATGATAGCAAAATCAAAATCAGAGCCTTAGGTCAATTATATTCTGCAAATCCTTGATACCCTTGCCCAGAAACAGGTTAATCTTTGTATGACCACAATAATTGGTCATGGGACAAGAGCAGGGATGTAGTACTGAGGCTCAGTAAGGCTCTGATCAGACTGCATTTAGAATATTGTGAGCAGCTTTATGCCCCTTTTGCAAGAAAGGATGTGCTAAAATTAGAGTTGATCCAGCTAAGGTTTAAAACGATAATCCAGGGGATGAAGGGCTTGTCATATGAGGAGTGGCAGAGGACTCTGGATCAATGGAGTTTAGAAGGTTGAGGGGGATCTGATTGAAACCTACAGAATGCTGGGAGGCCTCGGTGGTGTGGATGTAAAGATGATTTTCCCACCAGTAGGAGAAACCAGGACCCGAGGGCACTGACTAGAGAGAAGAGATGATCCTTTAGAACTGAGTTGAGGAAGAATTTCTTCAGCTGGAGGGTGGTGAATCTGTGGAATTCATTGCCACAGAGCGCTGTGGAGACCAAGTCATTGAGTGTATTTAAGACAGATAGATAATTTAATAAAGGGATCAAGGTTTACAGGGAGAAAGCAGGAGAATGGGGTTGAAAAACATATCAGCCACGATTGAATGGTGGAGCAGACTCGATGGGCCAAATGGCCTAACTCTCCTCCTTTGCCTTACGATCATACGATGGGCAGCAGCAGGATTTGGAGGCAGGGAGAGGCAAGTCCACGATGCGATCTGTAGAAGATGAGAGTCGTAAATTCAAATCAATTCTGGACTAGCGTGGACAGACATAACAGGCAAATGGGACAAAGTGTTAGGCAGGTTGCTGTCGCAGACTCTTGTCCAGCTCTTTGTCCACCTATCCTTTAACAAAATGTTGTTCAATTTTGCAACAGCTCTCTGTAGCAACACCTTCTGGAAAACCTGATGTGCAAAATCCAAGGCAATTACTTTGTCGACTAAATGAAGTTAAAAATCGCACAACACCAGGTTATAGTCCAACAGGTTTATTTGGAAGCATTCACTTTTGGTGTGCTGCTCCTTCATCAACTAGCTACCTGATGAAGAAGCAGCGCTCCGAAAGCTTGTACTTCCAAATAAACCTGTTGGACTATAACCTGGTGTTGTGTGATTTTTAACTTTGTCCACCCCAGTCCACACCATCGATTAAGTTAGTCAATACACAGCCAATCCTCCATGCTGATTTTCCTTGATGCCTTGCTTCAACAGTAACAGTTTGTACTTATCCAGCAACCTCACTAACATAAGCATTTCATGGCACAGAATCAGTCACAATCTGACAGACAACCACATTAGAGGGTGTTCGGACATTGTGCCTCAGGGTTTGCAATCAGCATCAGAACAATGGCACTTACCATTGACCTGAGAGATTTATTGATCACTCTGATGAAAAGTCCACCCCGGCTGGATGAGTGCAATTGCAAGGGTGCACAAGGAGATTGGCACCATCCCAGGCAAAGTAGCCCGTTTCTTTGGCATCCTATTCATCACATCCAACGCCCACTCCCTTCATCACCAATGCACTGTATCAGAAGTGTGTTCTATCCATAAGATGACTGTAGCAACCCCACCCAGGCTCCTTTAACAGCATCTCCTTAACATGCAACTTTGACTGTCTCAAAGCACAAGGGCAGCAGATAGATGGGAACACCTCCACCAGCAAAAGCCCTCCATGACACACCATCCTGCCTGGGTGAACTGAGAAGGTGATCTTGATTAACGTTTCAGAGAAACAGGTAAGGTGTCCATATCTTTGCCTGTGGTACAAAGCATTATAAAAGCCATTGAAGTAATCTGACCATGTTTGTAATTTTATTTATCCATTGGCTGTGTTAGTTTGTCTATCTGCCTTTTCCATGAAGGCGGGGCTTAAAACAAATGTTCAGGTATAAAGTATAGACATTAATCAGCTTTACTATGTTGTTTAATTTTCTCCCTGTTAACGTTATTGTGCATTTAATAAATAGCTAAGTCTTTCATTTGAGATACAAAGCTGGTGTCTGGAAATGAATTATTCACAAAGTCTGGGATTTGTTATTCAAAAGTGTGATTAGGAACAATAAACTGACCATATGGGTGTCTTTAAATGCAAATACAGAGATACATTGTCTGTTTTGGTTTAGCTGCTTGAAAATTTCCCAAGATTCTTTCTCATCCCTTGAAAACTTTTCATTCTACAGCTTTATGTTCAAACTCTCCTGAGATTCTTCCCTGGCTTGGATGGAGTCTTCCCACTTTTTCAGGTTTGTAGTTCCAAACTTCTATCGTTTCCCTAGGGTTGGGGATTCCAAGACTAAGGGAGGATATTTTTAAAGGTGAGAGGAGAAAGATTTTAAAAAGACATGAGAGGCAACTTATTTACACAGGGAGTGGTTCGTCAGTGGAATGAACTTCCAGAGGAAGTGATGGATCTGGGTACAGCTACAACATTTAAAAGACATTTGGTTAGCACAGGAATAGGAAAGGTTTGGAAGAATATGGGCCAAGCGCAGGCAGGTGGGACTAGTTTAATTTGGGACTATGATCGGCATGGACTGGTTGGACTGTATGACTATGGTTCGATCAGTAGTCATTTGTCTGGCAATCATGGGTACTCAGTGTAAGATTGTGATGAATGTCTCACCTTGATACATTTCCTCAAGTTGACAAACATTTTTTGCAGCCACTTCCTTTCGCAGCCTGCTGTGAAGAGAGTACGCTGCTGTTCTGAATACACTAATCCTCAACCACTGAGTGTCAGTGAAATTGTTCCATAGCAGTAACAGAAAGTAAGTGAAACATAATCAGCAACTCGTTGTACTCACTTTCATTGAAGGCAAACCTAGCCACAACACAGCAGCATCTGTAAAACATTATGTTTTCCACTGATATTGAAATACTGAACACGATGTAATGTAGATGATAGTACATCTCCCTTTAAGTGGCCACTGTAACCATTTAAATATCTGCAGGAAAATTTTGAAATCCTGTTCTTTTACTCCCAATGTGATTTGAATAGTGGGAATTTGCCTGGACTAGATTATTAATACAGAGCAAAAGGCTGGGTGGTAATGGCTCGTTAATTATTGGGCATTGTTTAAGGACAAGGATGACATATAAATGTCCCTACCTCCGAGCCAGGAGGCCTGGGTCCAAGTCCCAACTGCTGCAGAGGTGTGTAAACAGTTGATTTTTAAAAATCCTAAAAGGAGGATGAGTGGTAACATTCTATCCTAATCACAAGGCGGCAGTGTTTAGTACCTCAGCAAATGGCAGGGTCAAATATAAATATCCCTGCCTCAGAGCCAAGAGGGTTCAAGTCCAAAGTGATCCAGGGGTGTGAATTGATATCCCTGAACAGATTCACTAGAAGATATCTATCCTTCCTTAAAGTGACCAAAAACTGCTCATCCATACTTCCAAGTGCAGTTTCACCAAGGTTGGAGGCTTGTGGTACAATGGGAGTGTCCCTACTTCTGAATCTGGACTCATGTCACACTTGTTCCAGAAATGTGTAAAAGCCTCTCTGAATAGGTTGATGAAGAGTCTTGAGGGAGTGGTGGAGTTACTCCCTCTGAGCTAGAAAGTCCATGGTTCAATTTCTCCCACTCCAGAAATCTGCTGTAACGTGTGTGAGCAGCTTGATCCATTTCTTGACCCAGCTTGACACACTGGGTTAGTACTGAAAAGACAGAGATATGTAAGGCTGCACCCCATCAACAAACTTATAACCAAGAGGAAGAGAAAATAAAGTTTGTTGTACCTCATCGTCTCAACTGGATGCACTTAACCTTCGGAACAGTTTCAATCCATTCCAGTACCGGAAAGTCCAATCTATGATGCCCTGTCTGCTGCCTGTTTTTGATACTTCCAAAAAGATGATAAATCCAGAGAAACAAATCTATCTGAACATCAAAGCAACCGATACAGGCACCGACTATATCAGTGCATGCAGCACACTGCCCGTACCATTTGTTTGAATGCAAATACTGCGATGGGCCCTCATGTATTCTATTTGGAATCACAAAACGTTTTATCCCCTGCATTCACCCCAATGAGTTGGCTGTCTAGGGTGATGGTCTGCACACAAACACAGCAAAATGTTTTGTTATCTGACACCTGTGGGACCTGGAGTGTGTCGATTGATCAAATATTTCGGTTGATCAAGAGGACCACATAATCAATGTAAAAATATACACTACTTTTAAAAATGTACACACATTGCTGTTATACTTTATTTACAACATAAATTACTTCCATAATAATGCAACTTTACCTTGAATAAAACTTACCACCAGGGAGCCCTCTCACTCACACTCCCAACCGACTACTCGGACATCGCAGTATTTGAGGAGAAATTAACTTGAAATTGAATCAACTGTTGATATTTCATGTGGCCATTCTTCTCAGAAGAGATTTACAATGGTGTTGCCAGGCATGGAGTGTTTGAGTTATAAAGAAAGGCTTGATAAGCTGGGACTTTTTCCACTGGAGCTCAGGAGGTTGAGGGGCGACCTTATATAGGTTTGTAAAATCATGGGGGTTATAGATGGAGTTAACAGTCGGTGTCTTTTCCCTAGAATGAGGGATTTCAAGACTAGGGGGTACATTTTTAAGATTGTAAAAAGACAAAAGGGGTAAATGTTTTACACAGAGGGTGGTACACATGTGAAATGAACTTCCTGAGGAAGTGGTGGTCAAGAGCAGAGTTACAACATTTAAAAGACACTTCAATAAGTGCATGAATAGGAATTGGAGAGATAGGAGCCAGGAGCAGGCGAGCGGGACTAATTTAGTTTGGGGTTATGTTCAGCATGGACTGGTTGGACCGAAGGGTCTGTTTCTGTGCTGTATGACTCTATGAATCTAAACATATGTATGATGAGGTAAATAAATTAAAAACCTATAGTAAATGGACAGAATAATACAGTAAACTCTGCGGTATTTGAAGTATATAATTTTTGCCAGTTTGTCAAGAGTACTGGTTCATAAGGTGCTGGTTAAAACGAAGTTTGCTGCACTTCACAAATCTCCACCTTCCCAGACTGACTGCAGAGAGGGGTGTGGGGGTTGGGGTGGGGGAGGGGATTGATTTATAATTGATTTATAAATGCGCCATGATGAATTCACAAAAATCTGCAATAATTTGTTCTCTGTGTGCATCAATTTTCTTGTACAAATTGAGACAGATTCAATCATGGCTCACTAAAAGGCATTGGATAATATTCTGAAGGAAAGAGATTTGCATGGCCTGGGTTAGTTGAGTAGCTATTTCCAAAGAACTGAAATAAATACACTGGGCTGAATGGCCTATTGTCATTCTTTGATTATGGATGGAAAATTGCAGTTAGGTGATAAGACTACCCCTGGTGGTAGAATTGCCAAACTACAAGTGTCAAACTGAATTGCGCAGCAGCATATAACCAGAGAGCATAAGTCACCATTGTCTCAGATGACAACTTTCTCCCGACAGAGAGATGACTGGTGATGGTTTAAACCCAAGGGTCACCATGGCTCAGGTAAGAGGAGAGGTTAAGAAGGCAGGACCTTCATGGTGACCTCAATAAGTTTGAGAAATGAGCCATTGCTGCTGGCATCACTATCCATTGTAAACCAGCCATCCAGCCAAGTGAGCTAACCAAACCCCTCCAGTGAGTGAAACCAGTTAATTTAAACCATCTTTCAGAAGCATTGTCCATGACTTTGTTATACTGAGGCGGATTCATAGGACTTTGGAATCAATATAAATGCTGGATGAAAAGAGACCATTGTTCAGTTCAGTTGCCTTCAACTATTGGTTATCCAGCATTGAGCACCTGGATGAGCAGAAACTTGCCCTGATTAAATATTGGTGACTGCACAAAATTTGAAGCATTGGATTGAGGGTGATTTAGCAGTTTGGATCAGAAACTGGCTAGTTGAAAGAAGACAGGGGGTGGTGGTTGATGGGAAATGTTAATCCTGGAGTTCAGTTATTAGTGGTGTACTGCAAGGATCTGTTTTGGATCCACTGCTGTTTGTCATTTTTATAAACATCTGGATGAGGGTGTAGAAGGATGGGTTAGTAAATTTGTAGACAATGTTCGTGCCGAAGGATGTTGGAGGTTACAGAGGGACATAGATAAGCTGCAAAGCTGGGCTGAGAGGTGGCAAATGGAGTTTAGTGCAGAAAAGTGTGAGGTGATTCACTTTGGAAGGAGTAACAGGAATGCAGAGTACTAGGTTAATGGTAAGATTCTTGGCAGTGTAGATGAGCAGAGAGCTCTCGGTGTCCATGTACATAGATTCCTCAAAGTTGCCATCCAGGTTGATAGGATTGTTAAGAAGGCATACACTGTGTTATGTTTTATTTGTAGAGGGATCGAGTTTCAGAACCATGAGATCATGCTGCCACTGTACAAAAGTCTGATGCGGCCACACTTGGAATATTCTGTGCAGTTCTAGTCACCGCATTATAGGAAGGATGTGGAAACTTTCGAAAGGGATCAGAGGAGATTTACTAGGATGTTGCCTGGTATGGAGGGAAGGTCTTACAAGGAAAGGTTGAGGGACTTGAGGCTGTTTTCATTAGAGAGAAAAACGTTAAGAGTTGACTTAATTGAGACATATAAGATAATCAGAGGGTTAGATCGGGTGGACAGTGAGAGCCTTTTTCCTAGGATGGTGATGGCTAGCACAAGGGGACACAGCTTTAAATTGAGTAGTGATAGATATAGGACAGAAGTCAGAGGTAGTTTCTTTACTCTGAGAGTAGTAGGAGCATGGAATGCTCTGCCTGCAACAGTTGTCGACAGGCCAACTTTACTGGCATTTAAATGGTCATTGGAGAGGTATATGAACAAGAATGGAATAGTGTAAGTTAGAGGGGCTTCAGACTGGTTTCATAGGGTGACGCAGCATCGAGGGCTGAAGGGCCTGTACTGCACTGTAATATTCTATGTTCCATTGGAAAGTCTAAAGCCAAAAGGTTATACCCCATCCAGAATCCAAATTATACTAGTGACTCCATCTCTCTCCCCGTCAACAGGAGACATAACAAACTGTTCATGACCTTGGTGTCATATCTGATCACAGATGAACTTTCAGTGATGTATTCACAGCATCACCTAGACCAACTACGTCCACCCTGATAATGTTACCCAGTTTCACAAATCTCAGTTCATCCTCTACAGAGACTCTCATTCATGGCTTTGTTACTTCTCGACTGGCCTATTCCAACACATTCCTGGCTGGTGTCTGTTCTTAAAGTCATCCAAAACTCTGAGTTTGCGGTAAACCCTATATCCCCTCTTACCACGATGCTCACTGGTCTCCATTGGCTCCCAGTCCAACTGCATCGCAATTTTAAAATTCTCATCCGTGTTTTCAATTCCTTTGGTGGTGCCATTGCTCCCAATCTCTGTGCTCACTTTCATCCCCACAATCCTCCTTTGGGCTCCTCCATTTTTAGTCTCTTGTTCATTCCCAGTTTTAATTGACCCACATTGGTGGCTGTCCTTTCAGTTGCCTAGGCCCAGAATTTCCTCCTAAAACCTCTCTTGACCTCCCACCTCCTTTAAGGCATTCTTTAAAACCTACCTTTCATCATTCTGCCTGGTAATTTCTCAGTTGAGGAGAAAGTGAGGACAGCAGACGTTGGAGATCACAGCTGAAAATGTGTTGCTGGAAAAGCGCAGCAGGTCAGGCAGCATCAAAGGAGAAGGAGAATCGACGTTTCGGGCATAAGGGCTTATGCCCGAAACGTCGATTCTCCTGTTTCTTTTCATGCTGCCTGACCTGCTGCGCTTTTCCAGCAACACATTTTTCAATTTCTCAGTTGACTCAGTTACATACTTGGTCTCAGATACTTTAAATCAAACTGTTCAAGCACTGAACCAAAAAGCTCCTGTTTTATTTTTGTTTTATAATGATCCTGTGAAACACCTTGGAAAGATTCTCTGCATTAAAGGTGCTATGTGAATGTGAGTACCTAAATGGGTGCAATATAAAGGCCCAGAAAGGTTGGGGAGAACTATCCTAGCTGAAAGCACAACTGGTACGGCACAGGAGGAGATCAATTAGCCCACCAGTTCTTGCAAAGAACAATCCAATTTATCCCAATATTCCACGCTTCTCCTGGATTCCTGCAATATTTTCTTCTTCAAGTATTTACCCTTGTTTTTGAGGGTTACGATTGAATTGGATCCTATCACACAATGCAACCCAACACGTTGCTTGGAAAAGCTGCTCCATTACTGCTTTATTACCCAACCATCTTCAACCTGTACCATCGTGGTAGGACCAAGGCTGTTAATGCGAGAGGCATTGCTCAAGCAGCAAGTCTAGAGTTCGCCAGATGTCCAGAAGGAAACATCTGAGTGACGTTGTTCCAGAAGGAACATGTATTTGAAGATTACAGTCTACAACATGCTTGCAAGAGAACAGATTTCCTAAAAATACAATCCAGAGATTGGCCAACATTTTGCAAGGGATATTGAAACCCCAAAGGGATGTTAGGAGAAAGTGAGGACTGCGTATACTGGAGCTCAGAGTCGAGAGTATAGTGCTGTAACCCTCAAAGGGATGTTGTTCTTAACCAGATCCAAATTTGAAGGTAAATTAGAAACCAAGATATTGTTAGTTTCCTTGATAGAGACTTGTTCAACAGCCCTCCTCATCCTTCCACATTCCGGCTGTTCCTTCTTTCCTGTTCTTTTCCTCACTGTTCCCTTGTTATAGACATAGACATTTTTCATCAACCTGCTCAGAGATGTTATGACGCACCTCTGAAACAGTTGGGGTTTGAAGCCAGTCTCCTGGCTCAGAAGTAGGGTAATTGCCACTGTAACACAAGACTTTTTTTTTATAGATTCTGTTTCCCACCCACCACACTGCCGAGAGAACCATCAAACCAATTCAGAAATCATTGATTCTCATATACCAGCTGACCTCAAGGTCAGGTGTGCGTAGCTCCCAAGATTTGGCAATAACATTAACAAACGTACAATGATGTCACACCACATCTTAAAATCTTTGCGGAGCCTCACATATATCATTGTCGCATACCTCTTGTAGTCTCTATTTCTCATTATGCTTAACTGGTCAAACAATTACCAATCTATTGCAACATACTTCCACCAATGTAAGTATGGGGGAATTTCATCTGAGGCCTTACTATAAATCAAATTTCCTTCTTTGTGGGATGCAGCTGTCACTGGCTAGGTCAGCACTTATTGTCCATCCCTAACAACCCGAGTGAAGGTGTGTGTGAATGTGGGTAAGTCAGAGAGGAACCTGCAGGTTCTTCCATACATCTGCTGCCCTTGTCCTTCTAGGTGGTTGAGGTTACAGATTTGGAAGGTACTGTTGTAAGAGCATGGGTCTCGCAGATGTCCATATTAATGCTACTGCAGGCCAGTAGATGGAGGGAATGAATGTTTAAGTTTGTGGATAGAGCTTCAATCAAGCAGACTGTTTGTCCTTAACAGTGTGGAGCTTCTAGAATGTTCTGAAAACTGCATTTATCCAGCAAAGCGGGGAGTATTCCATCAGACTCTTGACCTGTGTTTCACTGTTGATGCACAGACTTTGGGGAGTCAGAAGGTGAATTATTAGCTACAGCATTCCCAGTTTCTTATCTGCTCTTGTAGCCACAGCACACATATAACTGTTCCAGTTTAATTTCTGATCAATTGTAGCCTAAAGGATGTTGATAGCGGGAAATTCAGCAACTGTAAGACTATTGAACCTCAAGGAGGATGGTTAGGTTATCTCTTGTTGGAAATGGTCATTGCCTGGCACTTATGTGATGACAGTGTAACTTACCATTTATCTGTTCGAGTTTAAATGTTGTCCAGGTTTTGCTGTATATGGACACTGACTGCTCAGAACCTGAGGCAAGAGATGCTGAACATTGTGTAATCTCCAATGAACATTTCACTTTTACTATATTAACTCAATTACGCTCCTTTTGTCACAGTCTCACAGAACATCATTAAGTTAGATTGACAAGTCCACCAATTGATGAATTCTTATTGGATAACTTTTATCATTTTAATTCTGTCACAAATAATTTGCTGATTTTAAGATGTCGCAGAGATTTAAATGAAAAGGAATTACTACTGGTTCTTTCTGACTTGTTCAGTGTTTACTGCCCATTGGCAAACAGAAATCTTTGTGTGATCAGAATTGCTGAAAGAGGTGGGTTTAACCTCTCCGTGCTTGTGTGATAGAAAGGTCGTGTTGCCTGTCACAGTTTGTGGTTGGTAATAACATTCCTGGCTAAAATACATGTGGCTAATAATTGACAGGCAGCGTTGAAGTAAACATGGTTGAAAAAAAGAATGATCATTTTATGGTAATCTTTAACAGCGAAGTTTTACACAAATATTTTAATAATGAAATATTACAATACCAAGGAAAATATGAATACTGGTTAGTCATAGTAATAATTTCCGTCTTGTGTAATGTCACCATTAAGTACAAGGCAATTGATTGTGGCAAATACTGTAATTGGACACAAGTCAACTTAGTGAGATGGGTCAGCACCTTTGAAACTTGACCCTAATCCGGTTGTACATCCAGTACAAAGCGAGGCACGATGACACGGACTCGACTGGATTCAAGATGTCACTGTAATTCAGTACACTGTACTTGGTTTTTCTTCAAGGGAGCTACCATTTTAGAGGCAGAAACAAATTCAGTTCTTCAAGGCATCAACTGAAACAGGACTCACCCTCCAAAAAGGTGAACCTCAGAGGAATTGAGAGTCGACCTCCAGTTAAGGTATGGTGATCAGTCATTTCAGAGTTAGTTTGGTAGTTCCATTATTCTGGGCTCAATCAATGCTTTCTCCAGGTGGGTTGAGGCATGCATGCCAGAATCTCCACAGGGTGATCTGTTGTTTCACTTTGGTTTGGGTATAATCAGGGAGATCCGATTACTATGACAAGAGATCTCCTGGCAGGAGTAGTTATGAGCAGCAGCAGCAATAATCATCTTCAGTATTGCTGAGCTTGAAAGGGGATCAATCAGAGAGCAACCTCAATTTTCAGTGCATGAGGCGAGAGGGTGAGGCTCAGCCCTTGATGACGGGTGACTGTCTGTGTGGAGTTTGCACATTCTCCCCGTGTGTGCATGGGTTTCCTCTGGGTGCTCCAGTTTCCTCCTCCAGTCCAAAAACGTGCAGGTTAGGTGGATTAGCCATGATAAATTGCCCAGTAGTGTCCTCGGATGTGTAGACTATATAGATTATCCATGGGCAATGTTGGGTTCCATGATAGGATGGGGGGGTTGGGTCTGGGTGGGATGCTCTTCGGAGCATAGACCCAATGGCCTGAATGATCTCTTTGCACACCGTAGCAATCCTACAATTCCATGATAAATAGGCAGCGGGTGCATGGTGAATGCCTCAGCTCCCATGTAGGATTGAAGATTTATCTAAAATGCCAAGAACACTGTGCAATCCCCACATCAGCGCTGACCCCTTATAGGACAAGGGGGTCCCTGCTATAGGAAAGATGATGTGAAACTTGAAAGGGTACAGAAAAGGTTAACAGGGATGTTGCCAGGGTTGAAAGGTTTGAGCTACAGGGAGGGACTGAATAAGCTGGGGCTAAATTCTCTGGAGCATCGGAGGTTGAGGGGTGATGTTATAGAAGTTTATAAAATCATGATGGGTCTGGATAGAGTGAATAGTTGAGGTCTTTTCCCCACGGTGGGGGAGTCCAAAACTGGAGGGCAAAGGTTTAAAGTGAGAGGGGAAAGGGACCTAAGGGGCAACATTTTCACATAGAGGGTGGTGCGTGTATGGAATGAGCTGCCAGAGAAAGTGGTGGAGGCTGGTACAATTGCAACATTTAAAAGGCATCTGGATGGGTGTCAGAATAGAAAGGGTTTCGGGTAATCTGGGCCAAATGCTGGCAAATTGGATCAGATTAATTTAAGATGTCTGGTCAGCATGGATGATTTGGACCAAAGAGTCTATTTCCTTTCTGTACATCTCTAATACTGTATGAAAACATAAGTCCATCCTCTGAACTATCTTCCAGTTAGTGGAACACTTACCCACACACCCAGCTCGGAGGGAACATTCACTGTATTCAGACTGGGGAGGTAAACATTTTAACCTGGCTCAGGTGAAATGCTGCTTTTCCGTCCTGCTGACTTCAGTCAAGTGAGGTGGGTATACTGCACCTATTCCTGTCAGCTTCCAGACTGGCAGATTAGGTTAAAAGCAGTCCTTCTGCAGTATCTCACTTCACAATAAATAATGATCAGTCAAGGGAGATAGGTGTCTTTACCATTGGGTCTAAAGATTAAGTTTGTTCGACAGTTTGCACTGTTGACCTGCTAACACGGGTCATTGCAATGGAGGAACTCTGGGGATTGATGACTTTAAATTAAGTGACTTGCATTGGAAAGATTTTTCCTAACCACTCAGATTTCCCAAGAAATAAAATTATTGAGTGTACTGACAGTTTAAGCATTATTGAGTTAATATGCACATTCTTTCTAATGTGGCATTGCCCTTTGAACTAACGTTTATTTTTGTAGATTTTTCATTTAGATCTTAATAGACCTTAAATTTTATGGACACTTTTATATGGGAAGGATGTGCTTATCTTGCGATAATAGGACTATTGCATCTTTGACGTAGAAGGAAGCCATTTGGTCCATTCTGCCTCTGCTAGCTCTTTGAAAGAGCTATCCAATTAGTCCCACTCATTTACTCATGCCATTGTCAAGTACTTAATTAAGAGATAGAATCAGTACAGTGTGGAAGTAGGCTATTTGGCCCATCAAGACCACACCAACTCTCTAAAGACACAGCCACACAACCCTGTGGTTACCACTGCTGCCTCACAGTGCCAGAGTCCCGGGTTCAATTCCAGCCTCAGGCAACTGTCTGTGTGGAGTTTGCACATTCTCTCCATGTCTGTGTGGGTTCCTCTGGGTGCTCTGCTTTCCTCCCACAGTCCAAAGGTGTTCAGGTTAGGTAGATTGGCCATGCTGAATTGTCCATAGTGTTCAGGGATGTATATGTTAGGTGCATTAATCAGGGGAAATGTCGAGTAATAGGTTAAGGGAATGGATATGGGTGGGATACTCTTCGGAGAGTCAATTGGACATGTTGGGCCAAATGGCCTGTTTCCACACTATAGGGATTCTAAGTCAACCCTCATAATTTTATATCCTTTATAAGGTCACCCCTCAACCTCCTTGCTCCAGTGAAAGAGGTCCCTGCGTACCCAACTCACACTGTTTAACAGTTCACCCTCTTCTCAGTGCTTTTGAGATCTCTTTTCAGGAGAAAAGTTCATGACATTTTAGCACGGGTACAGGAAAGAGTGGGAATCATGTACCAAAGAGACTTTTCTCAGTCCAGATATTCTTGCTATGGGTTGAATTAGATTAAGTTTTTAAAAAAAGCTAGTGGATCAGATCTTTATCTTTGTGTTCCACAGCAGTCACTGAAGAACAATCGGAAGTCATGAAACTACAGAAGAAATTTTGCCTGGCCACCTTGCTTGTGTTTGCTTGTATTATCCTGTACAGACAACCTCAGCTCATCATCAATTTTGAACAAATGATGGGTAAACTTGATATTGATTATCCCAGCCCAGATACAACCCCTGGGATCATGTTTGTAGATTCCACCAATGAAATGGCTCCCTCAGCATTGACCATTTGCTCCATTGAGTCAGCTGCTCATGCGAATCCTGAGAAACCCATTTATTATTTCCTGGTGGGATTCAATGGGAATTTATCTGACTATCCAGATCAGACCACAACCTTCCAAATTCTTTTAGCAATGAGAAACGTCGTCCTCTTACCCTTGAACCTCAAAACACTCTTCGCAAACACACCTTTCGATGGCTGGTATCAACAGGTAAGGAATCCTCTGAACTACTTTCGGCTCTAATTGGACAAAGCTCGAGTTAACCCTTTGGTTGAGCAAAGTGACTTTTTGTTTCTTGGTTAAACCAGTTGATGAAATTCCAAGGGTGAAGAATGGCCAAGTGTTCTGTTGAAGATCTTGGTGTTGGCTTCCTGCTCTCAGCCCACAGGTTTTAAACATGTTCTTCGGCACCCACACCCAGACCTTTCATACACTGACCCTTTCACACCCTGACCTTTAATCACACTGCTGATAAGAGGAAGAAGAACTTGAGGGCATAGATTTAAAGTGACCTGCAAAGAAGGTTGAATGAAGTGAGGGAAGTCTTATTCACACAACGAGTGATTACGGTCTGAAGTTCACTGCCAGGAAGTGTGGAGGTGGCAGGTTTAATTGAAACATTCGCATTGAATGATAATTGGTATGCAAATAATGTATGGGGGAATGGGGAGAAAGCTGGATGTTGGTACCAGGTATTGACACTGTCTTAACGAATCAGTGTAAACACAATGGGCCGAATAGCCTCCCACTGTGACAAAAAAATTCTGGGAGTGCCTATTAACCTCAGATATTCTCACTGATTTGGCAAAGTAGAAAACAATGGGATCAAAATGAAGGAAACCTTGACTCCAATATGTTTTCCATCAGAGGAAGTGGTGGTACAGTTACAACAGGTACAGCTGCAACATCTAAAAGACATTTAGATAAGTGCGTGAATTGGAAAGGTTTGGAGTGTACAGGCCAAGTTTGACTACTTTAGTTTGGGAACATGGCTGGCATGGATTTGTTGGACCAGAGGGTCTGTTTCCATTCCTGTATAACTGTATGACTCTACAAGCTGCCTCCACCACCCTCTCAGGCAGCAGGTTCTATATTTCTCCCCCTTTCAGAATCCACTCTGAGACATTCCCGACACTGGCACCAGGGAGACCATTCGAGAATGTTGTTTGCTGCCACATTACCATCTGTCAGTTTCCCTTATGATCGAGACCCCATCACTAAAACCGTCTCAGTCCTTTTCCTCCCTGCTATGCAGCACAGCTATCTGTGGTGACACAAATTGAGCTGCTCCCCTGACAGGCCATTCCCACCAACCGCACTCCCCCCAAGAATATACAACAAGGCATATCCCATTAATACTAAAGAGTACGGGGGAGGCGGGGGAGAAATTAAGAATCATTACTATTACCAGAGAAATAGTAAAGGCAGATAAGTCCCATGGAACCTGATGGCTTGCATCCTCAAATCCTAAAAGAAATACATACAGAGATAGTGGGTGCATTGGACGTAATTATAAGAATTAGAATCCCTACATGTGGAAACAGGCCATTTGGCCCAACAGTCCACACCGACCTTCTGAAGAGTAACCCATCCAGATCCATTCCCACAACCCTATTACTCTACATATCCTCTGACTAATGCACCTAACCTACACGTCCCTGAACACTATGGACACTTTATCATGGCCAACTCACCTAAGCTGCAAATCTTTGGACTGTGGGAGGAAACCGGATCACCCAGAGGAAACCCATGCAGACACGGGGAGAATGTGCAAATTCCACACAGTCAATCGCCCGAGGCTGGAATTGAACCTGGGTCCCTAGTACTGTGAGGCAGCAGTGCTAACCAAGGAGCCACCGTGCCACCCTCTAAGTTTCCAAAAAGCAATAGATTCTGGAGAAGTACTAGTGGATTGGAAAACTGCTGATGTGATACTCCTGTTCAAAAATGGAGGGAGGCATATTTGGGTAATAGGCTGATTAGCCTAGCATGTATTGCAATCAATTATTAAGGAACATTGGAAAAATCATAATCTAATCAGCCTGGCTTCATAAAAGGAAAATCATGTCTGACTAAGTTATTAGAGTTTTTTGAGGAAGTATTAAACCGAGTGGATTTTGGTCCCTTATTTAAGGAAAGACATCATTTCACGTGCACTAGAATGATCCCTGGTATGCAGGGACTGTCTTATGAGCAAACGTTAAACAGGTTGGGACTCTATTCATTAGAGTTTAGAGGAATGAGAGGGGATCTCACTGAAAGGGCTTGACAGGGTAAATGCTGAGAGGATGGTTCTTCTCATGGGACAGTCTAGGACCAGAGGGCATAGTCTCAGAATAATTTAAGACTGAGATGAGGAAGAATTTCTTCTCTCAGAGGGTTGAGTGTCTTTGTAACTCCTTGTCACGGAGAGCTGTGGGGCAGAGTCTTTGTGTACATTTAAGACTGATAGATGGATTCTTGATCAGTCGGTGCATAGAGGGTTACGGGGAAAGGACAGACAAGTGGACATGAGGAATGTTGGGTCAGCCATGATACTATTGAATGGTGGAACAGACTCAAAGAGCCAAATGGCCTACTCCTGTTCCTATTTCTTATGTTCTTATGGTCTTCCTTCCCTTAACATTCCCAGCTGTTACTTGCTTGAAATGCATTTAATTTCTAAGCTTTGCCAATTCTGACAGAAGTTCATCAATCTGAAACATTGGGCTGATTATATTGCACCCTCCCTTCCCCCACCCCAACAACTCTGAGTTGAAAGATAAGGATGGGTGAGGGTACAAAATTGGGTGTTATGGGAGCCATTTCCACCAGTTATCCATCTGCCCCAATACCTCATGCTCCTCTGTACCAGTGGAGGGGCAAACTTTAAAAGGCCCACCACAAACTCCCCTCCTCTGGCCCAATTGAATGGGTAATAAATGGCCACCCAAGAGTCTCCTTCAACTGCTTTTGGGATCGTACCTACAGAAGAACAGGTCCCTGCCTAACAAGTTTCATGAGTTGGGTTAGTAGCTCAGCAAGAGTGGCATTGAATCATTAATAGGTACTCTGCCACCACAGGATCCTTCCCAAGGTCTTCCAACCCTCATTTTCCCCACCCAACCCTTGTCTGTACACCCTTACCCCATACTCCTCAACAAGACCAGTGAGCCCGACGTCGTTGGTGGGCAAGTTATTTGAGTGAATCCTGAGGGACAGGATGTACATGTATTTGGAAAGGCAAGGACTGATTAGGGATAGTCAACATGGCTTTGTGCGTGGAAAATCATGTCTCACAAACTTGATTGAGGTTTTTGAAGACGTACCAAAGAGGATTGATGAGGGCAGAATGGTGGACGTGATCTAGATGGACTTCAGTAAGGCGTTCGACAAAGTTCCCCATGGGAGACTGGTGAGCAAGGTTAGATCTCATGGAATACAGGGAGAACTAGCCA
>NC_057722.1:6778725-6792197 GCF_004010195.1 Chiloscyllium plagiosum | reverse complement strand
GAGTCACAGGTAGATAGGATAGTGAAAGAGGCGTTTGGTATGCTTTCCTTTATTGGTCAGAGTATTGAGTACAGGAGTTGGGAGATAATGTTGTGACTGTACAGGACATTGGTTAGGCCACTGTTGGAATATTGCATGCAATTCTGGTCTCCTTCCTATCGGAAGGAGGTTATGAAACTTGAAAGGGTTCAGAAAAGATTTACAAGGATGTTGCAAGGGTTGGAGGATTTGAGCTATAGGGAGAGGCTGAACAGGCTGGGGCTGTTTTCCCAGGAGAGTCGGAGGCTGAGGGTTTATAGAGGTTTATAAAATCATGAGGAGCAGGAATAGGGTAAATAGACAAAGTCTTTTTCCTGGGCTCCAGGAGACCAGAACTAGAGGGCATAGGTTTAGGGTGAGATGGGAAAGTTATAAAAGAGACCTAAGGGACAACTTTTTCATGCAAAGGGCAGTGCGTGTGTGGAATGAGCTGCCAAAGAAAGTGGTAGAGGCTGGTACAATTGCAACATTTAAAAGGCATCTGGATAGGTATATGAATAGGAAGGGTTTGGAGAGATACGGCCAAGTGCCAGCAAATGGAACTAGATTAGGTTAGGATATCTGGTCAGCATGGACGAGTTGGACCGAAGGGTCTGTTTCCATGCTGTGCATCTCTAAGACTCAATCGCTGTCCCTACTACCTTAATGTCTGTGTTCCATTTCTGCACACCAAGCTCAGAATAGTCTACAGTACCAGCAGTGGCCACATCTCCTGTTGGCACTATAACCGATGAGCTATTAGCCACTTGACTGGTTGGTAGAAGTCAGCAATGGGACTTCTTCTCCACATCTCCTGACAGCCATTAAATGTCTGTGGAACGGAGACACGACCGCCCCCTGCATTTGTGCCTGCGCAGGGTGACCCTGGTCTGTAGCCCCAAATCCCCATAGGATCAAGCCCATTAAAGCTGTTTTACTTACTCCATGGTAGTGGCCTCACCTATGAAGTTCCACCAGCATTTTCTGATTTTATTTCTGATTTACAGCAGCTGCAGTACTTGGTTATTTTCTAAATTAATGTCCGATCTAAGCTGAATGGTGGGGAAACCAACTAGTTTTTGGACCCCACTGGATGACTACAAAGGGCAGCATGATGGCTGACAGCACCAGGGACCTGGGTTCGATTCCACCCTTGGGTGACTGTCTGTGTGGAATTAGCATGTCCTATGGGTTTCCTCTAGTTGCTCCAGTTTCCTCCCACAGTCCAAAGGTGTGCAGGTTAGGGTGGATTGGCCATGTTCAATTGCCCACAGTGTCCGGGGATGTGCAGGCTAGGCGGATTAGTCATGAGAAATTTGGCATTACAGAGTTAGGGTTGGGGGGTGGGTCTGCATGGGTTGCTCAGAGAGTTAGTGCAGACTTGAGGGTGCAAATGGCCTCTTTCCACAGTATAGGGATTCTGTGTTTCTCCATTCAAAACCAGTCTCATCTCTTACCTTCTTTTACTGTACCATTACAAAGAAACCTCATTAGATTTCAATGAAGTCTTCAGGACCATATGTGATTTTCACGTCATGACCAAAAAGTGTGTTCCTTTAGATCCCTTGACCTTATACCATTTAATTCAAGGGATTGGTTATCCTTTGATCTCCATGAATTGATTTCAACTTCCTTTAATGTATTAGGTACTTCGCAGCTAATGGATCTCCAGTTAATATTCTGCTCCTCAATGAATTTTTTATGCTTAAATAATATTGATACTACGACTGGCTCTCTGTGGAATTTCTGACAGGGAGATGGATACAGCATTTTATGAAGACAGCAGTATTATATTGTGTAATATACAATAATTTGATGCCACATAGCATTACTCATAACATGAGATTGACCGGAAAATAATTTATAGCACAGGAACAGACCGTTCAGTCCAATTTCTCGATTCTAGTGGTTTTGCTCCAAATAACTCTCTCAACAGGTCATCCAGTTCATCTCAGTCTGTAAAATATCCTCCGTTCATTTCACCTAATGTTCTTCTTGAACTAAATTCATCTTCGATACGCTACATGTGGCAAATTGGATTATTTTCTAAAGGGAATTATAGAATCCCTACCATGTGAAAACAGGCAATTCAGACCACTGAGTCCGTATTGTCCCTCTGAAGCGCATTCCACCCAGACCCACACCAGTAACCCTGCATTTCCAGCCTACCCTGCACATCTTTGGACTGTGGGAGGAAATCAGAGCACCTAGAATCTCACACATCAAAGGGAGAACGTGCAAACTCCACACAGACAGCTGCCCAATGGTAGAATCAAACCTGGATCCCTGGTGCTATGAAGCAGCAGTACTAACCACTGAACCACCATGTCACCCTGTCAGGTATGATTCTGCAAGTATGACTGTGTCAAGCTGTTGCTTAAATAGTCTGTGAGGCAACTCTCCCAATTTTGGCAGTGGTCCCCAGATGTTAGTAAGGAGGACTTTGCAGAGTCGACAGGGCTGTTTCTACTGTTATCTTTTGCAGTGCCTAGGTCACTGCCAGGTGATCCGTCCAGTTTCATTTCTTTGTTGAAACTTGTAGCGATTGATACAACTGAGTGGCTTGCTCGGTCATTTCAGAGGGAAGTTGAGAGTCAACAATGTTGTGGGTCTGGAGTCAAATGTAGGCCAGACCAGGTGAGGATCATAGATTTCCATTAATGTAGGACCTTAGTGAGCCAGATCGGCTTTTCTGACAACTGACAATGGTTTCATAAGACCAAAAGACATAGGAGCAGAAATTAAGCCATTCAGCCCAACAAGTCTGCTCTGCCATTCAATCATGGCTGATTCATTTCTCAGAGGAGAAAGTGAGGACTGCAGATGCTGGAGATCAGAGCTGAAAATGTGTTGCTGGAAAAGCGCAGCAGGTCAGGCAGCATCCAGGGAACAAGAGAATCGATGTTTTGGGCATAAGCCCTTCTTCAGGAATGAGGAAAGTGTGCCAAGCAGGCTAAGATAAAAGGTAGGGAGGAGGTACTTGGGGGAGGGGCGTTGGAAATGCGATAGGTGGAAGGAGGTCAAGGTGAGGGTGATAGGCCGGAGTGGGGTGGGGGCGGAGAGGTCAGAAAGAAGATTGCAGGTTAGGAAGGCGGTGCTGAGTTCGAGGATTTCCAACGCCCCTCCCCCAAGTCCCTCCTCCCTACCTTTTATCTTAGCCTGCTGGACACACTTTCCTCATTCCTGAAGAAGGGCTTATGCCCGAAATGTCGATTCTCCTGTTCCTTGGATGCTGCCTGACCTGCTGCACTTTTCCAGCAACACATTTTCAGCTCTGATTAATTTCTCAACCCTATTCTCCCACTTTCACCATGTAAACCTTGATCCCCTTGACCGTCAAAAAGCTATCTATCTCTGTCTTAAATATGGTTATTAGTTGATTCTTAATTCCAGGTATATTTTATTAAATTCAATATTCACCATCTGCCATGGCAGGCTTCAAACCTGGGTCCACTGAACATTATCTGAGTTTCCGGATTTCTTGTATAGCGATCATACCACCCAGCCATTGCCTCCCCAAAAGGAGTTTAAGCAGGGTTGATCCCTTGGCTTGATGGTATTTTTATAGTGATGAATATGCCGGGCCATGTTACAGATTGTGTTGGAGCATAATCTGCTGCTGATGACCAATGCCCAAACTTTGGTTGCTCGATTTGTTCAAACTCTGTCTCATTTAACGCAGTAATAGTGCCACACAACACAATGACATGTTGTGCGGCAATAATCGCAATATGAAAACGGGACTTTGTCTCCAGCAGTGGTTACCTTTACTAACGTTGTCATGGACAGCTACATCAAACCAGGCATATTGGTGAGGATGAGGTCAAGTATGTTTCTCCCTCTTGGTTTCTTCATCATCTACTACAGACCGAGTCTAGCAGCAATGTCCTTTAGTTTAACCAGTTGGGTCAGTGGTGGTGCTGCCAAGCCACTCTTCATGACGTATATTGAAGACCCCACCCAGAATATATTCTGCCCTTGCCACCCTCAGTACTTCCTCCAAGTGATGATCAACATGAAAATTTCATAAGCTGGAGGGAGGATAGTTGGTAATTAGCTGAAGGTTTCTTTCCCCATGTTTGACCTGACACCATTAGATTTCACAGTATTAAGACTCAATATTGAGGACTGTCAGGGAAACTTCTTTCTGACCACATATCACCACACCACCATCTCTGCTTGGTCTGACCTGCCCTTGGGCAGGGATGGTGATTGTGGTATCTGAGAATTTGTAAGGTATGGTTTTGTGAAAATTACTATAACAGGCTTGCTTCACTAATCTGCGAAACAGCTCCCCAAATTTGGCTTAATCCCCCAGATGTTAGTAAGAAGGTTTTTGCCGGGTCAACAGAGCTGAATTTGCCGCTGTCATTTCTGATGCCAACGGCAATCATCTCTCCATCATTCTCTATGTGCTGACTCCACTTTTCACCCTCTCTACAAACTTTAAGCGAACAGTTAGTCTGTATTTGGATCATTGCTCCTAGATCTGCAAGCAAGACCTCAAAAGATAATAATCACCAAATTATTCCTGGTGCCACACCTAGTGATTGTAGGAACAGGAGAATTGAACAGATAGCTCATGACTGAAGGAATGGTTATGGAAGGACAGAATTTCTGTTTTGTTTTTTATGTTCACTCTTGGCACTTATGCATTGCTGGCATTAACTTGCCATCCCTTGTTGTCCTTGAGAAGGTGGTGGTGAGCTGCCTTCTTGAACTGCTGAAGTCCACCTACTGTAGGCTGGCTCTCTACGCCCTTAGGGGAGGAATTCCAGGACTCCTACCCAGCAACAGTGAAGGAACAGCAATATATTTCCAAGTCAGAACAATAGATGGCTTGTTTGGGAACTTGCACCTGGTGGTGTTCCCGCGTATCTGCTGTCCTGGGCCTTCTAGATGAAAGTGATTTTGGGTTTGGAAGGTGCTGCCAAAGGATTTTTGTTGAATTTCAGCCAAGAATCTTGTAGATAGTACACACTGCTACTACTGAGCATCAGTGGAGGAAGTAGTGGATGCTTGTGGATGTAGTGCCAAACAAGCAGACTGCTTTGTTCTGGTTGGTGTCAAACTTCTTAGTTGTTGTTGGAGCTGCACTCATCCAGTCAAATAGGGAATAATCATCACACTCCTAACTTGCACCTTTTTGTAGATGGTGGACAGATTTTGGGGAGTCAGGAATTGAGTTACTCATTGCAGTATTCCTAGCCTCTGACCTGCTCTTGTAGCCACTGTGTTTATGTGACAAGCCCAGTTGGGTTTCTGGTCAATGATAACCCAAAGGATATTGATAGTGGCGGATGCAGTGATGGTAACATCATTGAATGTCAAGGGCCATTGTTAGATTGTCTCTTATAGTATGGTGTGAATTTTACTTGCCATTTGTCAGCCCAGGCTTAGATATTGTCCAGATTTTGTTGCATTTGGACATGTACTGCTTCAGTATCTGAAGAGTCGTGAATGGTGCTGAGCATTGTGGAATCATTGGCAAACATTTCCACTTCTGACCTTGTGATGGAGGAAAGGTCACTGATGAAGCAGCTGAAGGTGATTGGGCCTGCAGAGGAACTCCTGTCATGGAGAGGAGATGACTGACCTCCAACAACCCCAAATATCTTCCTCTGAGACCTTCTCAAGGATAACTAGGGATGGCAAATTAATGCCAGCAATGCATAAGTGCCAAGAGTGAACATAAAAAACAAAACAGAAATTCTGACCTTCCATAACCATTCCTTCAGGTATGACTCGAACCACCAGAGTGTTTGCCACCTGATACCAATTGATTCCAGTTTAGCTTGGGCTCCTTGATGTCACACTAATCAAATGTGGTCTTGATGTCATATTCACCTCACCTCTGGAATTCAGCTCTTTTGTCCATGTTTGAATCAAGGCTATCAAGGTCAGGAATTGAGTGCCCTGGCAGAACATAAACTGAGTGTGACTGAACAGGTTTCTTGATATCACATAGAGTAAATTGAATTAGCTGAATTGGGCATGACTGGCAGAGGTTGAGATAAATTATCTACTCAGCCTTTCTGCCTGAAAATTGTTGAAAATTCTTCAACCTTATCTTTTGCACTGATGTTTTTGGCTCTTCCATCATTAAGGATGGGGATATTTGTGGGGCTTCCTCCTCGAGTGAGTTGTTTACTTCTCCACCACCTTTCATGACTGGACGTAGCAGGACTGCAGAGTTTAGATCTGATCTGTTGGCTGTGGGATCGCTAAACTATATCACTTGCTGCTTATGCTGTTTGGCACGAAAGTTGTCCTGTTTTGTATCTTCACCAGATTGACACATTTTTATTTTAACATATGCCTGGTGTTGCTCCTGGCGTGCCCTCCTGCATTCTCCATTGAACCAAGGTTGATCCCCTAGCTTGATGACAATGGTTGAGTGGAGGATATGCCAGGCCATGATGTTGGTAGAGTACATTTCTGCTGCTGTTAATGGCCCACAATGCCTCATGGATGCCAAGTCTTGAGTTTGAGATCTGTTTGAGGTCTGTTCCATTTAGCACGGTGATAGTGCCACACATGATGGAGTGTGTTCTCAACATGAAGGCAGGACTTCATTTCCACAAGGACTGTGCGATGCTTAATCTTGCCAACACTGTCATGATCAGAGGCATCTGCGATCATCAGATTGGTAAGGACGACGCCAAATGTGTTTTTCCCTCTTATTGGTTCCCTCACCACCTCCCTCAGACCCAGTCCAGCAGTGATGTCCTTTAGGACCTGACCAGCTCGATCAGAAGTGCTGCTGCTGAGTCACTCTTGGCGGTGAGCATTGAAATCCCCCAGCCAGAGTCTACTTTTTGCCCTTGCCACCCTTACTGCTCCCTTCAAGTGTTGTCCAACATGGAGGAGTACAGATTCATCAGCTAAAGGAAGACAGTATATAGTAATCAGCAAGAGGTTTCCTTGCCCATGAGTCTTCATGGTGTCTGGAGTCATTAAGTAATTCACAACTGCATTATTTCCATCTTAGCCCACTTTCTCCACATTGCCTTCCAAACATCAACAGGCTGCCAGGTTCCACAAGTACAGCGCTAACACCCAGTTCTCGCTCACCACCATTTCTCCCAACCTTGCCAATGCTTCAAATATCACACCATTTGCCCAACACCTAGTCCTGGTTGAGCAGAAATTCAGAATCCCAGAACTGTTGCAGCACAGAAAGAGACCATTTGGCCCAATGTTTCTTCATGGGCTATACAAATGAGTATTCACTTAATGACACTCTCCGCCTTCACCCTGTATATTAGTCCTTTCCAAATCGCAGTCCAACTCCCTTTCAAATGCCTCCAATAGATCTGCCACAATCTCAGGCAATGCAATCCAGATACTAGCCATTCTATGCAAAGGAACACTTTTTCTTTGTTTTTACTTCTTTTGTCACATACATCTCCGGTATCATCTCACAACAAGAAACAATTGCCCCTGTTTGCTCTGCCCAGACCCTTCATGATTTTGAACACATCGATCAGATATCCTCTCGGTTTGCTCATCGCCCAGGAAAACAGTTCCAGCTTCTCCAATCTATTTTCATGACTGAAATCCTTCATTTCTGGAAGCATTTTCATAAACCTCTTCTGCCATTCACAAACTGGGTCATATTTGATCCAAAGATTAGCTTCTGGCTACATATCTACTCCGTCACTGAAGACTGCCGAATTGCACCTCTGAAACATCACCAATTTCCACTTGTCCCTCCTCTTAAAAAAGGACTCCTAGTGTGATGCAGTAGGAGTGTCCCTATCTGTAAATCAGGATGTCCAGATTCAGATCCCACTTGCTCCTGATGTTTGTCGTAATGTTGACGACTCCCAGAGGAACTCCCTCCTGACTGTATACTATTAAGGTACATATGTGATCCTGAGGGATCTTGACAGGTCGGAAGGGTGTTTCCTCTTGTCAGAAAATCTATGGCTAGCATTCACTGCTTAAATTTAAGAGGATCACCTGATCACCATCTCTATGTTTCCAGTAAGATGGCGGTGGACTGGGCCTTCTGAGCCTTGGGGCATGTCCACAGCAGGCATTTTTCTTTTACCTTCTTATCTTTCTTCTCTCTGTCTTTCCTGTTTTTTCCCCTTTCCTTTCTCTTTTATCTTACTTGTTGAAGAGCTGGGTCGTGGCAGCGGCGGTATCGGAGTTTAGGTTCCCGGCTTCTGCATCGTCGAGGCCGTCCTAGCGGAGTCTGGGGTTCCCGGCGCAGTGTCTGCATCTGCCGCAGATTCAGGAGGCAGCAGCAGAGGGCGAGGTTGGGCCCCAGTACAGCAGACCCGGCGACAGAGGCAGTGGGAGCATCAGTGAGGTGGGCCCGAAGCAGACTCATGGCGTTGGAGGAGTTGGGTGAGGTGAGGGTATCGGTAGAGGTGAGACGGCATTGAAGAGTGGTGACTTTCATTCCAGCCGCAGTGGCACAGTGAAGAGGACTCATGCCTGGCCACCATGGCCTACGACTGAGCGCTGAACAAGAAGGACTGTAAAATTCAACACTTCTTCCTTTATTTGTCTGCCTATATATTCCACGTTTTGGTTTATTTTTCTGTGTTTAAAGATGGAGCCAGAGAGTGCCGACACTGTACAACACTTTTCACTATATTTTGTACCAAAATGCACACAGCAATAAATAAATAAAACAAAATAAAAACATCTGGTTAATAATGTGGACCAGATTTGTCCTCTCCACGAAAGGTAGGACTAGTCTTATCTGACCAATTAGCATCCCATCAATTTAATCTCGATGATTAGCACAGCAATGGACAAGACAACAACAGGGCTGTCAAACATCCTTTAGCCAGCAATAATCTGCTTTCCTTTTCATTCCGGAGATGTGGATGTCACTGACTGGGCCTGGTTTATTGCTCGTTCCTAGTTACCCTTGAGAAGGTGCTAGTGAGCTGCCTTCTTGAACTACTGGAGTCCACGTGTTGTAGGTAGACCCACAATACCCTTAGGGAGGGCATTCCAAGATTTTGGTCATTGATAGCTGCTTATCCCAGGCCCAGGACATCGCAGGAAGAGTTTCTCAGGGCAATGGATTGGACTCCCTCTAAGCCATTTCAAGAATAGCTTCTTCCCTGCTGTTATTAGACTGCTGAATGAACCTCTCGAATTTCCAAATCTAATGCTGCTTTTGTACATCTCCTGTGCAACTGTAACTTTGTATGCCTCAACCTGTTCACCTGAATGTCCTTGTATGGTATGATCTGCCCACATTGCTCACAAAACCTTTCACTGTGCTCAGGTACATGTGACAACAATAATTCAAATCAACTACACCACAGTCTGGAATGTGCCACTGAGAAAGTGAATATGCTGTGCACAGCAGCAATTCCACATCAAAGCATTAAAAGTTTATGGTAGCAAGCCAGCATTTCAAACCAACAGAAGTTAGAGGGAACGTCAATTTGGAGAATGTTTTAATCAGTGCAACTTGGTAGTCCTGTGGACAATCCCTCCCATCGTCCTGCTAATAATGGAGAGTAGGCTGATGTAGCAGAAATTGGACAGCTTGGTTTAGCTCTGCTTTTTGTGCGAGATCATCTTCCTGCTGCAAGAAGGCAGCAGACCCTGATTTCAAATGGGAAACTCTTCGCTGAGGATGGGAGAGCTTATTATAAGTGTTCAGCACAAGACTCAAATGTTTTCTGTGCACGAGAGAGAAAACTGCAGAGTCCGTTCCCCCACAGTGCCTTAATAAGCCTTGTGTTGACTAATGAGAGAGGGGGATCGCTAGAAAGCATGTGACAAGTCCCATTACTGTCTTCCTCATCATGTATTGTGGCCAGTGAAGTGTCATAACCGTGTTTACCCTTCCGGTCTAACAGCAGAATCTCCAGAGAATAGGTGAGCAACTTTACTTCGGCAATCATTCAGAAACAAACACAATGGGAGATGTGAGTTTGGAGGGGACACTGAGTGTTTCAGGTGTGTCCTTATTTTGTAAATAATTTGGTAAAAAGCTTCTCCTTGCAATGGCTTTGAAGGTTTAAAGGAGGAATTGTTGGGTAGCAATGGGCAATGGAAGTGGGAACCCACCCCAAATGATCACCTTTAACTCTCTGTATTGCAGGTAATTCCTGATTTGGAACAATATTGGGTTCACGTGCTGTCAGATGCCTGCAGACTGGCTCTGCTGTGGAAATATGGTGGTATCTACCTGGACACAGACATCATATCCTTAAAGCCACTGCCTTTCACAAATTTCATCTGTGCCCAACAGGAAAACCTAGCAAATGGTGCAGCCCTGGGATTTAGCCAACACCACAACTTCACGCAGAACTGCATGATTGATTACGTCAATAATTATCAGGGTGAAATCTGGGGTCACCAAGGCCCTCTGCTCATGAGCCGTGTATTGAGAAGGTGGTGTAAGACTGATGACCTGGATGAGTTTGTTGGTGCAAAGTGCAATGGCATTTCTTACCTGCCTTCCACGTTCTTCTATCCGATTCCATATGGCGAGTGGGAAAAATACTTTGAATATTGGACACTCGAGGATATCAGAGCCACTTTCGCAGAAACATACGGGGTACATATCTGGAATTTCTTAAGCTCTGAGCATCAGGATGATATAAATGATTGGAGAGGAGCACTATTAGAATACTTTTTCCATAAATATTGTCCAAGAACATTCAAGGCTTTTTACAGAAAGCGATGATTTAATTGAACCTTCTGTTTTGCCAGTTTGCATGTAATGTATATTCAAGATAATATTTCATATTGATTTGTTGTCTGAAAAAGTCAGAAAAACATTTTGCTAATAGTCCAGTAATTGCCATCTCCTGATTATTTACACAGTCAGATGTGTCTGAAAGATCCCAAATTCACCTTCCCACATTCTGCACAGTAGAGTCACCTTCAGATATGGTAGAATTTGGAACAACACAATTGGTCAAAGGGTTTCCTGATGAAGGGCTTTTGCCCGAAACGTCGACTTTGCCTGTCCTCAGCCTGAATTGCTGTGCTCTTCCAGCTCCACTGATCCAGAATCTGGTTTCCAGCATCTGCAGTCATTGTTTTTACCAAAGGGTAAGAGAACTAAGCAGAGAGTTAGTATTCATATTCTTGTACACTCCCTGTAACTTTTTCCAGGAAATGTTTCTGTGTGTATGTTGAATGAGGGAAAGTTCTTACTTAGCTATGACGCACCCTTGTTTGAATTCTTTGCTGCCATTCACTATCCAAGCTTGCATGCAAACACTGGGGAAAAGCAATGGCTTCTCTTACTGCTGCCTCACAGTGCCAGGGACCCAGGTTTGATTCCAGCCTTGGGCACCTGCCTGTGTGGAGTTTGCACACTCTCCCCTTGTCTGCGTGGGTTTCCGCCCATGATCCAAAGATGTGCAGGTTAGGTGAATTGTCCATGTTAAATTGCCGTAGTGTTCTGGGATGTGTAGGTTAGTTACATTAGTCAGGGGCAAATATAAGATAGTAGGGGAATGAGTCTGTGTGGGTTACTTTTCGGAGGGTTGGTGTGGAGTTGTTGGGATGAAGGGCCTGTTTCCACACTGTAGGGATTCTATGATTCTCTTTATGGGTTAAGATAAGTGTAATGTGCTTATTCCATACTTCTACTTCCAAATGTAAATCTCTTTTTCATCGTTAATTGGTTCACTCTCCTCCAGTTCCTACTGCCACTGATCACATTCCAGCTCCAAGGTGAGCACGTAAACCTGCCTGGACTGCTTGTTGGTCCCTCCCTCAAAGGCACTCACTACCTGATCTGGGGAATCACTATCAAGAAGTAAAGTGGATCCATTGAGAGCTGACACCACCCCCCTTCCCACCCTCCCGCGCTTAATGCCAGTGCTCTCCTCCACAGCCAATTTCCAGCAAAACCCTGCACTACAAAACATTTCCACCATTACAGGTCTACAGCCTGGGCTGCTCTTCAGTCCTGGGCCTCAGGTACCTGTCATCCACAACCTCACGGACAGGCCGCAGAAATTAAAGTTTCTGCCAGTCTCTGGTTAGCCGGTTGCCCTCAGCAACTGGGTCCCTGTTGTTGGGTTCATGATCCTGGGAAAAGGCTTGTGCTGGCCTAACAGCTGCCTGATTTGCTCCCAACAGGCAGCATGGGTCTTGTTAGTTCCCTATCAACAGGCAAAGCCCCTACTCTCTCCAAAAGGTTTTGCCCATTGTTGCACTCCTTGCAAGACAAATATAACCTTCCTTAAATAAGGAGACCAAAACTGTATCCAATATTCACCAAGGCCCTAGTTAATTTAACACCAATAATATTTCTTCACTCTTAAATATCGTTTTCTTTCCCAATTATTTGCTGTACCTACATGCTAAACTTCTGTGAAGGTGATTGTATAGTAACCTTGCTGGATGTTAATCTAGATTGCTAGCCTAATGCTCTAGGGACTTGGGTTTGAAGCCAGCCCTGGTAAATAATGGGCACTACCAGCTACAAGTTCCCTTCCAAGCCACTCACCATCCTGACTTGTAAATATATTACCATTCCTTCAGTGTTGTGGTGTTAAAATCCTGGAATTCCCTCCCTAAGGGAATTGTGGGTTAACCCACAGCAGGTGGACTACAGTGGTTCAAGAAGGCAACTCACTATCACCTTCCTAAGTGCAACTAGAGATGGGCATTAAATACTGGCCCGGCCAGAAACACCCACATCCCACAACTGAATTTAAAAAAAGAAATTGAATCCAAAAAAGGCTTGGAACCTGAAGTGACTCTTGGGGTGATCATGAGGGCATTAGTGTTTAAACCCCATTTGGTTCATGAACACTCTGTAGGGAAGGAAATCCACCGAGCTTATCTGCTCTGGCCTTTATGTGACCCGGATCCATTGCAATGTTTTTAATGCTGCTGAAATGGAAGCTATTTCGAACCACTACATGGCATCAACCTAAACATTGGAAACAACAAGAGAAAATCCATCCATATTGAACTTGCAATGTCCTCCCTGGTGTGAGTAAAGCAGTGCACTTTATCTGATGTGGCAATGTTTATGCTATCCCTTATAACCTAAGGAACTGGGAGTGGATACTGTGGCATTGAAGAAGCTGACAGACATTTATTACAACTGCCTATTTGTTCAAACACTACATTCACAAGCATATAAGTACCAGTGCTAACGTTAATCTATTAGATTACAAATGAGCAGCATGCTTCCAATAGAATGTCATGCTTCAAGTGATCTGAGGTAAGATGGAGCCCAAAATCTTTTTACCCTCAGCTCACATGCTAAGATGTAGATATGATATCATGAACCTCTTGAAAGTACATACTGACAGAGTGGCATGACACAACACTCCCTCCTAACATGTGAGGTCTTGTACCAATACTGGGAGAGCTGGTCCATAGACTGAGGTAAAAACAATGACTGCAGATGCTGGAAACCAGATTCTGGATCAGTGGTGCTGGAAGAGCACAGCAGTTCAGGCAGCATCCGAGGACAGACAAAATCGACGTTTCGG